>NC_135819.1:47018426-47368161 GCF_964213995.1 Mustelus asterias
ATATTCTCTTGTAATTCAGGAAATAATTTTAAAACTGAGAAATTGAAAAGAAAATCCTCTTTTTCAAGAGCCTACCAAAATTTTTATTGGTTTACCAAGTAAGTCAGGAAACTAAACTAGTCATGGAAGGAATTCAGGATTCAGAACTTTCAAATGTTTTAGTGGCATCACAGTTCATTATGTTTTCTTTTTGTTCAACCACTGATGTTCCTTACAACATTTTCTTTTTTTAATTCAGGAATGGATTTTGTGAGACTAGCCAAATATTTGTGTACTTTGAAGTTTGAAAATTTAAGATTTACCATTTTGATATGATCAGTTGCAAATTTCTAATAAACTGCCTCTGCTTGTAGATGCCGTTAGAGAAGTGAGGAAATATTCACTGAACGAAGGGATTGGAAAAAATGAAAAGCTGCTTCCAAATATGTATGATCATCTCAACATGAAGCTTTTTAGAGCACAAAGGAATCTTTACATATCTGGATTTTCACTGTTCCTCTGGCTGTAAGTATAAATGGTAAATAAAATGTTGTACTTTTAACTTCAACAAAAAGATAACTGGACCATTATCAAACAATTTGAGAGTAGGGTGAAGGGCAGAAGAAATTTAGATGGAGATTGTGGCATAGTGGTAATGTCACAGGAATAGTAATCCAGAGACCCAGGCTATTGCTCTGGGGCCATGGGTTCAAATCCCACTATGGTAACTGGTGGAATTTGAATTCAATTCATATATCAGGAATATAAAACTAATCTTGACAATGGTAACCATGGTTTATTAATGTCCTTTAGGGGAGGAAATCTCCCATCCTTACCTACATGTGACTCCAGATCTAAAATATAGTTGACTCTTAACAGCCCTCTAAAATGATCTAGCAAGGCACTCTGTTCAAGGGCAAGTAGGGATGGGTGGTAAATGCTTGCTTTGTAAAACTCATATCCCATAACAAAAATCACTACCTACTCATCAGTTTGCTATTCTGCAGTATAGGTTCTGTTCTGCAAGAGTAACTTATTCTTCTTCTGAACATTCATGATTTTCACTGGGGTCTTTAGTCTCTTAGAGTCATAGAGGTTTACAGCATGGAAACAGGCCCTTCGGCCCAACTTGTCCATGCCGCCCTTATTTTTTTTTTAAACTCCTAAGCTAATCCCAATTGCCCGCATTTGGCCCAAATCCCTCTATACCCATCGTACCCATGTAACTGTCTAAATGCTTTTTAAAAGATAAAATTGTACCCGCCTCTACTACTACCTCTGGCAGCTTGTTCCAGACACTCACCACCCTCTGTGTGAAAAAACTGCCCCTCTGGACACTTTTGTATCTCTCCCCTCTCACCTTAAACCTATGCCCTCTAGTTTTAGACTCCCCTACCTTTGGGAAAAGATATTGACTATCTCCCTTGTCTATGCCCCTCATTATTTTATAGACCTCTATAAGGTCACCCCTCAGCCTCCTATGCTCCAGAGAAAAAAGTCCCAGTCTATTCAGCCTCTCCTTATAACTCTGTAAACATTATGTCTAAGTTTGGATATTGAAACTTAGTTTAAGTAATTTTACCAAATCTAAAGCATCTATCTTTCAGCCCAGAACACTTCAGGTGAAGTCTGACTTGGTCATCACTTATTGTTTTAAAATTCTCCAACTTTACTCAATGACGAAAATGCAGAATTCACTACACACTGAGTAGTTGAGGTGAAGATCATCAATGCATTTAAGGGAAGCTATATCAATACATGAGGGAGAAAGGAATAGTGGCTATGTTGATAGGGTATGATCAAATATACTGAGAGAAAGCTTGTATGGAGCATAAATACTGGCATCGACCTGCTGAGTTTCTGATAATTTTTAATTAATCTCTGGTTATCAATACAACACAGTGACTATAGCACCATGAAAAGTGCTTGTGTTATCTGAAAACACAAAATTTCCAGAACCACCCTTAGATCAACATTGAGCCTTTAAAAAGTGCTGAATTTATTAGAAATAACTTCTCCAAATTGATACTTGGGGCAAAAATGTTCTGAGTTCCAGCTCGGCAATTATATACAACCATGTTAAGACAATAGCGTAAAACCTGTGGCTGCTGTAAAGAATGCTCCGAATTGACTGCATTGATCAGTTGAATGTTATGACAGCTCAGAAAGCTTTGCAATTCTGCAGGATTCTATCAACTTTCTTCAGCTTAAATCTTGTACATTAACTAATAGTAGGTCATTTGCTAACTCAGACCAGCGTAAAAATTTATAAAGGTATCAAATCATCATTGTTAACTAGTATTCTGTAACTGCACCTCAGTCTGCTCAATTTAGACTAGTTTTGGAGACTGGGTTGACTTGAACAATAAACTCAACCTGTTTGCACTGAATTTTGTACCAGAACTGTATTTCTAGGTCAGGCATTTTGCTGACAATCATAAGCAACTAATTTTGCTTTCCTCCCAATGTGTTCATGGTTAATTATTCGGGGCATATGAAAGCTTTTATCAATTTAACAAGTTCCTGCCAGTTATAAAACATTGAAGAAACAAAAAGGTTGATCTCTAATGCTCTTAAGCCACAGATTCCATGTAAAGACCATAAATAGGAAATTCAATGCAAGCAGGGGATAGCAGTAGCCATAAATTTACTTTCAGCATCCAGCCAGCAGTTAATGAACATCCTTACTAACACCTATCTAATTACACAGTGGAGTATTTATATTACTCTTTAGGCCAATGCTAAAATGATTGCATCCCTTGCGGGAGAGCTTAAAAGGTGGATGACAGAGGTGGTTAGCATTTCCATGCAATCAAATGCAAACATTTTTGTCTTATTAAAAACTGCTCCTAATTAGCCTTATCAAAAGTTGAGAGATTTGGATATCCTTTTCTATTTTAGTTGTTTTGCAACAGCGTACAAAACAAGGAAAAACTGTTGTATTAAAAAAAACACTTGTATAAATAGCAAGAATCCATCATAATGTTTAAACCAATATTAATGAATATTCTAGAGCAGAAAGGAGAAACTTCAACTGATTAACCAAATTTAATTCCAACCAATCTTGTGCTTTTGAAATTATTTACATTTTTAATGCTGTGCTTGCATTTTAATTTGGCTCATGTGGTTACTATTATCCATGCTCTTAAAGCAGACCCACCTTGTTTCATATGGCACCAGGCTATTAAACTGGAAATTCAGGTTTATATTCAGGTATACATCTTTGTCAAGAAATTTTGCATGCATACTTCTCAGAAGTAAGTATTGCCATAGGGCAGAGTGAGATAATTATTTAATTTGCCTGAGAAATTTAGGTAAAACCTAACAAATCTCTTTTGTTAAGTGAGCTGCACAATGCATTTGCTGCTGTCACATTCTGGACCAATTTGCAACCATCTTTCTGTAAAGCAACAATATGATATAATTCATGTGGTCTTTTTGGATCATTACTGTCTTAAGTCTGGCAAGTCATGATTACAAATAGTTGGGTGATGCATTGTTTCAGGTCACGCTCACCATTGTCGAACAATGAACTGTTCCAGTACACCCTTTTGCAATTATTAATACGTTTCCGTTCCTAAAATCTGAAAGACCTGATTGGTTATCATAAGAAAAGCAATGCTATCATTGAAAGAAAATATTTTTTCTGCATGTGGATCTTCTAGTTAGCAAATAGAAAACTAAAAAGAGTAGAATATAAAATTACCGTATGTTACAGACAAATGTATGTATGCACTGTCCAAGCAAGAACAAATCTGACAACTTTTCTTGGAGATCCATCAGGGAGGTTAGTTTGAAAAACCTATGTTGCAAGTGATAATATCTTCTTACTATTGTCATAATTGACACGTCTGTGGAGATTAAAATGAGAAAGAATGTCTGTTATCCATGGTATCCCTCAATAAATCAACTCCTGAACTCTACCACCTCGTTCCTTCACACCCTAAACCACACAAACAAGCTCCCTGTTTGCATTATAACTGTATCAACTTTTTTTGCTGCCTTTGGGAAAGAAAGTATTTCAAAATAATGTAAGAACTGAGACTTAGTTGGGCAAGAATTTAAAGAAACTGCTAAAAGCTGTCACATGGACTGCATGGTTAATCATTTTGGAGATAGTGTTGATGAAAACAGGATTGCCCGTCACAATATATACACAGCACTAAATTCTTAAACAATGAAACCCAAGCCCTTTGAATTATTTTCACAGCAATGATCATAGATATATGGATTAAGTTGCTGAAAAAGCATACCAGGCCAGGAGTGCATTAACCTACTTATTCCTTTCATCATGGCTCTTAAACTCCAGGCAAGCATGAAGACTGGATAATACACCAATACTTTTATTCATAACAATAGCATAAGAAACTTGTGATTTTGCACATAATTTAGATAGATTAATGTCTTGTATTATTTAAATTCATCATGATTCAGTGGTAGCACTTTCACCTCTGAGTCAGAGGTATAAGTTCAGCCATGCTCCAGACACTGAAACCCACAATCTCGGCCAGCAGCATTTCAGAAATATCCAGTCTCCCCTTTAAATTAATGCTAGATGTCATTTGCAAATCGACAGAAAGCATGTTCCCAACTATAGAAGCTTAGAACTTGATTTCCTCACTGTATAAAATTGATTGACTCTTTTAAAATATGTTTGTAATTTGACCGATTGAACTAAATATTGAAAAACGGAATCATTGTTTTCAGCCCCTGCTCAGTTAACTCTTATTACCTATCAACTTCAGCCTTCTCCCTGGCGATAGCCTGAGATTAAGCCAGTCTACTCTCAACTTTTGTGTCACATTTGATTCCAGGATGAGCTCATATTTATGCCTTCTCTAAAACCAATTATTTCCACTTCTGTAGCATCACTCAATTTTACCCATCACAGCTCTGAAAACCTGTCCATGCCTTTGCTACTTCTAAACTTGATTATTCCAGTGTAAATCTGACTAGTTCCACTCACTGTATACTTGAGGTCATCCAACTGCTGACCGCGTCTTAACTTGCAACAATTATCTTGTGTTGTCTGATCTAAATTGGCTCCTGATCAAGCAATGTCTTGATTTTTAAAATGATCATCCTTGTTCCTTACACGGCCTTTGCCCCTTCCTTTCTCTCCTCCAACCCCACAACCCTCCAAGATATCTGCATCCTTCTAATTCTGGCCTCTTGCACGTTCCTGATCATCAACCCCATCATTGGTGGCTGTGCCTTTGGTTGCCTCGGCCCCAGGCTCTAGAATTTCCTCCCTACACCTCTCTCTCTACCTGGCTTTCCTTCTTTAAAATATGCAAAACCAAGCCTCTTTGACCAAGCTTTTGGCCATTTACCTAATTTCTCCTTATGTTGCTTAGTGTCATGCTTTGACCTATAATGCTTCTGGTTTCATTACGTTAAGGGAAGGCTTTCCAACAGTAATTTAATTATGATTGGGTAACTAGTTGAAGTATAAGAGGAAATTAAATAGTACAAAAAATTTCATGTAGTTTAAGAAACCACAAGCTTGTCTTTACTTGAATGATTTATTTAAACTGATGCTGAATTTGAAAGAATTAAAACACAAAAAATATTCTTTCACCACTTCTCTTACCTCTACATTACAACATTCAGTTGGTTCTGTACAGTATACAGAGAACTCAATTGTCAGCTATGGAGCTAATCCAAGAGAACTATACGGATGTAGCCTGGATAAACATATGTGCTTGATTTAACTTTGTTAGCACGTTTTTCCCATTGGCGCTTCTCTCATTACCCAGATCCTGCTTCCTATGACGTACTCTTGCCTTAAAACAATGTTTATTTCATTGAACTGTGAAAGCTTTCTACAATATGTACATTATAACAATTTCTTACAATGGCATACTATTTATAGAATTTTTTTTATAGTGTTCTTAGACGTATGATCACACTTATCTCAGAACTGGCAACTGCAATGGGAGAAAATCAGGCACTTAAAGTTCAAACAGATAATACCAATGATGCAGCCAAAAGGTACTTGGAGGAAAATGAAGAACTGAAAAAGGTAATGCCTTGTTAAGATCTTTACCTCTTTTGATCAAGTGTTTATTCCATGTACTTCAAGGTACAGGTTGCATTTTTGTATTTATAAGCTATTTAGTAACTTTGAAATTCATGCCTGACCATTGCACTGCAAACCCACAAATATAAATTCCTACCTACATTAATTGATCCAGATTTGTAGTTCTTAATTTGGGATATTGAAAAACTAGTGGACAAATACTAAAAATAGTTAAAATGTTAACTATTATCTCAAGCAGGCTGGAATACAATGGGGTAGAAGTTTTGATGCATCTGTACATGGTTCTAGTTGGACCCATCTGGAGTATTGTGTTCAGACCTGGACACCGTACTTCAAAAGGGATATTGACATGGGTGCACACATACACCAGAATGATATTGCGGTTTAAAAGGTTATAGTATGAGGACAGGTTGCATAGACTAGAATTGTATTCCCTTGAGGGTAGAAGATGAAGCGATGATTTATTTGTATTGCTGAAGTTGGATAAAAGATTTGGGAGAATAGATAGAAACTTTTTTCCTCTGATGGGAGGTGAATCCAGAACAAGGGGGCATAATGTAAAATTAAAGCACGATGATATCACAAAGCATTATGGAAACCTGGAACTCTGAAAAAGCTGTTATCGCTGGGTCAATTAGAAATATCAAAACTGAGATTAATACCGTTTTGTTAGGCAAGGATATAAAAAGTTACAAAACCAAGGCAGGTGGGCTTAGTTAAGATAGAAGTCAGTGATCTAATTGAATAGTGAACTGAATAGCCTGCCATGTCCTTTAAAACTTAACAACTACATTGAATTGAGAATATTCATTCAGCTGTATTTTTCCTGCTTATTTCTCCAGTCTCCAGTTCTAAAAGTACCAGATGGTGCATGGTTCCACAGCTGCCAACAGCATCCTGTACATTGCCCAAATGGCAGCTTTGTGTGCAAGCCAAGTCAATAAATGCATGCAAGAACCTTTATATGGGAGGTAGCACAGTCAAAAACCTGATCCCACCTTTGCCCTAAGTATACACACACAAACAAGGACATGTAACCCTGTCTTCCAGAGGCGTTGTTACTAAATTCTGGTATCCCCTTGCTCAAGTCTGATAATATCACAGCAAATCTGGCTTTTTTTAAGTTCAGTCTCACAAGTTGGGGTTTGCCCTCACTCCAAAATAATCAGCTATTAGACTTGACACCCTGTAGTTCCTTGTTCTGCATTGTAGATAGTCCCCGCTGCAAAATTGAATCAAAGATCCAGAATGAATGGAGCATGACCCACGTCACCACTCGATCAATAATTTGTTTTTTAGAAGATGTATAATGCAAAATATTTTCATTACATTTCAGTAAAGCTGTAATATTCTATTTCTTTATCAATAGGCTTTAAATAGAGGTAAAGGTGATGGAAATAAGAAACTGGAAGAAAAAAATGAGCAGCTGAATAAAGAAACAGAGAGACTAAAAGTGGAACTGAAGAAAACCACAGAAGGTAGGTCATTAAAAATTGTTGTAGTATAAATAATACATTGTATCTTGAACTTTTTAACCAATTTTCCAAAATTATACAAATTTGCACGGTGCCTTTAACATAGTAAAACACCCCAAGACATTTTACAGGAGCGTGATCAAACAAAGTTTGACACCAAGCACATAAGGAGGTCTTAGGAAAGACGAACAAAAGCTTGGTCAAGCTTTAGAAACATAATGGAGGAGGAAAGAGAACTAGAAAAATTGAGAAATGTATGGAGGCCATTCCAAAGCTTGGGGCCTATGATGCCAGTGGTGGAGCATTTAAAATCCGGGGTGCCCATGAGGCTAAAAAGAGAGAAAAAGTGAAGAAATCTCAGCAATTATGGAGCTGGAGGAGATTACAGAGATAGAGATGTTTGAGGCCATGGAGGGATTTGAAAGCAAGGATGAGAATTTTAAAATCAAAGCATTGCTTATCCAGGGGGTCTGCGAACACTAGAGTGATAGATGAATGAAACCTTGATGCCATTTAGGATATGAGCAGCAGAGTTTCGGATGAACTGAAATTTATGGAGGAAGAAGTCTGGGGGGCCGGCCAGGAGAGCATTGAAATAGTCAAATAACAATGGCACAATAACAGTTTCAGCAGGATAAGCTGAGGCAGAAGATGGAAATGTGATACATGATGCTGAAGATATGGTCTGACATATGTTCTGTCAACTTGGGACCAAATACAACAATAAGATTGTGAATGGTCTCATTTTAACTTCAGACAGTTGCTATCCTAACTTACACCAGGTCCCATCACCCATGTGTTCACTGACCTCATGGTTAAGCAATTCCTCGATTTTTAAAATGCTCAACCTTTCAAAACCCTCCATGACATAAACCTTCTCTATCTTTGTGGTCCCTTCCAACTGTGAGATTTCTTTTGGGGGGAGGGATGATGTTGTTGGCTCAGGAGCAGAGTTTGTGGCAGGAACTAGACAGTGGCTTCAGTCTTCTTACTATTTAGTTGGAGGAAGTTTTTGTTCATTGAATAGTGGATGACTCTCGGGCAGTCTGAAAATTTGGAGACAGTTGAGGGATCAAGAAAGGCAATGTCATTAGATACACATCAAATTTGATGTGTTTCAGGCAGGAGGGCATTCTGGAGGGGGAGGGTGAATAGCCAGCTGTCACAGTGCATATAGGCACCAACGATATAGGTACAAAATGGGATGAGGTCCTACAAGCTGAATTTAGGGAGTTAAGAGTTTAGGACCTCAAAGGTAGTAATCTCAGGTTGGCTACCAGTGCCACATGCCAGTCAGAGCAGGAATGTCAGGATAGCTAAAATGAATATGTGGCTTGAGGGATGGGGCAAGAGAGAGGGATTCAAGTTCCTGGGACATTGGAACTGGTTCTGGGGAGGTGGAACCAGTACAAATCAGACATCTATATTTGGGCAGGACTGGAACCAATGTCCTGGGGCGTGTTTGCTAATGCAGTTGAGGAGGCTTTAAACTAATGTGGCAGGGAGATGGGAACCGAGTGAAGTAAAGTGGGAACAGAAACAAAAGGCAGAGAAACCGAAGACAAAAGTCAAAAAGGGCCACAGAAGAGAGTGCAGAGAGTGTGGAGAATTCAGTGAATGGGTCCAGTAAGGGTAAGAGAAATAAAACACAGGGAGAATGTACAAAACGTGACCAGACAGATGGTCTGAGGTGTGTCTGCTTTAACTCAAGGAGTATGATAGGTAGGTGGATGAACTTAAAGCTTGGATTACTATATGGAACTATGATATTGTGGCAATTATGGAATACTAAGCTGCCAGTCCTGCGGCTTAGTATTAGATGAAAGAAGAGCTGGACTTAGTATTCCAGGATTTGGATGTTTCAGATGAGATAGAGAGGGTGATAAAAGAGGTGGGGGTGTTGCCTTACTGATTAGGGAGAATGTCACAGCTATACAGAGGGAGGACACTTTGGTGAGATCATGCAGTGAGGCCACGTGGGTAGAACTCAGGAACAGGAGCAGTGCAATCACAATGTTGGGGTTGTACTACAGATCTCCCAACAGCCAGCGTGAAGTGGAGGAACTGATATGTCAGCAGATTATGGGAAGATGTAAAAACAACAGGGTTGTTGTGATGGGTGATTTTAACTTCCCCAATATAGACTGGGATTCCTTTAGTGCCAGGGGCTTGGACGGGGCAGAGATTGTTCAGTGTGTCCAAGAGTGCTTCATTGAGACAATATGTAGATAGTTCAACTCGGGAAGAGGCTATCTTAGACCTGGTTCTGGGAAACGAGCCTGGACAGGTGTTTGATGTCTCAATGGGGGACTATTTTGGGAACAGTCTGTAAGCTTCAAGATACTCGTAGAAAAGGGTAGAAGTAGTCCCAGAGTGCAAGTACTAAACTGAGGGGAGGCTAACTACAACAGTATTGGGCAGGAGCTAGAGAATGTAGACTGGGGGGTGGGGGGGGGGGGGGCTGTTTGAGGGTAAATCCACATCTGATATGTGGGAGTCTTTTAAAAGTCAGTTGTCACAATTCAGGACAAGAATGTCCCTGTAAAAAAGGATAAAGATGACAAGATTCGGGAACTCTGGATGACAAGAGAGATTGTGAGCTTAGTGAAAAAGGAGGAGGAGGCATGCATAAATTTCAGGAAATTGAAAACGGATAAGGCTCTTGAGGAATACAAAGATAGCCGGAAAGAGCTTAAACAGGGACTAAGGAGAGCAAAAAGGGACCATGAAATGTCCTTGGCAGGCAGGATTAAGGAGAATCCCAAGGCTTTTTATGCATATGTAAAGAGGAAGAGGGGGGCTAAGGAAAGGGTAGGTCCACTCAAGGACATAAGAGGGAATTTGTGTGTGGAGCCAGATGAGATGGGTGAGGTCCTTAATAAGTACTTGCATCAGTATTCACAAAGGAGAATGATGTGGTGGATGGTGAGTGTAGAAAGGACGATGTTCACGTTCTAGGACATGTTAAGATAAAAAGGGAGCAGGTATTGGAGGTTTTGAAAAACATTAAGGTGGAGCTAAGGGTCTATGACAGAGTACTGGGAGAAGCGAGGGAAGAAATTGCCGAGGGCTTGGCCAAAATCTTTGCATCCTCTTTAGCCACGGGCGAGATACCGGAGGATTGGAGAGTAGCTAACATTGTTACTCTGTTTAAGAAGGGCAGAAAAGACAATTGAGGAAATTACAGGCCTGTGAGCCTTACATCAGTGGTGGTGAAATTATTGGAGAAGGATGTACTCACATCTGGAAGAGAATAGGCTTATTAGCAATAGGCTGCATGGTTTTGTGAAGGGGAGGTCGTGTGTGTGTCTCTCAAACTTGATTGAGTTCTTTGAGGAAGTGACAAGAAAAATTGGGCAGGGCAGTGGATGTTGTAGAAATGGACTTTAGTAAAGCTTTCAATATGGTTCCTCATGGCAGGCTGATACAGAAGGTGAAGTCATATGGGATCTGAGGTGATCTGGTAAGATGGATAAAAAACTGGTTTGGGCATAGGAAGCAGAGAGTAGCAATGGAAGGGTACTTTTTCTAACTGGAGGTCTGTTACAAGCAGTGTTCCACAAGAATTAGTGCTGGGGCCTCTGTTGTGTATATATATAAATGATTTGGTGGAAAATGTAGGTGGTTTGATTAGTAAATTTGCAGATGATACAAAAATTGGGGGAGTAGCGGATAATGAGGAGGATAGTCAGAGAATACAGCAGGATATGGGCCGAAAGATGGCAGATGGAATTTAACCTGGACAAATGTGAAGTGTTGCGATTTGGAAGGTCTACTGCAGAAGTATACAGTAAATGGTAGAGTCCTTAGAAATATTAGCATACGGAGGGATCTAGGTGTAGATACCTGAAGGTGGCAACTCAGGCGGACAAGGTGATCAAGAAGGCATATGGCATGCTGGCCTTCATTGGTCGGGGCGTTGAATATAGGAATTGGAAAATCATTTTTCAGTCGTATAAAACTTTGATTAGGTCGCATTTGAAATATTATGTACAGTTCTGGCTGCCACACTACCGGAAGGATGTTGATGCATTGGAAAGGGTGCAGAAGAGATTTACCAGGATATTGTCTGGTTTGAAGGATATGGACTATGAAGAAAGGTTGAACAAACTTGAATTGTTTCCGGAGGAGGATGAGGGGGGACCTGATAGAGGTTTACAAGATTATGACAGACTTGGATGGAGTGGATAGACAATCTTTTTCCCTCGGTCGAAGGGTCAATTATTTAGGGGCATAGGTTAAAAGTGAGAGGAGCAAGTTTAAAAGAGACATAAGGAACAAGTTTTTCACACAGAGGATGATGAATGCCTGGAACATGCTGCCGGAAGAGGTGGTGGAAGCAGATTCTATAACATTCGAGAGGCATCTGGATGGATACATGAATAGGCAGGGAATAGAGGGATTTGGACCATGTAGAGGTAAGAAAATATTAGATCAGAGAGGCATCTGTGTTGTTCCTCTGCTGTACTGTTCTTTTGTTTGTTTCCAGATGTTGTCACTGAGGGACATTATATAGATGAGAATTGGGGGGAGCTAAGGAGAGATCCTTGGGAGGCACCAAAAGTATATTTGGGAATGGGAAGAGAAACCATCAAAAAAAAAGAGGTGTTGGCATCAAAAGTTGAAAACTAGTCAAGAAGGACAAGGAACGATATTTTACGTTTGTCACAATCACACAATGAGTATAATTGGGAGTTTAGTTAACAGGAGAGAGGAGAGTTCAGAGATTAAGCTGGTCGTCTCCATTTACTGTGAATTTTGCAGGGGGACAGACATGTTCAGGCAGAGACTGCTAATCAATGCAAGGAGGAAGCAGTTTAATTTCGTATGAAAACTGGCCTAAGGTTGGATAGCTGATCAGAATCCTTAGTGATTTTACAACCTGTTAAATGGGCTGTTAGTCCATTTTTATTATTTAACAGGGAGACTGGAATAAAGTTGTTTTGGGTATGGTTTGCTGTATCTATTATTCAGTACATTCACTTCTGTTTGTAAAATAAAACAGTTTATCAATGCGTATTTGGTCTTTCTTCAGCTGAAGTGTTCATCAGTCTGCCTTTCGGAAAATTGGAGCGTTATGATATTCAGTTCACCTAACAAGGGGGATCTTGTTGTAACACATCCTTCTCATTGGTTACACTCTTGTACAGCTGGATATTAGTAAAAGTAGCTTTCTGTTTGTGAGGATTGCCAATTCACAGGAACTGGTGACTCTACTCATAAGGAATAACAAAGCCAGACCTTGGAATTTGTAAAATTATTATAAAAATATATAACTTGCACTGTCGCATTTTGTGAATTCAAGATTAATTTAACCTGAATGTCTGACTAAGAATTCAGACAGTTTTCTTCAATTAATCTCACTTCCCAAATGGCACTGAAACCAATTACAGTGCTTAGTGCCATCTCAGGCTAAGACCAGTTAACTCAACAGAGCCTGGAGACCAAACCCCCGAGATCTTCGTTATTTGTATTGCTTAGCTTGAATAAACTCACTGAACCATAAAAGGAACCCTTGAAAAAAGTATTTTGTTGCACTTTTACAGATGTTAATGGCCGGCCAATTGTTCAGCTGCCAATTATTTGAAAAACTGAAAATGCTTGGTTATTCTGACTTCTATTGTTCATTGGCCAATAGCAGTGGGGATCAATTAAAATCTTGAGTTAAATACATTTTTCTTCGAAATTTGGACTGCTTTGTCTTAAACTATCCTGGCAAAGTTTCAAATGCCGACCTTTGTTTTGGAATAGGGAATGCCATAAATAAAATGTGCAATAATAAAGGCTTAAATAAAACCTCAAAATATACTGATTAAAACACTAATTGCCTAGAATAACAAGACTGGTTTATGCTTTTGAGAAAAAAAAAGATTTTTGGGCAAAGTAAAGTTTTGAATTGGCTGCAGGCATTTGTTTAGGGATCAACAATTCAAGTAACATGTAGTTACTACTTGTTCGCAGATGTGAGCAAAAATTGTGAGTTACGTATGATCTTGTTTGTGTTGCATAGATACAATGATTTTCTTGAGATAACAGCATTTTATCCTTCAGAAGGTCAAATATTATCAGTTATTTCATTCTCGTCAGTAATGAGTATGAATGTATGTCCAAGATGACTTTTCTTCAGAACTGGGATCTGACTCAGTGTTAACTCATCTACAGATACTCCAGACCTGCTGGGTTTTTACAGCATTTTCTGTTTTTCTTTAAATACTTTCAGCATCTGCTGTATTTTGTTTTATTTCAGGTCATTGTACCTGTATTAGCTGTTTGAAAGAGTTATCCAATTAATTCTACTTCTCTGCTCTTTACCCACGGCTTGCTATTTTTCCTTTTCAAGTATATATCCTCTTTGAAAGTTATAACTGCTGCTTCCACCACTTTTTCAGGCATTGCATTCCATACCAACATAACTCAGTGCATTCAAAAAAGATCAACTCCTTTTTTGATAAGTACCTTAACATTGGTGTCCTTTGGTTACTGATTAGTGAATATAGTTTCACTTTATTTACTCAAAATTTTGAACACCTCTGCTAACTGTCCCCATTACGTTCTCTCTTCTAAGGAGAAGACTCAGCTTATGTAGTTTCCCTGCACAGCTGAAGTTCCTCGTCCCTGGTACCAGTCTGTTAAATCACATCTGCATCTTCATGAAGGCCTTGACATTGTACCATTGGCAACTAGGGATGGGTAATAAATGCTGGCCAACCAGCGATGCCCATGTCCCACGAATGAATAAAAAAAACCTAAAGTGTGGTGCCCAGAATTGGACACCACACTCCAACTGAGGCATAACACTCACATATAAAGGTTCAGCGTAACTTTGCCTCTGTACAATATGCCTCTATTTATAAATTACAGGATCTATGTATGCTTTTAACAACATTGTCAACTTGTCACCATAAGATTTTTGAGAAATGTAGCTTGCCAGCTTTTTTCTGGAAGCACAAGCGTTATTAGCCTGTACCTTCCGGCTCCAGGGCAGCATAACTTGGGGGATACCCCAGAAATGCGCTGGGTACCCAGCCCCTGCCCCAGCAGTCTCCAGGTAAGGATTCAGGAAGTTCACACTTCTGTTGGGCAATTGCCTTGCAACCAGAACCATCCGAGAGTATGATTTAAATTACAAAAGGAAGGAAATCAAGTTCAATAAATAAATCAAGATGGCTCTTCAGAAGTGAGTTGAATAAGTATTTTGCATCAGTCTTCACTACTGAGGATACAAGTAACATCCCGACAAAGCATAATAAGTCAGGAAATGGAAGGGAGGGGGAACTCAGGAAAATTATTATCACCAGAGAAGTGGTATTGAGTAAGTTGTTGGGGATACAGAGTGACAAATGCCTAGGTCTTGATGGACTTCATCCTAGAGTCTTAAAAGATGTGGCTAGTAAGATAGTTGATGCATTGTTCATAATTTTCCAAAGCTCCCTAGAATCGGGGAAGGTCTCGTTTGATTAGATTAGATTAGGAAATGTAATTCCATTATTCAGAAAGGAAGGGAGACAAAGCAGGAAACTACAGGCCAGTTACCTTAACATCTGTCATAAGGAAAATGTTAGAAGCTATTATTAAAGAAGCTAAGTTCAAGATAATCAGGCAGAGTCAACATGGTTTTTTGAAAGGGAAATCATGTTTAACCAATTTATTGAAGTTCTTTGAGGAAATAATCTGTGCTTTGGATAAAGGGGAACTGGTAGATGTACTGTACTTGGATTCCCAGAAAACAATTGATAAAGTGTCACATCAAAAGCTATTGCTGAAAGTAAAAGCTCATGGTATAGAGGGTAACAGATTGGCATGGATAGATGATTGTCTGGCTTACAGGAGGCAGAAAGTGAGAATTTTCTTTTTCAAATTGGCAAGATGTAATGAGTGGTGTGCCACAGGGAGCAGTGCTGGGTCCTCAACTGTTTACAATTTATATAAATTACTTGGATGAAGGGATGGCTGGGATGGTTGCCAAATTTGCTGATGACACAAAGATAGAAAACCAAGTTGTGAAGAAGACATGACATAGGTTAAATAAGTGGGCAAAGACCTGACAAATGGAGTACAATGTGGGGAAAATGAAAGTGTCCACTTTGGCAGGAATGGTGAGAGATTGCAGAGCTTTTGAGATGCAGAGGGATCTGGGCGTCTTAGTGCATGAATCACAAAAGGCTAGAATGCAGGTTCAGCGAGTAATTAGAAAGCTAATAGAATATCATTTATTGTGAGGGGAATTGAATATAAAAGTAGGAAGATTTTGCCTCAGTTACACAGAGCACTAGTGAGACCACATGTGAAGTACTGTGTACAGTATTGGTCACCTTATTTAAGGAAAGATATGAAAGTATTGGAAGCAGTTCAGAGGTTTATTACCTGGAATGGGTGAGTTGTCTTGTAAGGAAAGGTTGAACAGGCTAGACTAGCATCTGCTCGAATTTAGCAAAGAGATGACTTGATTGAAACAAGATCCAGAAAGGTCTTGGCAGGGTGAATGTGGAGAGGATGTTTTGTCTTGTGGGAGAATCGAGAACTCGGGATCACTGTTTAACAATAAGGGGTTGCTCAGTTAAAACTGAGGTAGGGAGAATTTTTTCCTGAGGGTCATGAGTCTTTGGAAATCTCTTCCTGAAAAGTTGATGGAAGCAGTCTTTGAATATTTTGAAGGCAGAGGTGGATAGATTCTTGGTAAGCATAGAACATAGGACATTACAGTGCAGTACAGGCCCTTCAGCCCTCGATGTTGCACCGACCAGTGAAACCAATCTAAAGCCCATCTAACCTACACTATTCCAGTATCATCCATATGTTTAGCCAATGACCATTTAAATGCCCTTAATGTTGGCGAGTCCACTACTGCTGCAGGCAGGGCATTCCACGTCCTTACTACTCTCCGAGTGAAGAACCTACCTCTGACATCTGTCCTATGTCTATCACCCCTCAATTTAAAGCTATGTCCCCTCGTGCTAGCTATCACCATCCGAGGAAAAAGGCTCTCACTATCCACCCTGTCTAATCCTCTGATCATCTTGTATGCCTCTATTAAGTCACCTCTTAACCACCTTCTCTCTAACGAAAACAACCTCAAGTCCCTCAGCCTTTCCTCCTAAGACCTTCCCACCATGCCAGGTAACATCCTGGTAAATCTCCTCTGCACCCTTTCCAATGCTTCCACATCCTTCCTATAATGCGGCGACCAGAACTGTACGCAATACTCCAAGTGCGGCCGCACCAGAGTTTTGTACAGCTGCAACATGACCTCCACCAATAAAAGCTAACACTCCGTACGCCTTCTTAACAACCCTATCAACTTGGGTGCCAACTTTCAGGGATCTATGCACATGCACATCAAGATCTCTCTGTTCATCCACACTACCAAGTATCTTACCATTAGCCCAGTACTCTGTAATCCTGTTACTCCTTCCAAAGTGAATCACCTCACACTTTTCCGCATTGAACTCCATTTGCCACCTCTCAGCCCAGCGCTGCAGCTTATCTGTGTCCCTCTGTAACCTGCAACAACCTTCCGCACTGTCCACAACTCCACCGACTTTAGTGTCATCCGCAAATTTACTAACCCATCCTTCTACGCCCTCATCCAGGTCATTTATAAAAATGACAAACAGCAGTGGCCCCAAAACAGATCCTTGCAGTACACCACTAGTAACTGAATTCCAGGATGAACATTTCCCATCAACCACCACCCTCTGTCTTCTTACAGCTAGCCAATTCCTGATCCAAACCGCTAAATCACCCTCAATCCCATGCCTCCGTATCTTCTGCAATAGCTTACCGTGGGGAACCTTATCAAATGCTTTACTGAAATCCATATACACCACATCAACTGCTTTACCCTCAACTACCGCTTTGGTCACCTTCTCAAAGAACTCAATAAGGTTTGTGAGGCACGACCTACCCTTCACAAAACCGTGTTGACTATCCCTAATCAAATTATTCCTTTCTCGATGATTATAAATCCTATCTCTTATAATCCTTTCCAAAACTTTGCCCACAACAGAAGTAAGGCTCACTGGTCTATAATTACCAGGGTTGTCTCTACTCCCCTTCTTGAACAAGGGGACACCATTTGCTATCCTCCAGTCTTCTGGCACTATTCCTGTAGACAATGACAACATAAAGATCAAAGCCAAAGGCTCTGCAATCTCCTCCCTCGCCTCCCAGAGAATCCTAGGATAAATCCCATTCAGCCCAGGGGACTTATCTATTTTCACACTTTCCAGAATTGCTAACACCTCCTCCTTATTAACCTCAATCCCGTCTAGTCCAATGGCCTGTATCTCAGTATTCTCCTCGACAACATTGTCTTTTTCCTGCGTGAATACTGATGAAAAATATTCATTTAGCGCCTCTCCTTTCTCTTCAGGCTCCACGCACAACTTCCCACTACTGTCCTTGACTGGCCCTAATCTTACCCGAGTCATTCTTTTATTCCTGACATACCTATAGAAAGCTTTAGGGTTTTCCTTGATCCTACCTGCCAAAGACTTCTCATGTCCCCTCCTGGCTCTTCTTAACTCTCTCTTTAGGTCCTTCCTGACTAACTTGTAACTCTCAAGCGCCCTAACTGAGCCTTCACGTCTCATCTTTACACAAGTCTCCTTCTTCCTCTTCACAAGAGATTCAACGTCTTTTGTAAACCACGGTTCCCTCACTCAACCACTTTCTCCCTGCCTGACAGGTACATACTTATCAAGGACACGCAGTAGCTGTTCCTTGAACAAGCTCCACATTTCAATTGTGCCCATCCCCTGCAGTTTCCTTCCCCAACCTATGCATCCTAAATCTCGCCTAATCGCATCACAGACAGATAATTTATCGGAGATAGGTGGGATGCAGATTTAAGATTACTATCAGATCAGCCATGATCATCTTAAATGGCAGAGTCGGCTCAAGAGGCTGAATGGTCCAATCCTGGTTGGCATGTGTCAGTATGTGGTTGGACCAGGGTATTTAATCTATTTGCAGAAATAACTGGCAAGGGATAAAGGTAAGCTTCAACTCCAGCACTGTTACATGTTCCATGGAATGCAATATCAGAGAAAAATGCTGGAGTTGCATCATCTTTGACAATTGGTGCAACTTATTGAAGATTTCCTAAATAACATTAAGCAACAGTGCAGTTTGTATTGTTTCCAGTTAGAAATCAGATGGCAATTTTCATTCTGTGATTTAATTAAACTTTTTCTGTTTCCTTTCTGTGGCAAAGCCTATGAGAAATCAAAGATTGAACTGGCTTCAATCAAAAAACAAAGTGATGGACTGGCGAGGGAATATGATCGTCTTCTGCAGGAGCATGAAAAGATACAGGTAAGAAAACTTGCCCACCTAAGTTGCTATTACTCTTTCTCTTTGCCATTTTTACTATTAGGGGTCACAGAGTACACCGTCATATTTAAATAAAAAGAATATGCATGATCCTCAATGAGTGGGGAGGATGGGTGGTTGTTAAAATGAACAGTTAAAGATGGAATAGAAGGGGTGGGATTTTCCGTCCACGCTCGCCCCAAAACGGAAAATCCCACCTGAGGTCAACAGACCTTTGTATGGTCCATGGTGGGCGGGTTGGGAAAATTCCCTCCCATGGTTTATAAGTGTTTATTACTGTTAACTGACTAAATATTAAAAACTTATTGTACTCTTTCAGGGTCTTGTTGACACACATGATAAGAAGGAGGAATAACCTGCAAAAGGTTTTTCCTTGTGCCTTTGGATATCATCTGCAACAACAGAAACTTATTTTCTTATCTGCAAAATGAAGCTAAAAGTGAAGTGAGTCACTGTTCACAAGAAATTAAGTTGATAACTGTTTTCACATACATGAAAGTTCAGTTTGTCATGCTTCAATCATTTATATACCAAAAATGGGAATCTAAATAACAAGTAGGTTGGAACATGGCTCTTTCTGCTTTGATGTCTGCTAGAAGCTGAATAGATGAACCACATGTGAGTGCATTCACATGGCAGATTTCCAAGTAACAATTTCATACAGCTTTTATCCCAAGTTTTGAGCATCCTTATCAGCTATTTGGTATGCCAAACTTCAAATTCTAAATATCCAAATACAATGCTATACAATGGCCTCAATCCAACTCTTCATGCAAGAGGTTTTGACCAACAATTGCACCTGCCATTATGCCAATTCCCTCCAGATTGTTTGGATCCACATCTTGCTTTGAAACTTTTCTTTCATTAAAGAAAGATGAAGGTACTTTTTGTCCCGTCTCTCAGTGGTTCCATGGAACTGTATCAAAGCAATAGTCAGCATCCATTAGAACCCCTGAGTACCACTGTGAATCAATTAGTTGGGATATACGTGTCTTCCATTTTCCAGTCAGTACCTTGCGAATGTCTACTTGAGCATAGCAAAGTCTTAATATTCCACTTGGAGTATTTGCCTGATATCTTGCCATAGCCTTATCCGTGTTGTATCCAGTATGTTCAAGAATGTTATGTAAAGCAAAAGGTAATATGCTCTTTTGTTCCTAAAATCTTAAGTTCTGTTTACAATTAAATTTCCATTATCCCCAGAATAGAAAGAGGCCTTTGGCTGATGATGGAAATTGACAAATAAATGAGTTTGAATACAAATTGTCTTGCATGTATGGTACCAGAAAACGCTAGGCATACATGAAAATATGTACAATATGAATAGCTTAAAATGAAAACAATCTTTCTTGGACTGAGTAGTTGTTTAACGTTAGTCGGGCTGACATGGTTGTTTAATGGTCTGTGTGTTGAAGCAGATCCTTGCGCTAGGCTTTATCCTGAAAATTTTGGCAGGATAATTGTGAAAATTGTTTTTGAGTTCAGTCTGTTGAAAACAATAATGTAATAACACTTAGTTATCCCATTCTATGTATGACTTTAAAATCTTTGCAAATCCCATTAATTAATTTTACTTTCATCGGAATTCAAGAAGTCATAGGGGAATTTTTATTTAGTAAATTCATTTTGGGCTCCCTGTTGACTGTATATATGAGCTAAATGAAGAGACGGTGCTGAAAAGTTCTTTACCACCACATACTTATTCTGATTCCATTCTCTGTTTTTCACTTCCTTAAATTGACGTCCCCGCATCTTCCAATCACAGACTGTAACATAACGGGTGAAAAAAAACTGTGCTGCTTTGTTTGAAATATAAAACTTAAAATTTTGTAGTCTTCTCATGATCACTGTAGTAGATATACAAACGTCCAGTAATAGTGTCTGCATGTCAATTTACTTGAGTTTTTTTTACAAACTGCATTTTTTTGTCAAAGATCTTATGCTTGTACAATAAAAATCTAAAATTAAACTTTTAATGGTGTCTTATTGCAAGATCCCATAGGTTCTGGTGAGTGCTACTCCCTTTTCTTCACTCCCCCACCCACCTTTCTTTATTATTTGTACCTCAGGATCATTTCACTGGTATGAACCCATGCTTATATCAGTCACTAGGAAATGATGGAAGTTTCAACTAAGATTTTCTACTTCCCCATATACAAAGTGAATGAACAAACTCAAACAATATATTCATGAGAAAGAAGAAAAACATTGGAATGAATAGGCAATATGAATGATTAATTAGATAATAGGCAGAACTGCATCTCTTATTACCTTTCTCCACATTTTTAGGTCTACAAAATGTTATATCTTACATTATTTTAATTCCTTTCTGGAATACATGTTCACTTCCACCATAGGTGTCTACTACTTCCCATATTGCCTCCCCTCACATATTGTGTGTCAGCCACAAAGCAATGGCTATGATGGTAAGCTTGGGCAGCTTGATTTTAATCACTGGCAATGCTGCCTTTACCTATACAATCCACAATGGTAAAATCAATCTCCATTTTAAAGCCTCATTTTCATTTTCACGCTGGGTTCCAATAGACATTTTCGGTTAGAAGCTGGTTTTTAAACTAGCGAATGTACCTCAAGTGTGAGAGATGCAGTCTGTACCCAGAGCTGCAAGCAAGAAAGCTCACAATCTTTCAACAAGAGGTTTGGTTGAATGTGCCATGTCTCGACCAAACTTGCCTGCTATCTTAATGCCAACTGGTGGTTTACCAATGGGCACCATCTGATGGCTACCTCTTCAAGTGCAGCTTGTGATTGGTAGACACTGTTGTCAAACTCCTGTCATCGCTTGGAAGCTGTTTGCCTTCCAATTCCAGATGCTGATGAGAAGGATTTCTGCACGAGTGGAAGCAACCCATGCAGCCAGGGTGAGGGGGTTTTTGGGGGTTTGCCAACAGTGAATAGAATGCAAGTGGCTAGTTAAAGGATAAGACACTTGGGGGAAGCTGAAAACTGGGACATTTGAGCAATTAAGAGAAAACTGTCAGGATGTTTAGTTAAAAACCCAGACTGTCTTGGCTAAACTGGAGCATCTCAGAGTTATAGTGTTTTACAGCACAAAAAGAGGCCCTGTGGCCCATTGTGTCTGCGCCGGCCATCAAGCACATGTCTATTCTAATTCTATTTTCCAGCACTTGGTCCATAGCCTTGTATGCTATGGCATTTTAAGTACTTCTGAAATGTTCAGGATTAGCACCTTTACCACCCTTTCAGGCAGTGAGTTCCAGATTCTCACCATCTCTGGACGAAAAAGCTTTTCCTCAAATCCCCTCTAAATCTTCTGTCCCTTATGTTAATTCCTGGTTATTGACATCTCTACTCCAGGGAAAAGTTAATTCCTATCTATTCGATCTATGTCCCTCATAATTTTGTACACCTCGTTCATGTCCCCCCTCAGTCCAGCCAGCCTCTCCTCATAGCTGAAACGCTTCAACCCAGGTAACATAGTGGTGAATCTACTCTGCACCTCTCTAGTGCAATCACGTCCTTCCTATGGTGTGGCGACCAGAACTGCATGCAGTACTCCAGCTGTGGCCTAACAAGCATTTTATGCAGCTCCATCATAAACTCCCTGCTCTTGTATTCTATGCTTCAGCTAATAAAGGCAAGTATCTAGTCATCCACAATTAAAATGCCCACTGCCCATTCTCTGACTATGTTTCCTGAACACTGGATCTTCTCCCAAATTTGTGTATTGCAAAGAACAAAGAACAGTACAGCACAGGAATAGGCCCTCCCACCCTCCAGGCTACACTGATCACATTGTCCTATCTAGACCAACCCCTTATATCCCTCTATTCCCCGTCTGTTCATGTGTCTATCCAGATATGTCTTAAATGTCGCTAACGTATCTGCCTCAACCTCATTTGGCAGTGCGTTCCAGGCCCCCACCACTCACTGTGTAAAAACCTCCCCCGCACATCTCCACTGAATCTTTCCCCCCCTTACCTTGAATTTGTGCCCCCTTGTAATTGTCATTTCTGCCCTGGGAAAAAGCTTCCAACTGTTCACCCTATCCATACTCCTCAATTTTATAAACGTCTACAGGTTGCCCCTCAGCCTCTGTCTTTCCAGGGAGAATAATCCCAGTTTATTCAATCTCCCCTCATAGCTAATACCCTCCATACCAAGGCGACATTCTGGTAAACCTTTCTGTACTCTCTCCAAAGCCTCCAAATCCTTCTAATAGTGTGGTGACCAGAATTGGACACACCGTTCCAAATGTGGCCTAACCAACGTTTTAAATAACTGTAACATAATTTGCCAACTTTTGTACTCGATGCCCCGTCCGATGAAAACAAGCATGCCATATGCTTTCTTCACCATCTTTTCCATCTGTGCTGCCACATTTAAGGATCTGTGGACCTGCATGCCCAGATCTGTGTCTCTATGCTCCTGATGGTTCTGCCATTTATTTTATAGCTGCCATCTGAATTGGATCTCCCAAAATGCATCACCTCACATTTGTCCAGATTAAATTTCATCTGCCATTTCTCCACCCAATTTTCCAGCCTATCTATATCCTGCTGTATTCTCTGACAATCTTCATCACTATCTGCAACTCCGCCAATCTTAGTATCATCCACAAACTTGCTAATCAGACCAGCTACGTTTTCTTCCAAGTCATTTATATATATTACAAACAGCAGAGGTCCCAGCACTGATCCCTGCGGAACACCAGTAGTTACAGACCTCCATTCAGAAAAACAGCCTTCCACTGCTATCCTCTGTCTTATATGGCCAAGCCAGTTCTGAATCCATCTAGCTAGTTCACCCCTGATCCCATGAGATTTAATCTTTTGCACTAGCCTGCCATGAGGGATCTTGTCAAAGCTTTACTAAAGTCCATGTAGACAACATCCATGGCCCTTCCCTCATCAATCATTTTTGTCACCGTCTCAAAAAACGCAACTAGATTAGTGAGACATGACATCCCTCATGTAAAACCATACGGTCTGTTGATAACAAGACCATTCAGTTCCAAATGTGTATAGATCCTATCGCTAAGAATCTTCTTCAACAATTTCACTATTACTGACGTCAAGCTCACTGGCCTATAATTGTACGGGTTATCCTTGCTACCCTTCTTAAATAACGGGACAACATTGGCTATCCTCCAATCTTCTGGGACTTCACCAATGGCCAACGAGGAAACAAGGATTTCTGTTAGAGGCCCAGCAATTTCCTCTCTTGTCTCCCTCAGTAATCTGGGATAGATGCCATCTGGCCCTGGGGATTTCTCTACCTTAATACTTTTTAATTCACCAACATTTCCTCCCTCATAATGATGACTTGTTCTAAAGGGTTTACACACCCCTCCGAGACACCATCAATCGACATGTCCTTCTCCCTTGTGAATACCGATGCAAAGTACTCATTAAAGTACTTCCTTTGGTTCTACACATAATTTCTCTCCTTTGTCCTTGAGTGGACCAACTCTTTCTCTAGCTATCCTCTTTTTCCAAATATATGCATAAAATGCCTTGGGATGCTCCTTAATCCTGTCTGCCAAGGACATTTTGTGACCCCTTTTTTGCCCTCCTAACTCCCTGTTTGAGCTCTTTTCCAATTTCCTTGTATTCTTCAAATGCTTCATCTGTTTTTCGTTTCCCAGACCTCATGTATGCTTCCTTTTTCTTTTTGACTAGACTCTCAATTTCCCTGGTCATCCTCAGTTCCTGAATCCTGCCTTTCCTATCCTTCCTTTTCATAGGCACATGCCTGTCCTGCACTCTGATCAACTGCTCCTTAAAAGACTCCCACATGCCAAATGTGGATTTACCCTCCAACATTACTCCAGACAAGACTCAAATTTTGCACCAGACTACACTGTAAAAGAACAAACAAAGAACAAAGAAAATTACAGCACAAGAACAGGCCCTTCGACCCTCCAAGCCTGCACTGATCATCTGCCCGACTTAACTAAAACCCCCTACCCTTCCGGGGACCATATCCCTCGATTCCCATCCTATTCATGTATTTGTCCAGACGCCTCTTAAAAGTCACTATCGTCTCTGCTTCCACTACCTCCCCCGGCAGCGAATTCCAGACACCCACTACCCTCTATGTAAAAAGCCTGCCTCGTACATCTCCTTTAAACCTTGCCCCTCACACCTTAAACCTATGCCTCCAAGTAATTGACTCTTCCATCTTGGGAAAAAGCTTCTGACTATCGACTCTGTCCGTGCTTCTCATAATCTTGTCGACTTCTATCAGGTCGCCCCTCAACCTCCATCGTTCCAGTGAGAACAAACCAAGTTTCTCCAACCTCTCCTCATAGCTAATGCCCTCCTTACCAGGCAATATCCTGGTAAATCTTTTCTGTACCCTCTCCAAAGCCTCCATATCCTTCTGGTAGTATGGTGAGCAGAATTGAACACTATATTCCAAGTGTGGCCTAACTAAGGTTCTATAAAGCTGCAACATTACTTGCCAATTTTTAAACTCAATGCCCCGGCCGATGAAGGCAAGCATGCCGTATGCTTTCTTGACTACCTTCTCCACCTGCATTGCCACTTTCAGTGACCTGTGTACCTGTACACCCAGATCCCTTTGCCTATCAATAATCTTAAGGGTTCTGCCATTTACTATATATTTCCTATTTGTATTAGGCCTTCCAAAATGCATTACCTCACATTTGTCCGGATTAAACTCCATCTGCCATCTCTCCGCCCAAGTCTCCAACCGATCTATATCCTGCTGTATCCTCTGGTGGTCCTCATCGCTATCCGCAAATCCACCAACGTTTGTGTTGTCCGCAAACTTACTAATCAAACCAATTACATTTGCCTCCAAATTATTTATATATATGACAAATAACAAAGGTCCCAGCACTGATCCCTGAGGAATGCCACTTGTCACAGCCCTCCATTCAGAAACGCACCCTTCCACTGCTACCCTCTGTCTTCAATGACCGAGCCAGTTCTGTATCCACCTTGCCAGCTCATCTCTGATCCTGTATGACTTCACCTTCTGCACCAGTCTGCCATGAGGGATCATGTCAAAGGCCTTACTGAAGTCCATGTAGACAACATCCACTGCCCTATCCTTATCAATCATCTTCGTCACTTCCTCGAAAAATTAGATCAAGTTAGTGAGACACGACTTCCCCTTCACAAAACCATGCTGCCTCTCGCTACTACGTCCACTTGTTTCCAAGTGGGAATAAATCCTGTCGTGAAGAATCCTCTCCAATAATTTCCCTACCACTGATGTAAGGCTCACCGGCCTGTAATTACCTGGATTATTCTTGCTACCCTTCTAAAACAAAGGAACAACATTGGCTATCCTCCAATCCTCTGGGACCTCCCCTGTAAGAAGTCTCACAACACCAAGTCAAAGTCCAACAGGTTCCTGTTGGACGTTAACCTGGTGTGAGACTTATTACTGTGCTTACCCCAGTCCAACACTGGCATCTCCACATCATGACCTCCCCTGTAGTCAGTGAGGATACAAAGATTTCTCTCAAGGCCCCAGCAATTTCCTCCCTTGCCTCTCTCAGTATTTCAGGGTATATCCCATCAGGCCCTGGGGATTTGTCTACTTAAATGTTTCTCAAGAACCCAATACCTCTTCCTTTTTGATCTCAACATGACTCAAACTATCTACACACCCTTTCCCAGCCTCATCATCCACCAAGTCCTTCGCTTTGGTGAATACTGGCGCAAAGTATTCATTTAATACCTCGCCCATTTCCTCTGGCTCCACGCATAGATTCCCTCCCTTGTCCTTGAGTGGGCCAACCCACTCCCTGGCTACCCTCTTGCTCTTTATATGTGTATAGAAAACCTTGGGATTTTCCTTAATCCTGCTGGCCAAAGCTTTTTCGTGACCCTTTTAGCCCTCCTTACTCCTTGCTTAAGTTTCTTTCTGCTTTCCTTGTATTTCACACTTGCTTCGTGTGTTCCCAACCTCCTAGCTTTGACAAATGCTTCCTTTTACTCTTTGAATAGGCTCACAATATCTCTCATTATCCAAGGTTCCCAAAACTTGCCATACTTATCCTTCATTCTTATATGGATGTGCCGGTCCTGAATCCCTATCAACTTGCACTTGAAAGCCTCCCACATGCCAGATGTTGATTTGCCCTCAAACAACTGCCCCAATCTACATTCTTCAGTTCCTGCCTAATATTGTTGTAATTAGCCTTCCCCCAATTTAGCACCTTCACTTGAGGACTACACTTATCTTTATCCATCAGTACCTTAAAGCTTACTGAATTGTGGTCACTGTTCCCGAACTGCACCCCTATTGAAACATCAACCACCTGGCCGGGCTCATTCCCCACTACCAGGTCCAGTATGGCCCCCTTCCCTAGTTGGACTATCTACATACGGTTTCAAGAAGCCCTCCTGGATGCTTGTTAAAACTCTGCCCCATCCAAGCCCCTAGCACTAAGTGAGTCCCAGTCAATATAGGGGAAGTTAAAATCTCCCACCACAACAACCCTGTTACTTTTACACCTTGCTAAAATCTGCCTACATATCTGTTCCTCTATCTCCTGCTGGCAGTTGGGTGGCCTATAGTAAACCCCCTACATTGTGACTACACCCTTCCTATTCCTGAGCTCTACCCATATTGCCTCACTATATGAGCCCTCCGAGGTTTCCTCCCGCAGTGCAGCTGTGATATTCTCCTTAACCAGTAGTGCAACTCCCCCCACCCCTTTTACATCCCCCTCTATCCCACCTGAAACATCTGTATGCTGGAATGTTAAGCTGCCAATCCTGTCATTCTCTTAACCAAGTCTCTGTAATGGCAACAACATCATAGTTCCTAGTACTAATCCAAGCTCTAAATTCATCTGCCTTACCTGTTACACTTCTTGCATTGAAATAAATGCACTTCAATCCACCAGACCCTCTTTGATTAGCAACCACACCCTGCCTGTCCTTTCTCCGAGTCTTACTGGCCCTCGTCTCTGGTTCCCCTTCAGCTAATTCACCTTTGCTTTGGTTCCCACCCCCCTGCCAAACTAGTTTAAATCTCCCATGTGACATTAGCAAACCTCCCGGCCAGAATATTTATGCCCTTCCAGTTTAGATGCAACCCATCCTTTTTGTACAGATCCCATCTGTCCCAGAAGAGACCCCAATGGTCCAGATATCTGAAACCCTCCCTCCAAGACCAGCTGTTGAGCCACATGTTGAGCTGCACTATCTTCCTATTCCTAGCCTCACTAGCACGTGGCACAGGGAGTAATCCTGAGATTACAACCTTAGAGGTCCTGCTTTTTAACTTTCTACCTAACTCCCTAAACTGCTGCTACACGACCTCATCACTCTTCCTATGTCGTTAGTACCAATATGTACCACGATCTTTGGCTGTTCACCCTCTCCTTTCAGAATGCTTTACGCCCTTACAGAGACATCCTGGACCCTGGCACCAGGGAGGCAACATACCATCCTGGAGTTTCTTTCACATCCACAGAAGCGCCTATCTGCACCTCTAACTATAGAGCCCTAAAACGATTGCTCTAGTGCTCTTTGTCCCTCCCTGCTTAACAACAGAGCCAGCCGTGGTGCCACTGCTTTGGCTGCTGCTGCTGTCATCCCCTGATAGGCCATCCCCCCCAACAGTATTCAAAACGGTGTACTTGTTAGAGAGGGGGACGACCACTGGGGTTTCCTGTACTGACTGCCTGCCTCTTCTAGCAGTCACCCATCTATCTGCCTGCACCTTGGGTATGGCCACGTCTCTAAAGCTCCTATCTATGATGCTTTCCGCAACCTTGATGCTCCTAAGTACATCCAACTGCTGCTCCAACCTATCCATGCGGTCTGTAGGGAGCTGCAAAAGGGTGCACTTCCTGCAGACGTAATCGCCCGAGACACTGGCAGTGTCACAGATCTCCCACATCTCACAAGTGCAGCACTTAACCCCACTGACCAACATTTAGAGCACCAATTAAATTATTTATATAAAATTCTTATCTTCACTTTTACCTTCTCACAGTGGCCTTTTTTTTTGGTTAGAGGAGGAGGGATCTTCCTACTTCTTAGTAGATGTTGCTGGTCCGACTTCTCTCAGAATGCACCAGTGAAATCCCTCAGCTGCCTCTACTGTAAGACTCAGCTGCTGCGTCTTAGGTCTGCTGTTCAGTTGCTTAAATTTGAAATAACTTTGTCTTGTTTACAGCTCATCCATCACAGGTGATGTTACCTGCTGAGCATGTGATTGCCCAATTGGTATTCCATCTTCGCTCAGTCTGGAATCTGGTCAGAATATCATCCTCCTGGGCTGAAACCCATTTCTTCACCAGTTCTGGATCTTATAGTGACTGCCGTTTTACAGTCCTACGATCGATCCTCCACACCACCTGACTCTTCATTCTCATGGAAATACCTCCTGCAATGCATTCACCAATAATCCATCCTTCAAATACTTTCAGACTCTCTTGTCCTCCCCACACCTGTCTCTGATCCTGGACATCAATTCGGCAAGCTGACTCTTGTGAACAACATCTATTTTATCCCTCCATAGAACCTCTGACTTTAATTCTGGGCCCTCTCACATTGTCCCTTCTGTCTCTGCCCTGTTCATTGCCAGAATAAATGTATCATAATCATGCAATGTAATCAGACCAATATAATCTGAGTGGCCACATGTCCATTTTCATCTGTTTCTTGGCTGCTTTTTCTCCTCCCCCCCCCCTTAAGACTCATCCCTGCTGTCCTGTCTCCTTTCATTTCTTCCACCACGATACTCTGCCCTCTTAAATCCCTACCCCAATGCTTCAGCACCCCTCGCAGAATGGTTACAACAGAAGGCGGCCATTGAGCCCGTCGTGTCTGTGTCGGTTCTCAGAAGGAGCAATTCACCTCCGCCACTCATCCCTGTAGCCTTGCATAGTCTTCCTTTTCAGATCGTAATCCAATTATCTGCTGAATGGCTCAGTTGAATCTGCCTCCACCACACTCTCAGGCAGCGCATTCCAGATCCTAACCACTCACTGGGCGGGATTTTACGGTCTCGCGCGTCCTGAAACCGTAAAATCCCGCCCAAAGTCAACAAACCTTTCCATGGTCTGCCTCTCGCCCGCTCCGATTCCTATGGTGGGAGCAATGGTAAAATTCCGGCCATGTGAGGAAAAGCTTTTCCTCCTGTTGCCATTGCTTCTTTTGCTAATTACCCTAACTCTATGCCCTCTTGTTCTCGATCCTTCCACCAATGGGAACAGTTTTTCCTTATCATAGGAACACACGAATTAGGAGTGGGATTAAACAATTCAGTCCTTCAAGTCCACTTAACATGATCATGGCTGATTTTATCCTGGTCTCAACTCCACTTTCCTGCCTGCTCCCTATAAGCCCTTTATTCCATTTTTCATCAGAAACATATCTTTCTCTTTCTTGAATCTATGATTGATTCTGCCTCCACTGCACTCTGGGGCAATGAGTTCCACATATTCACAACCCTTTGAGAGAAGTAGTTTCTCCTCATCTCAGTTTTGAACCTACCCCCTCTCACTCTATATCTATGACCTCTTGTTCTAGACTGTCCCACAAGGGGGAACATCTGTTCAACAGCCACCTTATCAATCCCCTTTAGCATTTTATATACCTCAATCAGTTCCCCCCCCCTCATTCTTTTGAACTCCAGTGAGTACAAGCCCAAGCTATTCAACCACTGATCATACGACAGCCCTTTTATCCCTGGAATCAATCTGGTGAACCTCCTCTAAACTGCCTCTAGTGCCACCACATCCTTCCTCAAGTAAGGAGACCTAAACTGGACACAATACTCCAGGTGCGGTCTCATCAACACCTTATACAACTATAACAACACTACTTTTAAAATCTAATCCTTTTGCAATAAATGCCAAGATTCAATTTCCTTTTTATTATATGCTACATACATTCGTGCACAAGGACACCCAAATCCCTCTACACTGATGCACTTTGAATCTGCTTCCCATTTAAATAATAATTTGCCCTTTTATTTATCTGGCAAAAAGGATAACATTGCACTTAGCCACATTAAACTCCATCTGCTAGATTCCGGCCCATTCTCCTAGCCTATCAACATCCATCTGCAACTCATTATCTCCTCATCACACCCATTTTAGTATCATCCACATTTTTTTCCTCTGTTACACTCTGTCCCTGCTTGCAGATCATGTATTCTGCCCAGACCACTCATGATTTTGAATACAACTATCAAATCTCTCATATTTGTCTTTCGCAAGGTAAAGTCCTAACTTTTCCAATCTGTCTTCATAACTGGAGTTCCTCATCCCTGGAACCATTTCCATCAGTCTTTTCTGCACTCTCTCCAATGCTTTCATATCTTTCATAAAGTGTGGTGCCCAGAACTGGATGTAATACTTCTGATGAAGCCAAATTGGTATTCTGTACAAGTTTTTAACATGACTTCCTTGCTTTTGTTCACTATGGTCCTAGGATGTTGCATGCTATATTACTCACTCTTTCAACCTGTCCTGCCACTGTCAATAATTTATACACATATACACCAGGTCCCTCTGCACCTATAACCCCTTAAGGATTGTAGTCTATTATATAGTCTCTACACATTCTTCCAACCAAAATGAATCACTTCACACTTCTTTGAATTATATTTCATCTGCCACTTGTCTGCCGATTCCACAATCTGTCAATATCCTTATGAAGTTCTACACTATCCTCCTCACAGTTCGCAATACTTTCAAGTTTTGTATTGTTGAATATTTTAAAAGGCCATATTTTTATATATATATCTGTTTCCTGCCACTCAGCTAATATTGGACTCATGTTGCTACTGTTCCTTTTATTCCACGAGCTCCATGTTTGACCACAAGTTTGTTGTTTGGCACTTCATCAAATGCATTTTGGAAGTCCATGTATATCACAAGAACAACATTATTCTCACCAATCTTCTGCTACCTCATCAAAAAACTTAGCAAGTTAGTCAAACATGATTTGCCCTTAACAAATTCATGCTTGCTTTCCTTACATTCACCTAAGTGTCTATTAATTTTGTCCTGATTTAGGGCAGCACTGTGGCACAGTGTCAGGGGCCCGGGTTCAGTTCTGGCCTTGGGTGACTGTCTGTGTGGAGTTTGCACATTCTCCCCGTGTCTGCGTGGGTTTCCTCTGGATGCGCCGGTTCCCTCCCACAGTCCAAAGATGTGCGAGTTAGGTTGATTGACCATGCTAAATTGCCCTTTAGTATCAGGGGCACAAGCAGGGTAAATATGTGGGGCTATGGGGAATAGGGCCTGGGTGGGACTGTTGTCGATGCAGGCTTGATGGCCTCCTTCTGCAGTGTAGGGATTCTATGATTCTATCTTTTTCTAGAAGTTTCCCAACTACTGAGGTTAAAGTGACAGACCTGCAGATACTAGGCTTGCATCATTGTTCAAAAAAAGGATTTAAAGATAACATTTGCAATTCTGCAGTCCTCTGGCACCACCCTTGAATCTAAGGAAAATTGGAAAATTATTTCCAATTTCCACTCTATCTTTCCTCAGCATCCTTGGGTGTGTCTCATTCAGTCCTGGTTCCTTAGCAACTTTACTACAGACAGCCTATACTCAACATTCCTATTCTCCTGCTACTGATTGGTGCTTATTTCCCTCACAGAAAAATGAACAGGTCTTACTTCTGTGCCTCTCCTGGCATCCATTGAAGGGTCCAGTGAGACACTTTTTACTGCCATCTTATGGGTAGCAACCTCAACTGCCCCATTCTATTCACTTGCAGACCTTCCCTCTCCACACTTCTCTCAATACTGACCCTGTGGACTCTGCCACTAAATCAGCTTTCATTTAAAATTCTCATTCTGTACACCAGCACCCCACCCCAACACAAAAATATCATGCTAATTATCTCATTGGATATCTTTTTTCTCCCTCAATCTCCACATTGGGCAACTTCTCACCCTTAATGATTTCAACCGCCATCTGAACTCTCAGTTCACTGCCGGTCTATTATCCCTTAACCTCTCCCAACATGCACACTTGCCTACCCATTTTTGTGGCCCCCTCCTTGACCTAGCCATCTCAGGTGGCCTTGCTGTCAATAACGGAGAAAGCCAACTCTGATCACTTCTTTATATCAGCTACTATCCTCACCAACCCTACTTCCTTCTGTGTCCAACCCTGGAAAAAAGCTCTCTCCCAATTTACTTAAAATTGCAGTTTAAATTTCTCAGGCCATCTAGCCTTTGGCCCTTCATTCACCAGGACATTTCTATAACTACCAATCTGCTCAACCAAACCCTCACCCCCACCTTTGATGGCTTGATCCCCATTAAAATCAATATTCTAACTTGAGTCATTGCCCCCATGTATGGCCCTCACCTCAACTCCCTGAAGTCCAATGGACACAGACTTGTTTATGGCAGAAAACACGGCCAGTCTCTTTGAAAAATGTCAAATTTGACAAAATATATACCAGCAAGACAATATTAAATGCATATATTTTCCTTTCAGGCCGCTTATTTGGACAGTGTGTTATTGTTTCCATGACATTGAAACTATATGGCTCTTTCATAGGTTTCAAAGTGCCCCATGCAAAAATTTCAATGCAGCTATCATTTGACTGATCAAATCAGTGTCCAGATCTACAGTAAACAAGCCACAGACCTCAGAATGTCTGTCTGCTGACACAGCACTGTTTACAGATGAGAAAAATCACTTGATCCATATTAATTTATCTAACCAGAAAGTTTCCAAAGTTCCCCCATTGCAGCATTCAATTATTTTATAAATTATTCTAGGAAGATTGCCTCCACAACTCTATCTGGATGTCTAATCTCTGTGCTTTTTTGGAAAAACAACTGGTTAATTAAAGGGCTAAATTTCTTTTACTAGTCTGAACTTCTGTTCCCTTATCGGAGCCTCACAATTTAGTTTCAAATACTTTTCTGAATTTATCTTTATCATACCATTTATTATTTTACCTGTGCAAGATTACCTCTTAGATCACCTTTCAACACTGGAAAGCCCAAGTACTCCCAGTTTTATTTTTGTCAAAATTCTGCAGTCTTATGATTCCCTGAATATCTAAATGATTCCAAAGGACCTATGTCATATTGACCCTGGTTCAACTGAACTCAACAAGCCCAACATCAGTTTAGGTACAACACTCTATTTTTGTAACTCTGTTCCCTCCCCTCTACTTCCATGGCGTCTCAGTGTCCAAAATTGAGTATTGTACTGGACACAAGTGCAGTATATCAGAACACAATTGTGGTCTGTTTCTAGTTGTCAATCCTTGTTGTGTCCAGATCCATATGAAGTAGATCAGGGTTTCCCAAAGTTTCCCAGCCACAGAACCCTTTTGACTCCCAAGAGCACTGACAGAACCCCTGTGAAACATTCTTATTGTGATAAAGAGTTCAACCACAAAAAATGATTGTTTTCATGCAATAGCTACAAACATGCAAAATTCTAACTTAGAGAAGGATTTTCAATTTCTGGTATGCTTATTATAATTAAAAAGCTGGTGGAATTTGAATTCAGTTAATACATCTGGAGTATAAATCTAGTCTCAGTAATGGTGATCACAAAACTATCATCGATTGTTGTAAAAATCCATCTGGTTCAACGTTGCCCCTTTAGGGAAAGGAAATCTACCACCCTTATCTGGTCTGGCCTACATGTGACTCCAGATCCACAGCAGTGTGGTAGACTTTGAACAGCATTCTGAAATGGCCTATAAAACCATTGAGTCCCTTTTTTTGTGTATGTGTGTGTAAGTAAGGGGGGGGGGGGGCGGCGGGGGGGTGGAGGACAAAGGTTGGCCTTGCCAGCAATTCCTATGAAGGAATAAAGAAAACAAAAGTCCCAACTGGCTCACGAATGTCCTCACTAACGTTCTTTTACAAAACGAACACTGTTTCTGTCCTGGATTTTGCCAAAATGTAACTATCGTGTGTATACTGGAGATCTGAAAGTGCTTGAAAAACATCGACAAGTCTGGCAGTATCAATGGAGAGGGAAACAGAGTTAAGGTTTTGAACGCAGTATGACTCTTCTTCAGAACCCTCTTAGTTCAGTCTGATCAGTTCTGAAGCAGAGTCATACCTGTATTTGATTCAAAGTGTTAACTTTGTTTCTCGCTCCACAGATGCTGCTGGATCTACTGAATTTTTTCAGCACCTGCTGTTTTTATTCCACTATAATGCAGTTTACTCTACAACATCCTTCTAACGTAAGCTGACACATCCTATCAAAACTGTTACAAAAAAAAAATCCACATGGACTGCAGCAGTTCATGAAAGCAGTTTATCACCATCTTCTAAATCAGGGATGGGCAATAGATGCTGGTTTTGTTCACGTGGTCACATTGCGTGAACAAATTAAGTTAATGCCAGATTGATCCTTGATTACCAGAATCGGCAAACAAGGAGGGATACTTGACTTGGGGGTGTGTCAACCAGAAAGGCAATGACTTTGAGGCTAATTTACTCTCTTCTATTAAAAAAGGCAGAGCACTTTCAGAGAAAAAAAATTCAAGATTTTCATTCTTGGTTAAATATGTTTTAAAGAAATTAGTCTGCTTAAACTGGATATTAGAAACAGTCTTTGGAAGCTTGTGGGAATTGTCCATAAGAAATGAGCAACACAGCCTTAATTCTTATTTCTGGTACTCAGAAACCCATTCTTCTTATTCATCATCATTAGCAAGCACAATCCATTGAATAGATTTGTCAACTATGTTGTTATCCAAACCTGCCTTCTCACAAGCTACTTTTATCCATCCGCACATTTTGGTGAGAGACAAAAGGAGGTTCTCATACTGGTGGAAGAGTTAATGGCCCAAAGAGGTTCAAGCCAAAGAATGTTGCTGAACCAGTTTAGGATATAGTGATTGCACCAGTGGAATTCCTAAAAATAGATCCACCCCTTCTTGAAAAAGTAAGATTCTGTTGTCTTCCTCAACTTTACAAAGATATAGTGTTACAAGCTCCTTATTCTTCCGTCTTAGCTTACTGAAGAAAGAGTTGGAGTAGATGAGCAACCCTAGGCACCAAGGTGTCTGCATATTATGTCAACCCTGGAACAACTGAATTCAGCAAGTCTAACATCAGTTTAAGGTACAACACTCTATACTTTTGTAACTTTGTTCCCTCCCCTCTACTTCCATGGTTGACTGAAGAGCATCATTAAGCATCAAAACTGAAATTTGAGGACAGTGTTTGTGTATATATATATTATACATATTTGGAAGTCACACAATAATGTGTTATTTTTCAAGACTCTCTTGCACTCCTGATTTGCAGTGATGTAGGTTATGAGAGGAAACTACCTGTGTGCTGCAAATCAACAGACTCTGTGTTTGCTTCTGCTAAATTTTATTCTATTCATTTAATTTCAGAGCAAATAAATACTCTGAAATTTATATGGACCAGACAGTCGCTGCATTACATTACGGTGACTCCACAGACAGTCAAGGTACAGTCATGTTATTTATATGGTTTGATAACGGGGGTTGTGCTTTTATTGTTACTTTACCTGCCATGTAAGCAACTAAAATAAAACTGACCCCTACTCTTGGATTATCTAAATATTGTGCTGAAAATTAATTTAATGTAAATAAGATAGATAATTTTGAAATTATTTGCTATTATTTTTTGTGGCCCTGTTTAAAAAAAGCACATTAAAGATAGTGCACATGTATAGACATGTGCTCATCAATTGTTTCAATACTTTACTTGCACAGATACACATAATGCTATCAACTAAGAAATTGAAAATATTTGATGCTCTAAATTAAGAATGTTTTAATGTTTTGTATTGAAGGGTGAATTGTTAAGACAATACAGCATGTCTCTCCATCTGTAAAACAAAAACATGATTTTTTTAAACTTTGGTTTTCCAAACTTCTTCTTTTTATTGGAGGTGCTAATTCTAGGTTAAATAACTCCCAATATGTCACCGCAGCTATTTGAGTTTAGGCAGTAAATTTGACAGGCAAATTCTGTGATCCTCTTTTCACCTGACAACTACACATTTCAGTAAAGGTTACTGAATTGCAATCAGGATTGGGAAATTGCTGGTTAACTTTCTTCTCTTCCCTGGTCCATTGTCGCTGCATGAGGCAACTTGTTTTGATTCAACTGCTACCCCTGCCTGCTGAAATCATTAAATGCTGCACATGACAAGGATTCAGGTTCGGAGCTTCTCAAATGGGCTAATGCTACACGTGGAGAGGCTTAAGGGCAGATTAAGGCACTGCGCCAAGGACTCCCTACCAAATATGCAATTATGTCTAATTTTATCCGAAAATATTGTGACATACTTTGTTTTATTATTAATGCAGTGCACAATCATTCCAGTGGCCTACTTGTGCATTTTACTATACATTTATGTTTTAATGGGTTGAGAGAGAGATTTGTTTGGGGACATGTGGAAGGGCCCCAAATATTCTTGGTGCCCAGGACTCCAAGAATTCTTAATCTGCCTCTGTAAATGCCCTTACCTACGAGCCAATGGGGGAATTTGTTTTGTTTTAACTTCTGTTTATTTCTGGCAATCGGTATTGTACCCAACCTGGGTCAGAACAGCTACACCGTACTTTCAAGATGCAAACACAAATTATTTGCATTGTAAGATCTATAGCATGGAATTTAAAAACTAAGATCAAGTGTAGTATTGACATGCTGTGCTTGGTTGAAGTCATTAGGTTACATTTTAGCTTCATTGGAAGCAATTTTTAAAAGCGGTATCTCAACCTTTAGGCTAAGATGCAAATGAGATCAAGCCTTGGAGGAGGAGCTATGCCTACTCCAATCAGCTTGGATCATGTAGATCAAGCCCAAGACAGGAGGTGAGAGCCCTGTCTTGTCAGCTTGGATCGGGAATGTCTCAACTTGTTGAGACTCTGAATTGGACTTGATTTGATTGAATTGGAATAAAAATACAAAAAAAAGTATGCAATCATACAACAACAATGTACATTTATAATGCACTTCATTTATGCAGAGGTTGTCAGAGGACTTTACAATAAGGCCAAGTAAGAACATAGAGAATAGGTGAGGAAAATGGAGAGGTGAGGAGTTCTTGAAAGTGGAGTGAGGGGGGAGTTGATGGTCTACTGGTATTATTGCTAGACTATTAATCCAGAAACACAGCTAACGTTTGGGGGACCTGGTTTCGAATTCTACTGTGGCAGATGGTGGAATTTAATTTCAAATGAAAAAAAAAATCTGGAATTAGGAATCTACTGATGACATGAAACCACTGTTGATTGACAGAAAAACCCATTAGTTTCACTAATGTCCTTTAGGGAAGAAAATCTGCCGTCCTTATCCAGTCTAGCCCACATGTGACTCCAGACCCACAGCAATATGATTGATTCTCAATTGACCTCCAAGGGCGACTAGAGATGGGCAATAAATGCTAGCCAGCCAGTGGTGCCCATATCCCATGAACGAATAAAACAAAAGTGGACAGAAGGGGCTGGGTAGAAAATCCCATGTGGCATCAGCATTATAGGTGAACAAATTTCAACCCCAGATCTCTACTTTGGTGCCTCACTTATTGTGATAAAATACGATGAGTTATTAAAGCATAAAATTCAGCAGCACTCTTGTTTTGCTTTGAAATAGGCCTTTTAAGAACTTCCCCTTGCTTTCCTTCCCTGAAGAGCGAAAGAGGGCAATGTAACCATGTTGATTGCTGGTAACTGGCATTGGCAACTTTAACCCAATCATTTATTTCAAATGTCCTAGTCAGTTATGTTTTCTCATTAAAATGGGAAGCAGTAAATATTGCACCAGTCCACAAGAGGAAATCTCGAAGTCAAACTTTAATGTCAATGGACCAATCCAGATACGAATACCTATAATAACATGTATATTCCAAGCCTTTTAGAATTGTTGCAACATCTCAGTCATAGCTACTGGACATCGGATTGTCAATTTAGTTTTGGAATAAATCGTTCAACCTTTGACACTTTCAAACTCATGCCCTTTTGTGAAGTAATTCTTTTAATGCCAGCATGAACTGGGTAACAATAACTTGCATTTTCACAGCAAGTTTTTAGGCAGAAAATTAACCTATGCTGAACAATAAAGCACAGGAATAATTTCCGTTTTTTCTTTGAATAGTGTCTTATCCACCTAAGTAGGCTCACTGTGCTTCCATCTCACATCTCATTCAAAAGGTGGCACCTCCCACAGTGTGATACTTCCTCAGTTCTGCACTGAATTTTTCACCTAACTTATGTGCTCAAGTCCTTGTTGGGAATTGGGTTTGGCATGAGAATTGTGATAACCCCCGGACTTGGGTGGGGAATCACTGACTGACCTTCTTCTCCTAGAATGCGAGTTCCCTGGTGATTGCTAATTACCTTACCAGGTGGAGCTCGTACACCAAGCCCTTTATAAAGCAAGCCCCTCATTGGGTCCATTGTTGTATTGTCTCGGTTGGGACCTGTTTGTGTTCACCACAGGCTTCTGGTTACTTTATTTTGTGCAATAAAGCATTGTTCCTTTACAGCTGACTCCTGGAGTTATTGTAAGAGTAAAAATGCTGAAAATGATCAGCAGGCAGTGGAAAGATTGACCACAAATAAAGCTCTTCCTGCTTCCTAAAACCTGACAGCGTTGATATGAAAGTTCATTATCTTTTCTCTAATTATCTTAACATTTAATTGGTTTGACGTTGCCATGACTTTTTCCCTTTTACTTTGCCTTCCCTGTTATTCTTTTCAGTCACTATGGACCTTCTTCTCTCAATGAAAGAAAACAACACCAATAAGAATCCAAAAAATATTTTTAGCTATAATAGACCAGATAGATTTTTCAGGAAAATGTCTTGGGAAACGAGACAACTGAAGATCAAAATTGTGTCTGATGTGTTAAATATATATCTACATATCAGCCTTCTCAAATGGCCACATTACATTTCCAGTTAGTCATATTGTCTCAGAAATTTCTTAACAAGAAGACACCATTAAAATGTTTATGAAGAGATTTGTAAATAAAGTGTCCACAAATCATGAAAAGATTTACTTTTGCATTTATAAGAAAGTAGCAAGGAAACACGGACCTCTGCTGCACCAAGAACGCGCAAGCCATACTAGTGGACTAGTGAATATTAACTTGATATTCAAAGGGAGATATAAAACTGCTTGATTTATATGACATGACTATAAGGCCAGAAGGAATAGTTGGCTTGGCTTCAGAAGGATAGTTAATTCCTCACAAATTTATAGAGTCCTGCCACAGACACAATGGCTGGATGGCCTCCTCCTGTGCTTTAAATCACTCAATGTTTCTATGACAGCTATCCAGTCAGTCTAATTTGCTTGAGGTTTCAGGGAGCAGGGATAACAATTCTGTATTATAAAGGTTATGGTTCCTAAATTAATTGAAAATTAGCTAGTTAAATTGGAAACTCTATTGGTAATAGAAAATGAATAAAGCTCTTTCTCACTAGCGTGCGGACTTGCTCCAGAGTTTGGTTATGACAATTGCATCAGTTGTTGAGCAGAGTTACTTCTAATTGTATAACCTTTATCAGTGACAGCCAACTATGTAACTAGGTGACAAATATAAAGGAAATAAGCAGCAACAAAATGATCTTGTACTTCAGAATTTGACAGAGTCTAATCTTGACTTATTAAGGACTGGATTTATTGGGGATTATTAATAAGAATAGTGTTTAAAGTTTAAAGATTTTTAAAAGTTTATTTATTAGTGTCACAAGTAGGCTTACATTAACACTGCAAAGAAGTTACTGTGAAAATCTCCTAGTCGCCACACTCCGGTGCCTGTTCGGGTATACTAAGGGAGAATTTAGCATGGCCAACGCATCTAACCACCACATCTTTAAGATGGTGGGAGGAAACCGGAGCACCCGAAGGAAACTCACGCAGGCACGGGGAGAATACAGACTCTGCACAAGGTTGAGCGAGACTGGACAATCTCACCCGAGGTCAATAGACCTTCCCATTGTCCGCCCCTCGCCCATTCCAATTCCATGGCAGTCAGGGTGGTAGAATTCCAATAAGTGACACAAGGCGGGAATCGAACCCAGGTCCCTGGCACTATGAGGCAGCAGTGCTAACCACTGTGCTGCCTAATGTGTAGTATTGTGGAGCACTGCAGCTTACATTCCTAAAGACTCCTCTAAAAACAACCAAATTCACTTAGTGATTTTTACCCAGTTTTATACGGAACACTGGACATGATGAAAGAAAACAAGGTTATTCGTGGAAAGGGACAGATTAAATTACACCATACAGGGTGCAGTGGCAGGCAGAACTTACTAAAACACATCAAATAAAGACATTTTTACAATAATTGTGAACTGCATGATTGTCCTACTGTTGATGACACCTATAAATATAAAGCAAATAATCTCTGAAATTCCAACAGTATGAAACGTATGTTTTTAAAGTCTTGTGATCTGCCTTTGGATTAGGATCCTCTGCACTTGGACATTGCCAATTTTGGGCACCTACAAATATACATCGTGATGTCATTTCACAAGCATACGTACAGACAAACCAGTTTCACATCAATTCAAGGGCCTTATGAAATGCACAGAATCTTTTTTTGGGCATTTGCATGCATGCATTAAGGTGTCATGATACAAGCATACATACAGACAAAACCAGTTCCACATCAATTCAAGAGTCACCTACCTTACAATTATGATGATATGGTTCACAATTACTTCATGCTGCCCAATGTCTCCCCATACGTCATGTCCATAGAGATAGAGTGAAAGAACTTCTCCATTAGAAGTAAGTCTGGTCATAATACAAGTTGTTGTGGCGCAGCAAGGTGAATCACTTGATTGGTGTACCTCACGGATTTGATCAACAAGGTAAAAAGGTCTTAAAATATACATGTAACTGTTCAATCATTTCAAAGGCAAGTCTAATTATAAGGGAAGTAACAGAAATGTTCAAATCCTAGTGACAGCAGCTGAGAAGGCCCCTTTTGAACTGTCCCTATTATATTTATATAGTGTACTGCTTGCAGATAAACTGAATTTTACAAATCTATGGTCAAAGTTCTTAATTCAAGAAACAAAAAGTGAGTGTTGGCAAACTGTTGATACAATCTGAACCTAAACAGATTACAAAGAATGCAAGTGGAACGTAAACTAATGTCGTTATTGCACAATGAAATAATTTCCTTCCTTGTCGCCATATGAACCTTTATTTATGGAGGCTTCTTATCTTGTTTCTACAATGTGACCCCTAGTTTGTGGAAGAAATGGAGCCGGCTGCAGATTGAAATTTAGCATAATCTCTTCAAGAACTTAAAATAATTAACTTTGATTTCTTTTGAGCAAATGAAAGTGTTGAAAGTTATTTTTAAGTGGAAATTTTTTTTTGGGGGGGGGGGGCTGCAGAATAACATGAGTATAAAATATCAGCAAGGGTTTGCTGTGGGAGCAGGTGTTCTTGAACAGAGGAGTGGAAGTTAATTGACAAGATTCTCCTGGAATCTTGGGCTGTGGAGGGGGTTCACAGGCCACTAAGATAGCACATTGCGAAGGCCTAGTGGTATTATTGCTAGAATATTAATCCAGAAACTCAGCTATGTTCTAGGGCTCATCTGGGTTCAAATTCTACCACGGCAGATGGTGGAATTTGAATTCAATAAAAACAATCTGGAATAAAGAATCTACTTATAACTATGAAACCATTGTCAAATGTCGGAAAAACCCACCTGCTTCACTAATGTCCTTTAGGGAGGGAAATCTGCCATCCTGTTCTTACTTGGCCTGAATGTGACTCCAGAGTCACAGCAATGTGGTTGACTCTCAATTGCCCTCTGAAATGGCCTAGCAAGCTACTCAGTTCAAGGGTAACTAGGGATGGACAATAAATGCTGGCTAGCCAGTGACGACCATGTCCCATGAATGAATTTTAAAAAACCAAGGACAGTGAATTCTCGTAACAGCAAAGACCTGAAGCTACTACCCGAACAGCCAAGTCAGATTCAGTGAAGACACTTCCTCCAATATCTAAATCAAATTGGGTAAAAGTCTTTTCACAGAGTTCTGTGAAGGATATTGAGAGGATCATTAATACTAACTTATACATTGAAACCATTTCCATGTAAATCGGTTTCAACATATCTGGAGTTTGTTGCAGATTCTACCTGCAATACAATCAATGTTACCTTGGCAGCAACAAACTCCAGATATGTTGAAACTGAGTTACATGGAAATGGTTTCAATGTACAAATTAGTATTAATGATCCTCTCAATATCCTTCACAGAACTCTTTACTATGGCCGTCTACAATATTCCACTGCTACCTATAATTTATAAATGACTAATAAGAGCAAAATCTGATATAAAAAACAGAAAATGTTGGATAAACTCAGCAAATCTGGCAGCACCTGTGGAGAGAGAAACAAAAGTTAAGTTTTTGAGTCCATGTGACCCTCGGACAGAACTCATTCTCTGAGGAAGAGTCATGTGGACTTGAAACGTTAGCTTTGTTTCTCTCTCCACAGATGTTGCCAGATCTGCTGAGTTTATCCGGCATTTTCTGTTTATAACTACCAACTGTTTCCAACCACCAATGTTATACCTATTAAATTCAGTTGCCCTTTTTAATCCTATTATAATTTGTAATTGAGGTATTTTACCCATGTGTCCCCCCTTTCCCATTGTACGTTCCCATGTCCACATTTGCCTGTGTAATCTTGGCAAACTGTGTGGCCATTGAGGATTTTAAACCTTTCAAAAGGAGGGTAAAAACTGAAAGTGCCCAAATAAACCGCAGTTATCGAAGCATCTACAAAGAGGAGAAACAAGGTGAATCACGCTAACGCTTCATTTGAAGAAAGGTCATCGACCTGAAATGCGAATCACCTTTCTCTCCCCACGGATGCTGCCTGACCTGTTGAGTATTTCCGGCATGGTTTTGTTTTTATTCCACTTTTCCGGCATCCTGGTTTGATTTAATTATTTTTTATTTGGGTGGGTCCAGATTTTTAAGCAACATTAACATTTAGAATGAGATTATTTGATTTCAGTCAGCAGTTTGAGTAGATATCTGTTGACCACCCTGCGTTTATTTGCCAGTGAACAGTCGTTTCAGAGCCGAGGCAATCCCGATCCGGAGCAGGCTGCCCTGTGTGTACGGTCTAAACAAAATCTAGAATATATAAACCTGCAGTAAAACGCTACCCTCAATGAAAGCACGCAAAACCCAGGGAGATTCCAGATCGCAGCGGTAAAGTTGTTAGTTTATATACATATGTTGATTACGAACGCCGACTGTGAAACATTCGGATATTTACTACACACAGCAAGTTTCCAAGTCTATTCTGTCAAAAAGAAAGTTAGGACTATTTCACTTGGTGTACGGTGGATTTCTGAAACTGCATCTTATTTGACTGGCATTTCCACATATCGTTTCCTTATCTGTGTGTGTGTTTTTAAATCATTAACTACATTTTAGCTGTGCACCCTCGGAGTGAATTGGGTCGATAATCATTGTCAAAATTAGGATTTAAAGAAAAGGTTTTTCAAACATAGGGAAAAAAATCCATCCGAAAAAAAGTGCTGTGAAGGGAAAAGTTGAACTAATTTTAAAAGGGGTTTTTATGGGGTCAGGAAGTCACGGGGAGTGGGGGTGGTTGGCATCCACGTGTTCAATTTTTTTGGAAGGTAAGGGTTTTCTTTAATCGTTAGACTGTTCTGTTTAATTTTTTTAAATGGGTTTCACCCACAAGAGTATGGGACGGGAGATTCTATGAATGGAACTGGGGTGACACAGTGTCAGTCTATATTGTGGGTGAGTGGCTTTTCTGAGTGTCTATTGATATGAGTCGAGTTGTGAAAACTCTTAACAAACCTCCCACTATTACGCGCTCTCTCGGGTTATTGTAGACTTTCAGATAGTTTTCGTCTGTTATTTTATCCGGAAGAACCACTTTTTTTTGGTAAACTGCTGGAAGGTGGCCGTTCAAATGATCCGACTTTTGAGAGTTTAAAATCGCCGCCCCTTCTCCCTCTCCAGTGGACGGGTAATGCTTTGGTGAATGAAATCCAGAGGGACATGGGAGTGCTTTCCAGTTTAGCAAGTCTGAATATCTTTTACTGATAGAAGAAAATGTCTCGAAACATTGCAATGGAGAGTGAAATGCCCTGGGTGGTATCTCCTCGGGATGCCCAAGCTCATGGTTTGTTTTAACTGGGGATCATTCTCTTTCAGTGTCCAGCCATCTGTTTGCTGAGCAGGACAGCCTTGGAGTAGCCGAAATGCCGACCACAGACAATGTCAACCACAACTACTTTGTGGCCCGTTCAGTTTACTCTGAGAATAGCTTCCTGGAGGAAAACGAGAAAAAGGAAAAAGTCCCCAAAACCATACGTGACCGAGTGGCCAAGAGGTGCAGGTGAGTGAAGGTTCTCCATCCATATCCAGTAAGCGCCCCCCCCATTGTAAATCTCTCTCCCTCTCGCTATTGCGATGCACCTAAAAGGTAGCGGGTTCCGGCTTCCCTTACATTCAGTAACAGTGTCAGTACGTCATCAATATTTGCCAGCCATGAGGTGAAACTATTTTTAAAAAATATCATGGCCAATTGAAAAGAATATCCGAATGAATAATTTCTTTTGAGAGGACATTTTTCAAACGGTGCAACAGTATAAAACAGCCCCCTTTAAAGAAACAGACTTTGAGATAAATCACTTCCTTTTGGTGTAACTTTATAAACAAGTACTGGATGGAGTTAAGACAACTGATATTGCTGCTACTGCTCATCTGGTTAGAATGTAGGGTAGGAATCAGAAAAGTTCATCCAGTCATCTGGTGTAGTTCTACCTAACTAGCATTGTCAAATGTTCCAATACCCATCTTGTATTTTGCACCAACGTGCACTTTTATATTGTTGGTGTAGGAAAAAATCCCATGGCTCTTCATAGAGGTACAATATAATGGATGTCGAGCCAAAAAAAAATTGAAGGTAAAACAAATTGCTGTGGATGCTTGAATCTGAAATAAACCCTGACCAAGTGTCATCCAGACACGAAATGTTGGCTCTATTCTCTCTCCTCAGATGCTGTCAAACCTGCTGAGGTTTTCCAGCATTTTCGCTTTTGTTGTGGATGTTGACCATAAACTTTAATGGATGAGGTAGGTGTTTAAGGAGAATAGGGAGAGGTCTTGGGAGGGGAGGGGATTCTATAACACAAGTCTCAGACAGCTGAAAGCACAGGTGAGGAGTGGGGTTTTGATGGCGTGGGGTAATCCATGGGGCCAGCTAAGAGGAATTAGATAATAAATACAGAGCAGTCATAAATACAGTCTACAGGAATAGTGCCAGAAGACTGGAGGATAGCAAATGTTGTCCCCTTGTTCAAGAAGGGGAGTAGAGACAACCCTGGTAATTATAGACCAGTGAGCCTTACTTCTGTTGTGGGCAAAGTTTTGGAAAGGATTATAAGAGATAGGATTTATAATCATCTAGAAAGGAATAATTTGATTAGGGATAGTCAACACGGTTTTGTGAAGGGTAGGTCGTGCCTCATAAACCTTATTGAGTTCTTTGAGAAGGTGACCAAAGCGGTGGTTGAGGGTAAAGCAGTTGATGTGGTGTATATGGATTTCAGTAAAGTGTTTGATAAGATTCCCCACGGTAAGCTATTGCAGAAGATATGGAGGCATGGGATTGAGGGTGATTTAGCGGTTTGGATCAGAAATTGGCTAGTTGTAAGAAGACAGAGGGTGGTGGTTGATGGGAAATGTTCATCCTGGAGTTCAGTTACTAGTGGTGTACCGCAAGGATCTGTTTTGGGGCCACTGCTGTTTGTCATTTTTATAAATGACCTGGATGAGGGTGTAGAAGGATGGGTTAGTAAATTTGCGGATGACACTAAAGTCGGTGGAGTTGTGGACAGTGCGGAAGGTTGTTGCAGGTTACAGAGGGACATAGTTAAGCTGCAGTGCTGGGCTAAGAGGTGGCAAATGGAGTTCAATGCAGGAAAAGTGTGAGGTGATTCACTTTGGAAGGAGTAACAGGATTACAGAGTACTGGGCTAATGGTAAGATATTTGGTAGTGTGGATGAACAGAGAGATCTCGGTGTCCATGTGCATAGATCCCTGAAAGTTGGCACCCAGGTTGATAGGGTTGTTAAGAAGGCATACGGAGTGTTATCTTTTGTTGGGAGAGGGATTGAGTTTCGGAGCCAGGAGGTCATGTTGCAGCTGTACAAACCTCTGGTGCGGCCGCACTTGGAGTATTGTTTACAGTTCTGGTCACCGCATTATAGGAAGGGTGTGGAAGCAATGGAAAGGGTGCAGAGGAGATTTACTAGGATGTTGCCTGGTATGGTGGGAAGGTCTTATGAGGAAAGGCTGAGGGACTTGAGGTTGTTTTCGTTAGAGAGAGGAAGGTTAAGAGGTGACTTAATAGAGGGATACAAGATGATTAGAGGATAAGATAGGGTTGATAGTGAGAGCCTTTTTCCTCGGATGGTGATAGCTAGCACGAGGGAACATAGCTTTAAATTGAGGAGTGATAAATATAGGACAGATGTCAGAGGTAGGTTCTTCACTCGGAGTGTAGTAAGGACGTGGAATGCCCTGCCTTCAGCAGTAGTGGACTCGCCAACATTAAGGGCATTTAAATGGTCATTGGATAAACATATGGATGATATTGGAATAGTGTAGGTTAGATGGGCTTTTGATTGGTTTCACAGGTCGGCGCAACATCGAGGGCCGAAGGGCCTGTACTGCGCTGTTATGTTCTATGGGAATGAATATAATCATTGTAAAGCTTTCAGGATAGAGAGCAGGTGGAAAAAGTTACAGGCAGACCGATGGGTCTTTCTTCCATTCTGCTAATATCATAATGATTTACATAATGTTCTCTTCAGTGAGTACAGATACAAAGTACTAATTTTGTACCTAAGCCATGCCCTTTGCCTCCACAAAGTCTCTCTTTAATTTCCTTAATTGATCCCACCTGTCTAGCGACTGTTTTATTATTTATGTTTATAAAATTATTTTATTAATCTATTTTCATACACTCTAACCTTTTTTGTTTTCTTTACTTTCTGTAATCAGTTTGCTTCATGACTGTATTATGAGCCTAACATTTATTATAAGCCTCTTTTATTTCCTGTTTCATTTTTAATCTATATCTTTAGTCATTCCGAGAACTCTAGCATTGGTTTCTGTCCAATCTCCCTCTCGGAAATGTGTCTAGTTTGTATCTGAACTAACTCCTCTTTGCCTTTCATTGGTCACCTGTGGTTTTACCTAACTCTACATGGGGCAAATGCACTTTCAACTCACTGAAGTTAGCCCTCCTTCAGTTGAGTGCTTTTACGTTTGAATGTAGCTTGTCCTCTTCCAGGAAAAAGCTTCAGACCTGTGACCAGTTTTCCCAAATGCTTTCCCATGGAAATTGCTTCACTTGCCCCAATACTTGGAATTATATTCCACACTGCTTCATCCCTCCATTGGGCTGAAACCTACTGATCAAGGAAGTTCTCTCTTTTTATATATACACATTTCAGGAATTCCTCTCCCTCTGTTTTGCTAGCAGATTCACCAAGAAATGTAACATGCTCCCCTTATCATCTTGAAAATCGACTAACTGGTAATGAAATGGTATTGAGCGCCCTCCAAAACAGTGTCATGGTGTTGTGCACAGCTCGAGAGAACCTTGAAAATCTTGATCAGAAAATATCAGCTGTTGTTTCACATTTAGCACTTGTAGATCTTGAGGGATGCCAGCTTCAATCTGGATATAGATCTCTGGGACTATGCAGTGAATAGCCAAAGATCACTTTGGTTTGCCTTTACTTGTTGCGATGCCAACAAAGTCCCTATGTAGCCCAACCTCATGACAAATAATATTTATCTTTGGTCCATGTGCAAAACCTCTAGTAGACTGAGCTAGATCTGTTGTGAAATGGAGAAGCAGTTGACAAAGCACTGGCCTGTAATGAATCCCTCAACTGGATTAAGGAGTTGATGTATACGTCTGGTCCATGACATCGGGCTTTGATACACGGCACATTAGAGTGATTGGCAAATGGAGGTTCTTTCACCATGCTGAAAACAAAAACCTGTTGAGATAACTCTAAGGGCACTTGCCGGATTTGGTAGTTTTGTAAGCAAATGCATCTTGGCAGACTTGATACCTGGACCTGGTTGTTCTGCAGTGATCCAGTGCTCTCTAAAGACTGACTAGCTAGTGTGGCTCACAGATGGAATCTGGAGGCATCCCTCCTTGGGATATGAATTTTTCTGACTTGGCTCCTGCAAACCAATATCCTAACAGATAGGAGGTCCTAGCTGGATAAGCAGCAGAACGTGACTCTGGGAAATTGTGCAGCTGTAACTGGTAAATTTCAGATGCACCAGCTGGGATGAAGTGGCGGGGGGGCATCACTCTCGTTGAATGAGTGGATTATGCCCCTATGGGGAGAGTCTGAGTGATTCGTGTGGGATGCTACATTTCTTAATAGCTTGAAATGGATACTTTGTGGCTGGCCTATAAACAGCCTATTTTAAACATTGTTATGGAAAAAAAGGACTTTTAGAAAATATAAGGAATTATTCTATATAAGAAGCATTTTATTTATGAAGTTTAGCGATTAGAATATTGGAAAATAGCTAAAACTTCATGCTCTACATGCAATACGAAAAGAAAAAAATAAGTTTTCTGCTAAGGACATAAAATAGGAACAGGTGTATTCAGCCCACCTGAGTATACCCTATAATATCGTATAGTCATGGCTGATCTTCTACCTCAACTCCACTTCCTACCCAGTTCCTGTATCCGCTGATTTCCTTAGAGGCTAAACATCTTTCAAACTGTATTAAGTTTATCCATCAAGTGAGCATCCACAATCTTCTGGGCTAGATCATTTCAAAGATTCGCACACCCTTGGGTGTAGAAATTTCTCCTCTTCATCAGTCCTAAATGCCTGAGACTGTGGGGCCCTTTGTTGGAGACTCCTTTACTTGGAGAAACGTGCTTCCAGCATCCATCCTGTCAAGCCCCTTAAGAATGCTAAGTGTTTCAATTAGATCACCAACTCAATCTCCTCATAAGAAAATTTTCTTCATCGTGCTTCCTCCAAGAATATCCTTCCTTGAGTAAGGAGAACAGAACTGTACACAGTACACCAGATGCAGTCTCACTAAGACCCTATATAATTGTAGTAAGAGTTCTATACTCTTGTATTCCAATCTCTTTGTAATGAAGAATAACATACCTTCAGCTTTTCTAATTGCTTCCTGTATGATAGCATCCAGTGTTTAGTATAAACGGACACCCAAATTCCCCCGACCATCAACATTTCCAGCCTCTTATCTTTTTTCTATTTTTTTTCTGCAAAAGGAAGTAGCTCCACTATATTCCATCTGGCACATTCTTATCCACTTGCTCCGCCTGTCGATATCTCTTTGCAATCTCTATGCATCCTCCTCACAGGTTGCTTTTCCATCTAACTTTGAATCATCAGCTAATTTAGATAAATTACACTCAATCCCATGTATTACACTTAATCCTTAAACCATTGATGTAGATTCTAAATAACTGAGGTCCAAATATTGATCCTTGCATTACTGCACCAGTTACAACCTGTCAACTGGAAATTGACCCGTTTATTCCTATTGTCTAATCAATCCTCAATCTAATATTATCCTATCCCATCCCATGAGCAAAAACATTTTGTTCAAATATCTTATCAAATTTTTGCGAATCCAATTACACTACATCTGCTGGTTCCTCCTTAGCTATTCTGTTGGTTCCACCCTTAAAACAGTTTGTTTAACAGGGCTTCCCTTTTGGAAATCCACATTAACTCTGTCCAATAATATTATGCTTTTCTAAGTGCCCCATTACCACATTGCTAAAAACAGATTTTAACATTTTCCCTGATATTGATGTCAGGCTGACATCAAACTTGAGTCCCCTGTTTACTCTTCATCCTGTTATGTGGGTGAAACAGTGTTTAGCACTGCTGCCTCACAGTGCCAGGGACCCAGTTTCAATCCCAGGCTTGGGTCACTGTCTGTGCGGAGTTTGCACATTCTCCACGTATCTGCATAGATTTCCTTCCGCAGTCCGAAAGATGTGCTGGTTAGGTGCATTGGCTACGCTAAAATTCTTCCTCCGTGTACCCGAACAGGTGCTGGAGTGTGGTGACTCGGGGATTTTCACAGTAACTTCATTGCAGTGTTAACGTAAGTCTACTTGTGACACTAATAAATAAAATAAAACTAAAACCACGTTTACTACCTAACAACCTGTGGTGACCTTTCAAAAATTTAGGGAATTCTAGAAGATCAAAACCATTGCATCCATTATCTCCGCTACTAACTCTTTTGAAATCCTAGGATTTAGGCCATCGGGATCAGAAGATTTGTCAGCTTTTAGTCCCATTGATTTCTCCAGTGATATTTCTCAGTACTAATTTCCTGAAGCTCCTCATTCTTGCTAGTACAGTACCTTAGTTTCTGAATATATCCAGAATTTCTATTGTATTTTCTACATTGTTTTTATTTAATAACGTCCCTGCAATTTCTCTGTGTAACGTCTTCAGATGTTTTTATAATCTAATTTTATGTCTCTTACAACTTTACTCTTAACCCTCATTCTATTTATTAATTTCTTGGTCATTCTTCACTGAATTTTAAAACTTTGAATCTTCAGGTTTACTACTCTTTTTAGCAGCATTATAAGCTTCTAATACTAATGAATGCCTCTTAATAGCCATGGTTGGACAGCTGTTCCCGCGGGGGTTTTTATTCCTTTATTCCTTTCTTGAGTAAGAATTCTGAATTAATTCCTTAATTGTTTGCCATTGCTATTTACCATCATATATATGTATTTTTATCTAGTTTTTCAACCTACCTTAGCCCTATTGCCCCTCCTATCTACATAGTTTGCTTTGTTCCAATTTTAAGACCCTAGTTTAGGACTAACTGCCTGTCAAACTCAATATAAATGTCTATTGTGAGTAGGTTGGGAAAGCAGAATGTTCTATTGAAAAATATAAAATTCAAAGGCACTTATGGGTACACCTGCTCAAATAAATTACAAAAGAAAAGACCTGTATGAGCCAAACATTTTAATCCGTCACATAAACAAAATTATGTGGATGCTAGAAATTTGAGATTAAAAACAGAAAATGCTCAAAATACTTCTGATGAAAGATCATTGACTTGAAACGTGAACTCTTCTCTCTGCATACTGTCCTTCTCAATAGTTCCAGCATTTCTGTTTTTGTGAACTGTGTGTACTAACTGTTGAAAGAGAAATAAAATCTGCATAATGGGAACTTTAATTTTGGAATGCTGTAAGAAATCAAGGAGACACTATTGGAATGAATCAACTTTTCAGAAGGATTTAGACGGTCTGCAAAGGGTATAGAATTCAGAGCATTAAACTATTGAAAGATGTTACACATTCTTACTGGATACAAGAGGATTTTTGGGAGCAAAGCACAAGTTTTCTAAATAAGAAAGATGCCAAAGAACCAATTATGTAGAAATGGGAGGCAGTTTGTGTAAGAGTGGGTTTATATTGTCAGTTAAAGAAACCAAAAGCTAAACTTATCCTTGTAAATTGCTTACTGATACATTTATAGCATTTAAAGTTGGGTCAGGTCAATCTCTCGTTCGCCAAAGAATGGAAGAAGGTACAGTTTGAATAGGCAAACTAATAGGCAAAAGAGTCAGGTTAGACTCAAACCAGATTAAAACAAGATCTTATTTTAATTAATAGAAAAGGTAAACATATGTTTTATTACATACGTGATATCTTATTGAAATCTCTCCATTTTGTGTTTTGTTATAATATGCCCATAGACTTTCTTATTTAGTTTTGGTCTGGTTTTTATTATGAAGGGCACTGCATGATTTGACTGCACGTTGAGATTGCTCCATATGAACGGAATTGAAATGATTTTGATTTTGCTGCATGTATTAAGAGGTTATAAATTATGATTTTTTTTTTCTTCTCAGTTGCTCAGCTAAAAGGGTCTTTAGTATAATTAAAGGCTTCTTTCCCATATTGGATTGGTTACCCAAGTACAAGTTGAAGGAATGGTTGCCTGGTGACATTGTTTCTGGAATCAGCACTGGCCTAGTAGCAACATTACAAGGTAAGTTTCTTTGCAGAATACATATTTTCTATTTAACTTTATGCCTTTCTGTTAAGGAAATGATAGCTCTCCTGGTCAATGCAGCTGTAGTTTCTGCAATCATTGGTTGTTCTTCATTTAAAATTTTGCCCCTCTTCATTGCATAAGAATCATTGATAATTTAAAACTTGTGAATTAAGACCAAATTTCTTTGCATTACTTTCTTTAATTGAGCCTTTAGTTTTGTTCCATTCCATACATGACACAGTTAATTTCATTTAGTTGTGTAAGAACTTTTCCCACAACTTTAAAATAAATAAAGTATATTTTTCTCTCTTATAATGACATTGTAGGTCTATAATCTGCTATTGAAGAGTAGGATCAACATTTATAAATTGCATTAATCATTACTAGTGCCAGGAACATTTTATTTTTTGCCTAGAAGGACAATTTACCAAGGAGCACATTTGAGCCAATGAAATGAAGCTGGTCATCTTGTTTTTAAATTGCTGTGGTCCCAAAAAATTAGTGTAATTCTCACCAAATAGCGGGTACACCGGATAACACTTGTGACTCGTTGGAGTACCTTTGTGCATTTTTACCTCTTAAAATTGAGATGAAAGGTGACTAAACCTTTTGTTGAATTTAAAACCTTACTGAGAACTTGTTAACATTATGGTCATAATCAAAGCAACTTTAAATTTAAATTCTTGTTAATAAAAAGATATGAAAAAGTGCATTCACATTTGGGGAACAATTTTTGTGCTTGAATAGTTTAAATACTGCATTGTGATCACAATAGCCTTTCTCCATCAAGTGTCTGGTCTAATAAAGTTACACACCTTGAATGCAGTGCGGCTTATAATAGCATCGCAGGAGATGTTAAGTAGAGGCTATCTCTCTGTTCTAGTGCAGATAAAGGAGTTAGATGTTACTCGCCATAAGGTATTCCTGAACAATTGCCTGTTGGTTAGGCTAGTCGCAGAACTATATTTGTATAATCTGCAATTGAGTCTTGAGAATTCTCAGGAGGAGGATGCAGTTTGCAGTTATAAATTAAGTCAAAGTAAATCAGTATGTTCCTCTGGATCCTACTTCCCTCTTCACTTTTCTGATTACTTCCTTCTTCCAATATAATCTTTAGTGTTTCATTATGCCCTCCAACCTTCTCTTTGACATTCTGACCCCTCCACTGACACCTACCCTAAAGATCAGCCCCCACTAAAGACCTCTGCTTTATCCTCTTTCACCCCACTTTAGTTAACGTTGAGCTTGATACAATGCTGAACTCTTCTTCCTTCTTTCCTGGAGTAACATCTTTGGCAAAATATCTGTTCATCATCATCCATCCCCCACCACTGCTGTGACAAATAGATCCTTTCTCCTATCGTCAGAACTCTTGTTTCACCTGGACCTCATCCGCTGCCACCCCGCCTTCTCTTGGTCTTTTCATTTGAAGTTGCTGCTTCAATTTCTTGAGTTCCCTCACCTTTTAACCTACGGCCCTCTGAACCTTTAACGCTCCATCCTCTTGGGTACAACAGTAATGCTATCATTAAATCTGCTGACAAGGATAACATTGTAGTTTTGCAAACAAACCTTCATCTTGCAGAGGCTGAATGTGAACTCTTTGACACCAGCTTCAACCTTCCCTAGGCTATGACCCCACATCAAGCCACTAATTCATTTCCTCTGGACATTTTCCTCAACTGTTTCCAACCTCCTAGCTGGCGACTCTGCACAGCCTGCTTCTACTTCCTCCCCAAGACCCACAAGATTTGTTTTGGCATACCCATTGTTTCAGTCTGTTCTTACCCCAGGAAACGTGTCTTTCTATCTGAACTCATTTTCTTTATTGCCTTGTCCAACCACCTACTCCATACATCTGTTTACAATACCCTTGTCACCTCAACAGTTGGGTTCTGGTTTCCTGGTCCTAACCATCTCCTCTTTGCCATGGATGTCCGGTTCCTCTTCTCCCCCACCACCCCCTCCATCCCTCACCAGGCAAATCTACAGGCTCTCCTTTCTCCTTCAATGGAAACCGAGCTACACCTCATCCACATTGAACAGCTTCTCTTTTTGATTCCCTTATTTCTTCCAAATAAGCTTTTCCATAGCAGTCCTTTTTGTTTCAGTCCTACTCCGATCTCAACCACCACAACTATTTTTCAAGTACATTGTATTGATAGTTTCCTGCTTTCACCCTGAATTGGATTTTTTTTAAAAAAAGTCAAATTTGCTTCCAAATTCTAAGTCTTCCTTGGCTGCCAATGGTTCATCTCCAGCTCTTCTTTCCCCATTCTCAACATCTCTATCTTCATTTCTAGGTACAGGCTGTCAATCAGTATCATCTGTAAGCTGAATGACAGCCATGGCTATCTTGATTGCACTTCTTTCCACCCCTTTTTCCTGGCAAGATTCTATTCCATTTTCCCAGTGTCTTACTCTGTTTGCATCTGTTTTTGACAATGCTACCTTCCAATTTAGCGCACTATTTTCACTGCTCACAATGTTGCCTCCATACTTTTTCCTTTTCCTCAACAGAGGATTCCCCTCTCCCATGGTGGACAGGACTCTTGAACAAGTCCACCTCATTTCCTGCACATCGCCTGTCATCTTGCCCTCTCTCCAGGAATTACAACAGGCTTCCTTTTGTCCTCAAAACCATTCCCTTCCTGACACCCTGGTTCACTAAGTGGTCATCCCAAACACCAGATCTCCTTTCCCTGTAACCTTTCTCTTCCTCCATTTCCAATGCTCAAGGCCTCAATAATTCTCTCCAGTTGAAACAGTTTGATATATTCTACTGGCTGCTCGCAATGCAATTTCCTCTACATTGAGGAGTGCAAACACCGTTTGGGTGATCATCTCCAAAAACCTCCATTCATTCTACAAGCATAATCTTGAACTTTTGGTCAATTGCTGTTTTAATTCTCCACCCTACTCCCACTCTGATTCCCCTGCCTTTCGCTTCCAGTGTTATCCTAATGAATCCTTACTGGTAATTTGAGGAACAGTGTGTCACCTTTCAGTGGGGCACGTTATTCCAAACTCAACGTTTGAGTTCAATAATTTCAAATTATAAATCACTGCTTGAATTTTTTGTTCAGACAGTAAGTTCTGGTAATGATTCTACTATTGTCACTTATAATTCCTCTGGACCCATCTTTTGTTATTTTTCCCATAACCACCTCTTTTACCTTGTACCATAATTCCTTTTGTCATTTAGTCACACCTCAGACGAAGTAGTCCGTGTCCATATGCAGCGCTACCTGGACAATATGCAGGTTTGGGCTGATGTGTGGCAATGAATGATTACTTTCCACTTCAATGCTAAGCAATGGCCAACTCCAATAACTTTGAATCTCCCTTTGATATTCAATCGGATTATCCTCGCAGAATCTCCCACTACCAATATCCTGGGGGTTACCATTAACCAAAAACTGAACTGAACTGGACTAGCCACAAGAATACTGTGTCTACAAGAGCAGGTCAGAGGCTGGGAATTCTGCAGAGAGTAACTCCCCTCCTGATCCCCCAAAGCCTGTCCACCATCTACAAGGCACAAGTGATGGAATACTCTCCACTTGCCTTAAAGTGCAACTCCACCAACAGTCCAGAAGCTCAATACCAACCAGACAAAGCAACCTGCTTGATTGGCACCCATCCACCTCCTTCAACGTTCACTCCTTCCACACTGACGCATAGAGGCAACAAGTATGTACCATCTGCAAGATGCACTGCAAAAACTCACCAAGACTGCTTTTGACAGCATCTTCCAAACCCATGGCCTCTACCCACTGGGAAGACAAGGGAAGCAGATGCATGGGGACACCACCACCACCTGCAAGTTCCCCTTCAAGCCGCACACTATCCTGACTTAGAATTGTATTGCTGTTCCTTCACTATTGCTGGGTCACAATCCTGGAACTGTGGATGTTCGTATAAAACATGGACTGCAGTGGTTTAAGAAGGCAGCACACCACCACCTTCGAGGGCAATTGGAGAGAGGCAATAAATGCTGGTTTTGAGTGATGCCCACATGCCATGAACGAATAAATAATAAACAACAGCTGCCTGACATCCACCTGTCACAGACTTTCCCCTTTGTTCTTTCTTCCACTTTCTTACCCTTATACTTTTTTAAAACCTATTATATCTCTAACTTTGCTTGCACCAAGGAGAAGGTCAGCAACTTGAAACATTATCTCAATTTCTCTTTCCAAAGCTGCTGCGTGACTTGCTGAGTAATTCTAGCATTTTTGTTTTTATTAAAACAGTGACAAATGGAACAACTAGTCGGGAATGTCCACATTAACTTTACTTCTGCAGGGAATTTTAGTTTCAAGGTACACCAGACAAGAACTGAAGAATGGTGTCTGGTGGATTCATGGGATGTGATGTGGTAGCTATGCAAGAACTCAGCCTGGGAAGCAAATCGTGTTTTGCAATGCTCCTTGGTCTCACACTATTCATTTTTCACTGGTTGTACCAGCAGCTAACATTTCTTAATTAAGGGAGAGAATAGTAAAACTGATGCTAAACCTTTGCTGTGAAATAACCATGAAGATAAAAACTAAATATGAGGTGCGAGTATTTATCTAGACTTTTCCCAGTCCAGGACTCCGATATTATCACAAGATAGCACCACAACTTTCCATGACAAACTTTTTTTCACTGGTCTGGTCAAAAATGTCATGAAGCTAGAGTAGCCTCAAAAAACATGTCAAAGTGATGGATTTTTGATCTGAACTATTTTTGTTGCTTGCTGTGAGATTATAATACATAGTAAGATGGTGAAAACTAGTGTTATAGCAAATATTTCACTTCTCTTGAATTTAGGTCTTGCATTTGCTCTGTTGGCTGAAGTCCCTGTTGGCTATGGTCTCTATTCCGCATTTTTCCCCATCCTGACTTATTTTTTCTTGGGAACCTCAAAGCATTTAGCTGTTGGTGAGTACACTTTTTGTCTGAATCTTTGAGCTCTATTATTCTTATACATACCTCTAGTACGGTTATGTTGAAAATAAAATGTAACTGTTCCCTACATTTTCTGAAATGGGTCATCTATTGGATTAGCAAAAATATTTTGATTTTATCTGATCGCGTGCAACTCAGTAGGCCAGTTTTAGACTTGTACAGAATGAGTCTATCCCTAATACAAACCTACCTTTAGAGTTAGGTTGTACACCTGCAGAAGTATTGTTGATCAAATCGACACATTTCCTTTACAAAAATAGAAACTGTAATTTGAACATTGGGATAAGAATTGGGTGACACTCCATTGTGGAGTCTGCAATGCGGACCCTTGTCATCTAGAGAAGTTCATGTAAAAATAATGGATAAGCTACAGGATGGCATCTGGCAGGTGTGAAATCTTACCCCAGGATGAGTTTACACTTAAAAGAAAAGTAGAGCAAATTATATGGGGAAAAGAACTGGTTTACAAATGATTGGAACATCCCTATCTGAAAGTTCCCATTGTATCTTATCCGTTACGATGATATGTAATGGTTGAGATCTGCTTCTGACATAGATATATTTGCTTGATTTTGCACAGGACCCTTTCCAATTACCAGCTTGATGATAGGATCTTTAATTCTACAAATGGCACCTGATGAAAATTTCCTGATTTCAAGTAACACGACAGATCTCAATGATACAGTTGTGGATATCGTTGCCAGAGATGGCCAGAGAGTCATAATTGCATCCACGGTCACAGTTCTTGCTGGCATTATTCAGGTAATAAACTTTTTAATTGTGTACCTATTTCTGCTCATCAGTCAAAATCATGAAAGGTCTGGATAGAAGTGGATAGAAACAGTTCCAATTGGTAGAACCTGAGAGTTTGTGGTGACAGCAAATGAGAGAGAAGGTTTTATAGTTAGGAACTGGAGTACACTACCTGAGAGTGCAGTGAAGGTGGATTCATTCACAATTTTTTTTTTTCAAAAGAAAATAGCATAATTAGCTGAAGAGAAAATATTTGTAGGGCTGCGGGCAAGTGGGGCTAGCTGGGTTGCACTTTAAGAGATCCAGTATGGACACAATAGGCCAAATGGCCTGTCTCTGTAACCATTCATCATTTCAATAGCATTTGTAACCACTGTTTCCTTAACATTTCAGCTTGTGCTTGGGCTCCTGCAAGTTGGTTTCATTGTTCGATACCTCTCCGTCCCATTAGTGGGAGGATTTACGACAGCTGCTGCCTTTCATGTTTTCGTGTCTCAATTGAAAATATGTTTAAGCGTCCCAACAAAGAGTTACATAGGCATCCTCTCGGTCATATACGTGAGTATCGTCTTGCGCTTGTTAAAGAACAAAGTCTCGTTTTTATGTGAAGCAGTTTGTCTGCAATATCAATTTCAATTGTGACTAAGTTTTTAGTTAAAATATGTATAGGAATTGGAAGGTAAGCCTTGTTTTATTTCTTAAACTACTGAAATTGAAACCGTAACCCCCCCTTTTTATAACATCATTTCAATTAAGGAGCAAATTTTGAGGTAATTGGATCTAACTGGCAGGCTAATAATCCTCACTCCATAAAAAGATGTGTAAGACCATAAGACATAGGAGCAGAATTAGGCCACTCGGCCCATCGAGTCTGCTCCGTCATTCAATCGTGGGTGATATTTTTCTCATCCCCGTTCTCCTGCCCTTTCCCCATAACCCCTGATCCCCTTATTAATCAAGAATAGTGAGACACTTGTTAAGAAAGAAATATAAATTCATGTCATTAGCAACAATAAAGCCAGCAGTTAATCATGACTTGTGCTTAAAAGAAGCTGCCAAGAAACCATTTAACTTCCTATGAATTTCCAAAGGTTCTAGCTTTTGTGTGTGAACAAATGGTGGAAAAATTGAAATCATCTTCAAGGAGACTATAATGTTGGTCATGGGGGGAAAATAGCATACTTTTGTTTGGAAAGGGCATCCTTCTAACATGCAGACTGTGTGTCAAGCTTGGAGATGTGCTACTGATGGCATCAATGCTGTTTCTGCAACCGGACCTAGCATGTGGTTCAAATGAAGCTGCACACAGTGTAAGGCAGAATACATGAACTGAATGTTTTAAAGTTAGAGAACAGAACGTGTGCAGACGAGTAATTGTAACTGATGAGCAAAAAAAGGTATTATACACAAGTACTGACAGGAATGTACGTGAGGTCTCAGAAGCAAAGATGATAGATGTACACACTGCAACACTAAGGTATGTACAGCATCGAGCAATTTCTATGGGCCAAATGTAGCAGTATAAACCAGGATTGCTTTATCATCTGCTGGCAGCCAGTGAAAGATTGTTGGTTGTTATACATTGGGCACATTCCCTGTGTGGCAGTGAGACACAGGCAGAGGACAATGAGGCATAAGAGGCTATAGCCAAAGCAAGCATTGGGCAACTTTCCCAGGAGGACAAAGGCCAAAGGTCCTTTGGCCAACTTCTCTTAAGAGTTCATCATTATCCTCACCTTGTACCTGTGGGACCTCATTCCCTACCTCTCCTGGATTTCCCCTCCTGCACTAACTGACAATCACAAACTTCCTTTTTGGCACCTGCACTTTCAGTAAAAGTTTGACTTCTGCACTAAACTATCCAGAGTAGTTTCTCCCCCTCCCTCTGTGTCAGTGTCTTGTAACCTGCACTCCAGCTCATGACCCTGAGTCAGAAGGCTAAAAATTTGTTTTGTCCCTTTTTTTTGTATGTGCGATTTGCGAGCTCTGGACGCTGGTTCCGTTGGAGTTGACCAGCACACAAACTTGGTGCTTCAGCCTCATTTACCTGGCAGAAGGTGGTACCAAGTAGGTTCCTGGCTGCTAGTGTCATCTTCATGCTACTGCCTGCCTCTGCCCAGCAGAGGGCAGAACAGTGTTGTGCTAAGATCACATGGTGCAACCAGCCTACTCCGAAAGGAAAATGGTGTCTCCAAAATGAAAGCTGCACAATAATTTTGGTGGAATTTGAAAAAAAGGCAAAGGGAACACCCAGGACAGAAAGGAGATATTAATGGTGCAGGTGGGCAGAAGGAGAGATGCCACTGTTCTGTGGGGAGCCAGAAGCCCCTCAAGGATCACTATCTGAAGAGAGTATGAGCAGATGGTCAGGGAGGCAACTCCGAGTCATTGAGCTTTACAGCACAGAGAGGCCCTTCGGCCCACCGTGTCAACGCCAGCCATCAAGCACCTATCTGTTCTCGTCCCATTTTCCAGCACTTGGCCTTGGCTTTGTATGCTATGGCATTTCAAGTGCTCATCTAAATACTTCCTAAATGTTGAGGGTCTGGACCAGAGGACCTGGCAGCAGTGCCACAAGAAGTCTAATAACTTCACAAAGTTGGTCAAAGTCAGTGAATGTATCGTCAGGTGACAACAGCTAATCACCATACCAACAACCTTTGATGTTCCTCAGTGCACCATACCCCTTTCACCCAGCAGCAGTCCTTGGCACAGAGGAATCAGACAGCTCATCCAGATAATTGGCCTACTAACCAAGGTCATTCTTAAGCTGTCAGCTTTTTTGAAACTACAGTGTTGATTTTATTTTTGCTAGTTTTCTAGGTTGTCATGTTGAGATACTTATCACTAAACTCTGCCACAAACAATCACATACAAACAAAAGGTTTTGGCAACAAGGCGGGTTTGCTCAAGTAAGACCCATCTTAACATAGCTGTGTTTTCAATTCAGTATAAGATTGGAACAGTTGTCATGTTGTTTGCTTGTGTAGTCTGTATAATTTGAGTTCCACTCGCTTTGCAATCACACACTGGGACATTTCAAATCTCTCGGAGAAGGGAGGAGAACAGTATAATAAAACCCATTTGCCACAGGATACACGTTTTTACTCTACAATTTAATTCAATATTTTATTCCTTCCATCCATTCCTGTCGGCATTGACTCCAATATTATGATACAGTTCCATGGCTAATAATCACCAAGTGGGCCCATGCTTAACTCACCATTAATCATGAATGATGCTGCCGACTGTTTGATTTTGGAGAACCTCCTACCCAAATCTGATTTGTCATTATGTGGTCTCTGTAATCAAATACATTGCATACCTTCTCAACTTTATAGCTAATTAGCTATTTGGCATGATTGTTATTCAGCCAAATCAGTTTCTGCACAACAAGATTTCACATGTAGAAGATTAAATGAAATGTTGATTTGTTTATGGGAGTCAGAGATTACAAGGTAAGGGTGATGTTAGGGGACCAGATCAGAAACTCCAAGGTATATTCTGAAGTTAGTCTAGACCCCAACTTTATTTTGGCACTAATGCGAGCATCAGGTGTTTTGCTCCAGGTGTGATTCTATTGATCCACTAGGAAACTTTTATTAAAACAAATTTTATTTAAGAACACAGTTAGAATATAAGAAAGAATGATCATAACCTTTACCAGTTTAAAATACTTAAACATGACAAACTATAATTCTTAACAGCTAGCTATCTCTTTCATTCCAATTTAAGCAATATCCCCATAGACATAAATCTTTCTTCAGAACCAATTAGCACCAAAAACACACATGCTCACGTGGATACTAGATTTCCAGCCTTTTAATACTCTGGACAGAAACAGAAAGGCACCTGCCTTCTGACTCCCATACAGCAGTTTTCAGAGAAAAATCTACCTTTCAAGCAGCAGACCTTCAGAGAGAGACCTGGTTTCTAGCAGATCCAGTCTCCAAATTTCAGAGAGAGAAAGAGCAACTTCTCTATGTGGCTCCCAAACAAAAACTGAACTGGGGTTCTCTCTGTGAGCCTAGCCCCATCCAGTCACATGACTTTGTTTGTCAAAACTGAATCAAGCCCCCTCTGAAAAACCCCAGGGGAAAACACACTAACCCGGCATTAGTCCAGATTACAACAAACATTTCAGCAACTAAGATCAATTATACCACTGAATGAATGATGGGGCTTCCATATCCAGACAAAATGGAACCAATAATAAAACAAACTGCTAAAGAAAAATCCTGCACAAGAAACATGACACACATAAATTCCTTAAAGGCACAGTATCGTCACAGTGGAAACCGAAACAGGGGAGGGAAGGAGTGTTTAACCACGATTTTTTACCCATTGTGGTGTGGGATAGGCTTGATGGAGAAACTGCACTTTTCCCTGTCCAAATATATATATCAAAAAGTGCCATGGAATCTTGCATAGCCAGCTGAACAAGTTACTAGACTAGATTTAAAATCTTAAAAACAACACTTTCAACAATGCAGCACACCCCTTAGTACTACAGCAAATATGTATTCGAGTCCCTGATGTGGTTAGATTCCAGAACTTGCTATGCAAGAAAGAATGCTACGAGCTGAATCAGCTGGGTTAGTTATGAGAACCTAATCAACGTACCTTTTTCTAACCCACGTGTAAGGGTCAAACTGTAGCATTTGTTAGAACCTCTGCTTTTGAATTTATTTTGTAGACTCTTATTGACATACTCCGGAACATTCGACAAACCAATATCGCGGACTTCGTTGCTGGTTTGATCACCTTTGTGGTGTGTGTAATTGTCAAAGAAATCAACAATCGTTTCAAAGATAAGATTAAAGTACCTATTCCTATCGAAGTGATTGTGGTAAGTAAGTTATGTGGTAACACCAGAGTAATAGTTTAAATCAACCTCATAGGAAAGGGTGGAGCATCAGTGCTTTCTTTTCTCTCCTTTTTCCTCTTGTTTTTCTAAAGACATTGGTTTCATTGCAAGAGGCAGCTCACTGGTACTGTTCTTAACAGAAGAGTCAACATTGAGTGTTCAACAATGAAAGGGTTAATTGGGTTACCTAATGTTGTCATATGATGTCCACCCTGGGGCAGTTGGATCGCAATCAAGAACTGGAATCGGGCCTGATTTTTACTTCCTCTAACCCTCAGGACTGTCATGCCTACTCTGGCATGCCACCTGCAGCTCTGTCAAATTGATTTAAGTCTTTCCAATTCAATTTGGCTTGTGAAATGTTTGGCTTAGTACCACACAATGCCAGGGGAGAAATGGTCCATTTTCTAAACCATTTGTTACACGAGTGAATTCAGTTTTTGTACCTGCTTCGAGACAGGACAAACATAGTGTTAAGACCCACCCTGTTTATTTATAAGACAGATTTGATTCCACCACGTAGATAGATAAACCACCTGCCCATTCATAAACATGTTTAAAAATTGTATTTCGTCTTTTTACTTTTTGGTTGAAACATTCTTTTTTGAATGATTGCGCAAGGTTCATTCGAAGCATTCAAGAGTGGATTAGATGATTAATGGAAATAATATGCAGAGCAACGGCAGTAAGCCATGATGCTCATTTGGAGAGCTGGTGCAAAAATCATGGGCCAAATGTGTTTGAGCCTCTCAGTTGCAATCCAGTAAAGGAAACGCAAGTATGGCTTCTTCATAAACTCTCTTTTCTGATTCAACTCAACGTACATATCCAACACCTAGTGCCACCTGTAACCTCTTTATATATCCCAGTGACTTTTATTAAATAATTAACATCCAATTTAGGACTTGAGTGGAAGGTAACTGTTAACCCATTCCTAACAAAATGGGCTCCTCCGGTTCCATAAAAGTTCCGTGAAGACCCATACAGACACATATGACTTGTCTGTAAGCCTTTTGCCTAGCGAAGTCAAGAAAACTGAGAAAGAAACTACTTGGATTTATATATAACCTTTAACAACCTCAAAGCTTCCAAAAATTCTTCATAAACAATATGGTCACTGTTGTAAAGTAGTAAATACAGCAGCCCATTTTGAACAGCAAGATCCTATAAACAATATTGAGATAAAGGCCAGTAAATTTGGTTTTATTTAAGTGATGTTGGATGAGGGATAAATATTGGCCAGTACATTTGGGAGAACTCCCATGCTATTCAAATAGTGCTACAGCCTCTTTTATACCCAACTGAGAGGACCGATGAGCCTTGTATTCAATGTCTCAGCCAAAAAAAGGTATCTGCAACACAGCATTCCCTTAATATAGTGTTGGGACTGTCAGCATAGTTCATATGCTGAAGTCTCTTGAATGAGGCTTTTGATTTGATTTATTATTGTCACATGTATTAGTATACAATGAAAACCATTGTTTCTTGCACGCTGTACAGACATTACAAAACATACCATTCATAGAGAAGGAAATGAGAGAGTATAGTCATAGCTAGGGTGTAGAGAAAGATTAACTTAATGGAAGGTAGGTCCATTCAAAAATGATGGCAGCAGGGAAGAAGCTGTTCTTGAGTCGGTTGGTAAGTGACCTCAGACTTTTGTATCTTTTACCCGACGGAAGAAGGTGGAAGAGAGAATGTCCGGTATGTGTGGGGTCCTTAATTACATTGGCTGCTTTGTCGAGACAGCGGGAAGTGTAGACAGAGTCAATGGATGGGAGGCTGGTTGCGTGATGGATTGGGCTACATTTACGATCTTTTGTAGTTCCTTGGGGTCTTGATCAGAGCAGGAGCCATACCAAGCTGCAGATGGTGCACCTGTAAAAGTTGATGAAAGTTGTTGCTGACATGCCAAATTTCCTTAGTCTTCTGAGAAAGTAGAGGCGTTGGTGGGCTTTCTTAACTGTAGTGTCGGCATCGGCTGTTCTGACTTATGCAACAGTGCTACCATTGAACCAGGGTTGACACCTTCATAGTGGTTATCTTCATTAAAGACATAATTGCTTGGCATCTACACAATTCAAACGCAGTAATGTACTATATTTGCCTTGAAGTATTGTCATCATAGTTGGGGCTGCCACCAGCAGCTGCTGAATAAGTTGCACAGGCTCTAAGATTTCCCACTGAGGAGCCGGACTGAAGCTTTTGACTTTGATCTCGAGGGAGTGAGAAAGGACATGCTGTTTTATTTATTACTGCCTACAGCTTTTCAGCTACATTAGGATTCCTTACGCTAATGAAGAAAGGGATGGCTCAGCACATTCAGCTGTTTTAACTGCAGATAATGAAATGCAGCAAATTCTGATGGAAAAGGACAAAGTAAAACAGAAACATTTTTGTTTTTAAAGTGTGCCCACATTTTCTTCCACAGTTTGCCAGATTCCTACCACAACTCCTGGATCGGTGCAGTGAAATTATTTTGGGGAGGGGGAAAGAAACCCAGACCCGCTTTTGCTGGGTGCTAATTTCAGAAGCAATGCCCCCTTACTAAGCCAGTCATACCAAGTAGTCATGGCCTCCCAACACTAGGGATCCTGCTTCCTGCTGAAGAGACATGAAAATATTCAGGGTCAGTCAGTCATGTTGGAGGAAGTGCTCCCATTGGGACGAACTGTTCCAAACTAGGAAAGCATCCTGGAATCCTAAAGATGGGGATTTTTTCTACCCAGTATTACCCCATAAGGAGAAAGCAGGTGGCCACCTTCAATATGTCTACAGTGGGGAGGGTGGTCACACCTCATGCTAATTAAGTGACTTCCTGGCAATCACATTGCAGACATGATGTGGAGATGCCGGCGTTGGACTGGGATAAACACAGTAAGAAGTCTCACAACATCAGGTTAAAGTCCAACAGGTTTATTTGGTAGCAAAATCCACTCGCTTTCGGAGCGTTGCCCCTTCATCAGGTCACCTGACGAAGGGGCAGCGCTCCGAAAGCTAGTGGATTTTGCTACCAAATAAACCTGTTGGACTTTAACCTGGTGTTGTGAGACTTCTTACTGTGTTAACCACATTGCAGAGCCAGCACTGGTTGAATTTTTTTTTCCTTTTTATTCTTTCATAGGATGTTGGGCATCTTTGACAAGGTTGGCATTGGTTGCCCATTGCTAAATGCCCTTCAACTGAACGGCTTGCTGAGCCATTTCAGCAGGTAGTTCATAACCATATTGCTGTGGGCTGGAATCTTGTAGAAAAGGCTAGGTAAGGAACCTGATGGATTTTTACAACAATTAATGATATTTGTCAGTTACCATTAGTAGCTTTCTATTATAGATTTTATTAGTTCAGCCTCCGTTAGTAGGATTTGAACAGAGCGTAAGCCTGGGCCTCTGAATTACTCATCCAATTACATCATTTAACCCTGATGAGTGTGAGGTGATTGATGCACTTTGGAAGAAGAAACAAGACAAGGGAGTATTTAATGAATGGCAGGACACTGGGAAGCTCGGAGGAGCAGATGGATCTTGGGGTACTTATTCACAGATCCCTGACAATGGCAGAGCATTTGAATAGGGTAGTTAAGGAGGCACATAGGACACTTGCTTTTATCTGTCGTGGTATAAAGTACAAGAGCAAGGAGGTCATGTTGGAGTTGTACAGAGCGATGGTTAGGCCACAGTTGGAGTACTGTGTGCAGTTCTGGTCGCTACACTATAGGAAGGATGTGATAGCCCTAGGAGGGATACAGAGGAGTTTCACCAGGGTGTTGCCTGGGATGAACATTTTGAGCTCTAAGAGAGACTAGATAGGCTTGGATTGTTTTTTTTTAGAGCAGCGAAGGCTGAGGGGGACATGATTGAAAGATATAAGATTATGAGGGATATAGGCAAGGTGAATAGGGAGCAGCTGTTCCCCTTGGTTAAGGGATCAATCATGAGGGGGCAGGAGATTCAGAGGGGATTTGAGGGAAAAGAAAATCAGAGGGAATCTGGAAAGCATTGCCTAGGAAGGTAGTGGAGACCAGAAACTGTACAGCCTTTAAAACATATTTGGATGAGTACTTGAAATATCATAACGTTCAAAGATATGGGATTAGCGCGTATTTAGTGGTAATTATTGTTGGTGCAGACTCATGGGCCAAAGGGCCTTTTCTGTGCTGTATTACCGTCTCACATAAATCTTGGCATAACCGTCATGATCAGGGTTTTTAACCTCGCGTATCTTTATCAAGCCATGACCACAAAGGGCTAATAAACTTTTTTTTTAAATGTAAGAGATTTGGTAAAATATCAAGTAGTGTTAAAATTGGGTATGGTTTTTAATTGTGTAGATATAGGAGAGCCTTTGGAGCTAGAATTTTACTCGCATGCTGCTGGGATGTATGTTGATCCTGAGTCTATACAAGTGTCTGGTGGTGCCAGAGGCCTTATTACCACCACTTAAGTGCCTGCCCCACTGGGATTGCCATTCAGTCAAAGATGGCAGGCTGCCTCTCCAAGATGCCAGCCTAATCAGTGGGCCAGCAACAGTCTCAGCAGCGCCACTGATAGAGGAGCACCTCACTATTGAGAGGCCTTCACAGTTATGTGAAAAATATCTTGAAAGCTCTGCAGCCGGGAAGTCAGGTCCCAACTTTTAGATGGGTGAATCCAGAGTTAGGGCCTTCGGGGCAGTCAATGCCACTGGTGGGTCCTCTATGGGCTATGAGCCTCCAGAGATAGAGAGAGAGAGAGTCACCCTAGGGAACCTCTGGGTGGCTGTCTCAATTTAGTTGGAGGACTCCCCACAGGGCAGGGCTGGGGGGGAAGGTTGGATGGCAGCAAATATCCAAGCAGGGTCATAAAATAACCATCTACAGGCCAATTTAATTAAATATTTCGGTTGGCTGCCCATCCCAATTAATGGAAGCTGACCTGCTGTATTCCAGCCTTTGATAATATCCCACGGCAGCAGAAACGTGTTGGGGGCTGTCCTCCTGACACCTTTCCCTCATCACTTTATCCTTCTGAGGGCTGGTAAAAGACAGCCCCAGGAGTTCCACAGATTTGAGATCCTGGTATCAAATGGATTAGTCAGAATCTGATTGGTGAAGATGCCAAGAGGTAACAATATCTAAATGTGATTGATATTTAAATACAAATGTTTGCTTGTTCCAGACAATAATTGCTACGGGGGTCTCCTATGGTGCTAACTTGGAACAGAAGTATAATGCTGGAATTATTAAAAGAATTCCAACTGGGTAAGAAGATAAGATTGTTGCATTTTGAAAAGTCTCAATTCTTGTCTTAAATTTTAATTATGCCTTTTGTAGTCTTTGTTACAGACATCAAAACTCTTGTCAGGTTGAGTTTGGAAATTCATGAATTTTTTTTTGCACTTGTCTACAGATATTTACCACCAGTGTCACCAGATGTGAGCATCTTCTCTCAAATGGGAGCATCTGCATTTTCCATTGCTATAGTGGGATATGCAGTGGCTGTTTCAGTTGCTAAAGTATTTGGCACCAAACATGACTATCCCGTTGATGGGAATCAGGTAAGAGAAGGTTTGAATGCAACATCAGTTAATATTTGGTGTCTTAATTGTATTAGAGGGACCTTGTAACACAGTGGTTAACGTCCCTACCTCTGAGCCAGAAGCTCCAGGTTCAAGTCCTACTCGGGACTCGATTGCCACTGAAGGTATGTTAATAACATGGTCAAATCAACCTGTAAATTCATCCAGTGTGGTAATAGTGGGAGCATCTCCATGGTCAAACACGCTTCATGCAGAGTGACAACCCCCAAACTATAGCTTCTGGGGACAGGCTGGCAACCTGTTCCAGGAAAATGTTAGCACTGGGAACAGACATATTGAGGGTGGCACAGTGGTTAGCACTGCTGCCTCACAGCGCCAAGAACCCGGGTTCGATTCCCGGCTTGGGTCACTCTGTGTGGAATTTGCACATTCTCCCCATGTCTGCGTGGGTTTCCTCCAGGTGCTCCAGTTTCCTCCCACAGTCCAAAGATGTGCGGGTTAGGTGGATTTGCCATGCTAAATTGCCCCATAGTGTCAGGAGGACTAGTTTGGGTAAATGCATGGGGTTATGGGGATAGGGCCTGGGTGGGATTGTGGACGGTGCAGACTGGATGGGCTGAATGGCCCCCTTCTGCACTGTAAGGATTCTATGATTTAATGATATGCATGTGTTGTATCTGCCTCGTATCACTAGACAAGGGAAAGCTCTAAATCCAAGTTATATTAGAAGTTAAAATGGCTGTAGCTTAAATAGCTATCATATAAACATTTCACTTGATGCCAAAATTAGTCAACAACATTTTATTGTTTTCCTATAGGTCAAAACTTTTTTTTTGTTAAAGCTCGTGTTTGTCCCCCTTGTCTATCTTTACTGATCAAAAATTGAATCCATCATAATGTTAATTGTTACGTTACTGGAGTTTTACGGAATATAAACCAACGTCCTTCATGTTGGGAAGAAAATTTAGAAATCAAATGGTTCCTAACAGTGGTTTGTGAGCTGACAAGTCATGTTAAGATGATACATGACTCCTGTTGGATTGTGAGGTTACATTGGGTGAAACATAACACTGGCAAGGTTGTAAAATAGGCAACATGTTGTGCACCTTTCCTGATTTGTTTTTTTTCTGTCTATTACAGGTGTGGTGCATAAACAGGTGGCAGATCTACCTGTTGAGCACCGCCATGACCCCCATTCACATTCTGCCCATAATGCTTTCATCTTGGAAAAAATTCTAAGTGTTGAATTTGCGTAAAAACTGGAGTAAATCCGCTGTTTTTTTTCAGCGGGAGTTTAAAAATGAATCTTCTACACTCAGTGCACCTGCATAAATCACGCTAAAAATCAGTGAGTGGGGCTTAATCCAGCTGGAGAGGCCGGCAGTATAGTGCTGAGCGGGCCACTGCGCGTGTGCAGATCTGTTAGTGCCAAGATCGGTTACTATCCAACTCGATCGCTGGCCTCCCTCCCCTCTGACTGCAGAGTGGCAGCAGGAGCCCTCATCAGACCCTGCTCCCTTTGGCACTGCCCATCAGGCATCGGGCCCCCCTCCCCCTGGGCATTGGCACTTTGCCCCTTGGGCAGTGCTGGGAATCAGGCTGCCACTGCCAAGGTACAATGCCCAGGAGGCACCCCGGCACCCTTTGGGGGGGGCCTCGATTGCCCCCTACCCTTCACTCCCAGTGGGGTCGGGCCGCCAGTCCACGCAAGTGGGCAACTATAATAATCCCCATTGGAGTGAGCCACTCCTGGCTGCGGGGGAGAGGCTCGCAGGCTCGGAGATTCCAGTCCTGGGCCTGCTAATTATATTGAAATTAAGATTACATAACTTGTATGGAGCTGACGGCGCTGGAAATCCGGCACTGGGAAACATGCGGAGGCCCGGGCGCCCAGCAGGGAGCCCACGAAATGACCCCGGTGAGAGTCTCCCGGCTCGCTGCACTAAAAAAGCAACACAGCGGAATGATGATTGTAAATTTAATTAGAAGATGAGTGTTAGTTCCGGAATGTAATTCTACAGTTTCTGTTGCATCAAGCCCAACAGGAAACAAGTGAAAATCTCATAGACTATTAGAATCATAGAGTTCCAAGTGCAGAAGGAGGCCATTTGGCCCATCAAGCTTGTACTGAAAACAGTCCCACCCAGGCCCTATAACCACAACTCCATGTATTTGCCCTGCTAATCCCCCGACGCCAAACGGCAATTTAGCGTGGCCAATGCACCTAACCTGCACATCTTTGGAGTGTGGGAGGAAACTGGACACTTGGAAACCCATGCAGACACTGGGACAACATGCAAACTTCGCACAGACAGTTACCCAAGGCTGGAATTGAACCCGAGTCCCTGGAGCTCTGCGGCAGCAATCCTGACCACTGTGCCACCCATAATTAATTAATTAGTCCTGACATCTTTGAGTCAGTTAGGAATTGAGAATTTATTAACATTATGGGGGGAATTTTCGCATCTGCCCGCCATTGTAGTGGGCGGGTGAGCGGACAATGCGGAGGTCTGTTGACCTCGATCAGGATTTTCCAGTTTTGGGGCAAGCACGGGTGGAAAATCCCGCCCTATGTCTGCCTACAATATTCTGATTTTTTAGAAAAAATCATTTTTAGATTGTTCAAATTAACATGAAAGTTTGGAGCCAATTTTACTTTGTAAGGCTAGGCTAGGGATGCCCATGGAGCAGTTCCTAGTTGGTGCTGTGTCTGTATCTGCTGCCTCATTGCAACATTCAGTTTGCCTCACCTTGGGATACTTGCAGGGCCTGGGTGTTTCCTGGCAGGGTCTTGTGCTGGGATCACAAGAGGAGAGGAAACAGGAGTGTGTCTGAGAAGCCTGTATCCACTCTCCCAGCTGCCAGCAAACACACCTTGTGGTTGCTGCTGGGGGCAGTGGGATATAAGTTGCACTGTCTGTATTCATCTTTGGGCTGTTCTTAGACCTCTGCATACTCTCCAGTCCCTTGAGCATCTTGGTACAGACTGCAGGAAAAGCATCTTTGGGTATATCTCCATTGGGAAACTTTGTTTGGAAAGAGTGTTCTGCAAATGAGGCAGTTGGCAAGAATACCTGCCGCCTTATTGCCCAGTTATTCTTGCCTGTTTGCTGTGACCTGGGCCCTCTTACATGTGTTTAGCATGTATTCCTTATATGTATTGTAATGTTGTGGAACTAGAGGCCTCATGCATAGGTGCAATAAAGATTAGAATCTATCAACAGGTGTCAGGTATTATAGAAGTGACAGTAGCAGGTTCGGAAATAAGAACATAAGAACATAAGAAATAGGAGCAGGAGTAGGCCATCTAGCCCCTCGAGCCTGCCCCGCCATTCAATAAGATCATGGCTGATCTGAAGTGGATCAGTTCCACTTACCCGCCTGATCCCCATAACCCCTAATTCCCTTACTGATCAGGAATCCATCTATCTGTGATTTAAACATATTCAACGAGGTAGCCTTGGCCACTTCAGTGGGTAGAGAATTCCAGAGATTCACCACCCTCTGAGAGAAGAAGTTCCTCCTCAACTCTGTCCTAAACTGACCCCTCTTTATTTTGAGGCTGTGCCCTCTAGTTCTAGTTTCCTTTCTAAGTGGAAAGAATCTCTCCACCTCTACCCTATCCAGCCCCTTCATTATCTTAATATTTTCTTAAGAATATTTCAAACTGAATATAATAACTGAACAGTTATCTATTGTGTGCATTGATGAAACATGTTCTGAGGAGAAAAACATGTCTGACAACATTTAAAATGTCACCGAGTTGTATCAAAGTGGTAAGAAGGATGATCGTTGGTATTAATAACAGCAGCAAGGGAACTGTCATTTAGATGTGTATTTATATAATTGTGCAATCTTCCAGGAATTCATTGCTCTAGGAATTTCCAACATCTTTTGCGGCTGTTTCTCAAGCTTTTTGGCAGGCACGGCTCTGTCCCGGACAGCTGTACAGGAAAGCACAGGCGGCAAAACTCAGGTAAAATAAATAAACTTGGATTATGTGTGTGTTTCTCCTTTGTCAGAGAACCTCATGGCAACATCACCCTTGCATCAATTGAGTGACTTGCTTGGCCAGTCCAGAGGGCACTGACACAGGATGGAGTGAATAAAGAACTAACATAGCAAGCAAAAGTAGTGGGTTTGATGTATTGTCTGGACTTGCAAAAGGCATTTGATAACATACCATGTATTAGACTTGTTAGCAAAATTGAACCACAATGAACTAAAGGGATGGTGGTAGCGTGGATATGGAATTAGCTAAGAGAAAATGGGGAGTAGTGATGAATGGGTTTTTTTTTGGACCGGAGGGAAGTATATAGTGGTGACCACCCACCCCAGGTTGCCGATTGGGACCACTGCTCTTTTTGATATATATTAATAACTGTGACTTGGGTATAGAAGGCATTATTTAAAAATTTGCAGAAAGCTCAGAAATAATAGTGAAGGGAATAGTAGCAGTTGCTAAGAGGACATAGGCAGATTGGTGAAATGGACTGACACGTGGCAAGTCCAAATTAATGCAGTGAAATGTGAAGTGATACATTTTGGTCAGAAGAATGTGGAAAGGTCATATAAAATAAAGCAATTTTAAAGCAAGTGCATGAGAAAGGTGATCTAGGGGTATGCCTTCAAAAATATTTGAAGATGGCAGGGCAAATGGAGATGGTTGTTACAAATACATCTTAGATCCTTGGTTTTATAAACTGCGACAATAGAGTATAAAAGCAAGAAAGTTATGCTCAGCTTTATAAAACACCGGTTTAAGTCCAGCTGGACGATTGTTCCAATTTTCGACACCATATTTTAGTCAGGAAGTCATGGTCTTTGAGAAGGTGCAGAAAAGATTTACCAGAATGGAACCAGAGATGTAAGACTTCATTTACATGGTGAATAGAGAAGTTAGGCTTGTTCTCTATTAGAGGAGAGAAGCTGAAGAGGAGATTTAATAGAGGTGTTCAAAAGCATGGAGGATTTTGATCGAGTAAGCAAAGGGAAAACGGTTTCCAGTGGCTGAACAGTTGGTAACCAGAGGCCAAATTAATTGAAGAACCTGAGGTGAGAACGGGAGAAGTTATTTTCTACAATGTATTTTGATTTGAAATGCTGTAGCTGAAAGGTGGTGAAAATAGATTAAATACTAACTTGTAAAATAAAACTGGATAGACAATTTGGGCAGTACAGTGGTCGGCACAGCTGCCTCACAGCATCAGGGACTCAAGTTTGATTCCCAGCTTGGGTCACTGTGTCTGTGTGGAGTCTGCACGTTCTCCCCGTTTTTGCATATGTTTCCTCCGGGTGCTGCGGTTTCCTCCCACAATCCAAAGATGTGCAGGTTGGGTGCATTGGCCATGCTAAATTCTCCCCCCATGTACCCGAACAAGCGCTGGGGTGTGGCGGCGAGGGAATTTTCACAGTAACTTCATTGCAGTGCTAATGTAAGCCTACTTGTGACAATAAACTTAAAAAGAAATTGAGGGAAAATTCATGGGTGGATAATACTGTCAAAGAGCCAGCACAGGAAACTAGTCGTCCATTCTGCATCATTTCATTCGGTGGCGGGCAGCTCTGTCGGTAACGGTGTAACGAATATTTGTGATTGTGCGTCAAAGCTTGTGGACACGTTGAGATGTTCTTACCTGTGTTTTTGCAAGCCTTTTTGATATATGCTATATTGCAACAGCAATTTTACCTGCGAACTTTGATAATTCTATAATATCTCACATCTACATTTATTGCAGATTGCTGGGCTTTTAAGTGCGGTGATTGTGATGATTGCCATCCTGATAGTTGGAAAACTACTTGAACCCCTGCAGAAGGTAACCTCCTATTATTTCATGCCCAGAAGAATGGGGCTGATTCATGCTAACATCCGAAGATCGCTAGACAATTGCTGCCTGGTTCAAAACTTTGTTGTCCGGAACGATACGATCAAGAGGCATTGATAGGATCAGGTGGCAATTTGGGAGGAGGAAACGGTTGAGGGCATTTTGCAATCAGGAACTACCTAAATTTTGAATCTATTCCTGCATGTACGCTCCTACCATGTTGAGCTTAATATGGTTGCCTGTCAACATACCCATCAACTAAACCTGCTCTTCTCAATGTATATTTGGGATTACAATGGAATAAAGTGCAAGCAAATTATTTCCATACGTGTTTTCTGTCTACTGTGTGTAGACAGAACACTCTGTTTTCCTATTAATCTTTATTAGTGATTGTGTGTTGGTGTATCCTTTACAATTTAATTTACTGCTCTTGTGGAGTGCTATCTTAGTGGGAGGAGTATGAGGTGATGATCTTGTGTGATGACTCTAGCCCTATCCAGCATTAGAACTGCTCCAGCCCTCCAGCTAGCACACCTTGAATCTTTTGAGCGGGTTGGCTGGGTGTGGCGCTGTGGTTACTCTATACCTCCTTTCCTCTATGTCATCTCTCGCCATGTCTTGGCCTGCATGCAATTCTTCAGGATGACCAAGGAGCTACACATGGGAATAAAATAATGGTCATCGTGAGGACTGTGAAGCTGGTCACCAGGTTTCTCTCACACTGACAACCTACACTGTCACATACCGAAAGGAAAGCCCTATACATTGTTCTGAACAGTCACAATCACAGCTTTAGACCTCTTATCCTATAATATACTCCACAAAGACCTGCAAAATCGCCATCTATTCCACAGCGTACTATAGCATTCTAAATCCTGAATGGAATTCTGCAGGTCCTATGATGCATCATGCAGAACATTTTCAAAGACAAAATACTACTGCCCTTTAATGAATTCCTTTCCATAAAGTCCCTGTTGGGTATAAAATCCTGAGCCTAGGCAGCTGGAAAGCAGGGCGGGATCCCATTCAGTTGGTTTTTCTCCTTTGCTGTCACCTTCACTTGCTGCTCCTCCTTTTATGCTGTATCCTTCAGGTGATTCCTCCTGGAGTCTTGATCCAAATCTCCCGAGATGAACTGCTAGCTGTTTGCCTGGTTATATGTGATGGGATGTGCCAACTTCACAATTGTCTCCTCCTTCTGTAAAGAGAATCCGTATAAAAGAGAAAAGGAACTTCTGCCTCCCTGCAACTCATTTGCCCCTTGCAGTTGGGGCAAATGCACTTGGGTCAAATTCTAGTCTTGAACTAATTCTTGCAAAGTCAGTTGGCCACTTGCATTGTACAGGCCTCAGAATCCCAGCACCAGTTTAGCCAAGATCGCTGAAATTGGCATTTATATTTCATATTACTGAGAATTAATGAACTCTCAGTATAAAAATCTAATTCAAGTTATTTCATGATTTATTTGAGTGTGAATACCCCAACTTTAGTTACACCATACCATTCTGGAAAGCTGTGGCTAAAAATCTAAACAATGACTATAATTCAGTTTGATGCATTTGTTTTTTGAAATGCACAAGCATAATACATTTAATGTGTTTTCTTAACTAATTTCTCAGGCAGTATTGGGAGCGATTGTCATTGCCAATTTGAAAGGAATGTTCTGGCAAACCTTTGACGTTCCAGTGTTGTGGAAACAAAACAAAGTTGATTGTGTAAGTATTTAATGAACAATACTATTCTTGTAAAATATACCAGTCATTCGAAAATGTAATGTACAACCTTCATGTTAAGTTATAGAAATGTGGTGATATTCTGTTATGTGGGATATAATTTACTTATTATTTTATCGGAACAAACACTTGGCATAGAATTCTCCTTGTTGTGACATCATGAACAAGGAATATTACACACCCCTCAATTTGTGGCATTCCTGCAATAGTTTTAGAAAATCACACGAATAGGAGTTGCACGCGATATTTTCTACACCCAGGTAGCTTCCCAACAGTAATAACTAAACTTACAATAACACTTGGGAATGATGATGAAGCTTAACAAAATATATTTTTTCATTAGCCGTATTGTGCTGCAGAGTACATCTTAATGTTTATTTATTAGTGTCACAAATAGATTTACATTAACACTGCAGTGAAGTTACTGTTAAAATCCCCTAGTCGCCACACTCTGGCGCCTGTTCAGGTACATTGAGGGAGAATTTAGCATGGCCAATGCACCTAACCAGCACGTCTTTCGGACTTATGGGAGGAAACTGAAGCACCCGGGGGAAACCCGCGCAGACACAGAGAACGTGCAGACTCCGTACAGACAGTGACCCAAGCCAGGAATTGAACCCGAGTCCTTGGCGCTGTGAGACAGCAGTGCTAAGCACTGTGCCACTGTGCCGTCCACTGTGCATTATTTTTGTTGTGTATGCATTACTGCAATGGTAAAAATGTCTACAGGATTTGTGCCATACTATTGGCAAATGAAGCAATCTTTCAAATGCCACAGTTATAATTTATTAGAAGAACGTAGTCTAACTCATTATCTTGTTTTTCTGTAGCTAATCTGGGTGGTGACGTGGATTGCATCTATCCTTTTGGGGCTAGATCTGGGGCTTTTAGCTGGTGTGTGCTTTGAACTTCTCACTGTTGTGCTTCGAGCCCAGTTGTAAGTATCTGAATAACATTTTATCAGAATGAAGCTCTATTTAGTTCATCACTTACCACATGGAATATTCATCCATTTAATTCAATGTTAATTTTCTAGCCCTTTTTCAGCTGCTTTAGGGAATGTGCCGAACACTGACATTTACAAGAACACGAAGAAATACAAAAATGTAAGAACATTTAAATCAGATTTTATTATGATACTCTGAAATAAAATTTATCCTTTTCTTATCTAGTGGAAAATATTTTTTTCTGGCTTTTCCACAGCTCGTTGAACCATCAGGAGTGAGAATCTTCAAATTTTCTTCCCCCCTATTTTTTGGGAGTATGGATTATTTTAAAGAGAAAGTCAATGGTGCAGTGAGTAAATTCACAAGTCTAATACAGAATAGTTTGAATATTCATTTTGGCTGTGATTCTCCCATCTTGCTGCGCTAATTTTTCAGCGCAGCGGGCTGGGAAATCCTTGCGTTGGCCGATTCATGGGGTTCATGCGAGCGTTCGCACCCGGCTTGTGTCTCCCAGTGCCAGATTTCTGGTGGCATCTGCTCCGCACCAGAAATTGTCAGGGAGGCGCAAAGACCATTTACATGGTCATTCTAATATAGTTTAAATATTATCAGCGGGCTTGGGACTGAAGTCTCTGGGCCCGCTAGCATCTCCCACTCCACCAGAGTATTTCACTCCGGGGGATTACAGTAGTTCCCCACTTTCGGGGAGCTAGCGGCCCAACCCCACTGGAGTGAAGGGGGGGTCAATCGGGGGGGTCCCCCAGAGGGTCAGGCAATGGGGGGGGGGGGGGGGGAAAGGTGCCCCGTGGGCATTGGCACCCAGGCAGTGCCAGCCTGTGCCCCAACGCTGCCCAAGGGGCAAAGTGTCAATGCCCAGGGGCATCTTGGCATTGCCCATCAGGCATGGGACAGTGCCGGGTGGGAGGCCTGATGGGGGCATGGCCTAGGGGTGGGGCCTGATGGGACAGTGCCTGCTGGGACAGGGCCTGGGTGGGGGCAATCAGTGGGGTGGGGGTCCCGCTGCCACTCTGCATAGGGATCGGTAGGGGAAGCAAGGAGGCCAGCGATCGGGGCAGTTTGGGGCTGTAGGGCCAGCCTGCTGGGGGTGGGGGGTCGGCACTGCAGGTGCAAGGGAGTTGCTGTTGGGGGGGTGGGGTCGGGGCTGGGCCCGGGAATGGTCAAGGGGGCAGTGATTGGACCATTGGGAGGGAAAGAGAGCTCTCATTGCGGGTGTTGCGGGGCTGGCCAGCAATCGGGTGGCCATCAGTGTGGGGCCACTGCATGTGCGCCGATCTCAGCGCTGACAGATCGGTGCATGCGCAGTAGCTCGCTCAGTGTGCTGATTTCAGCCTGTCCAGTGGGGATAGGCCCCACCCCCTGAAATGTAATGATATTCACACTGGTGATCTCGGCAATGCACAGAGTGTGGGAGATTCTTCTCTGAACTCCGGACTGAAAAGAACAGTGTGAATTGCTCCAGTTTTCACGCAAATTCGACACTTTCTGTTTTTATTTGTGTTGCTTATTATTCTGAATGGAACTGTTTCAGGTTGGATTTAATCCAGTTCGAGTGTTTAATAAGCGAGCTAAAGCATTGAAGAAGATTCAAGCGCTTATAAAGAAAGGTCAATTAAGAGCAACAAAGGTAAAGTCATATACCCTGTTGACGTTACACTGTTATCCTTCTATAAAGCAAGGGTCCAGTATAATTTCAGACGTAGCTTTCTGACTCTCTTTATTCTTCACAATTTTGCAGATACCTCTGGCCATTCCATCCTTTTCTATTTCCTGTCCTCTGCAATCAATTTCTGTGACATGTTGTTTTCATCTGGTTTTGCTCTTTGCTGCAATAATGTGGGCATTATATTGCCAAGAGTGGCTTCTCATCTTTTTCAATCACTCTCCCACATATATACGAAGCACACCCATTTCTGAATGCTAACAGCATTCACTACTCTCTCTGAATAAGTCAAAAGTTTCATCCTGCTCAATATTGTAAAACTAGCTGTCTCTGACCCTGACTCCATCAACACCTGGAAGTATGGAATCTTAGTACTGCTTAAGCCAAGTTCAAGTGCCTCTTCCAATTCTATTCCATCATTTCTTCCACCTCCACACAGCAATGCCTACTCCAGAGGAACCCACCCACTCCTCACCTTCTCTATTTCATCTTATCATCTTCATCCATGCCTTCATCACCTCATCTTTAGCACCCTCCATGCTGACCTATCAATCTGAATCCTCAAAAGTTACAACCTATTTTCTCCACTGTACAAAAGTTCACACTGGCTTCCCACTAAAAGTTCTCTATTGCTTGCAAATCTCTCCATAGCCTCTCACCGCTCTGTCTCTGAATACCGCCTGCTTTATGTAGCATATGCACCCTCCACAAACACTGGCCTTCACCATGTGTTCTGCTTCCTCTCTCCCACAATAGATGGACACTGTTTTTGAATTTGTTCATACAATGTGGGTATCACATTTGTTGCCAACCTCTAATTAATTCTCAATTCCAGATTTTATTAATTGAATTCATATTCCACCAATTGCCAGGTCATGCCTTGGCCTCTGCATTACTAGTCCAGGGACATTGCCACTACGCCATTGTCTTCCCTTGATTCAGTCACTACAATCCTACCCTCCAGTTTTTAGCAACCTCCTTAAAACTCTTATCCAACTGTGCCATTGATTCACCATCTCTTCTTGACCCATCTATATTGACAACAAGATCCATGCAATAATTGCCAAAGCAAGCATAGCCTTCAGCAGGCTTTGAACATCAGTTTGAGAGTGAAGAGGAGTAAGTCTGCCTTTCAAACTGAAAGTCCATAAAGCAATAATCCTACCCACTCTGCTCCATGCATGCGAGACTTGGACAGTGTACCAGTGTCATGCCAAGAAATGTAACCACATTCACTTTAACTGCCTTTGAAAGTTTTGACGACCAAATGTTTGAAACTGAGGTGCTCACCTAAGCTGACATGCCACACATCCACACCATATTGAGGCTGGCTACATGACCAACTCCATTGTGACAGAGTGCCTGACACACACACCAAAATAATTTTCTATGAGTAGCTTGAATCTGGGTGAATGGGGTGTGCGCTCATGGTGCTCAAAGCAAACATTACAAGGGCACTCTGAAGGCTTCACGTAGGAGTTTTGATGTCAACTTCAAGTCCTGGGAAGTCCAGATTTACTGTACCTGGCTCAATGAAAAAACAGTGCGGCCTCCTTTGAAAGCAAGCGCGTATTAAAATCATAGTTGTCTGTGGCATCCTGCCCTATTGGCAGCAGAGCCTTCTTGTCACAGATCAGCTTTCGCAGTCACTTATGCACCCACAGGAACCTACCAGATATCAATATGGTCACCTTCACCCCAAAAGGGTGAAGAAGATCTAATTTCCCCACCTCTTTGACATCCACTTTCTGTTTTGTTCTTGGTCTTGAGCATTGTTTTTAGATGTCCTCTTAATAAGTTAGGAATGCAAGTTATTGATGAATAAAAATGTATCCTTTATTTATGTTTGTAATAGAAAAAGCTTTATTCCAATTTGAGCACACCCTTAAAAAAAATCATGTTTAAAAAATAGTTACTCCATGTTTTTATTTACTTGTTGAATTTCATGATGAGTCATTAGTCGTCCAGATACATTTTATAATTTGATTATCCATCTTTAGGAAGGCATTGTAACTGATGGAAGTGTCTCTAATGAGGCATTTGAAGATGACGAGGAGGCTCTCGAAGAACCAGAACAGGATGTTCCAACGAAAGAAGTGGAAATTCAAGTTGACTGGAATTCTGATCTCCCCATCAAAGTCCTCGTTCCCAAAGTTACCATTCACAGTCTTATTTTTGATTTAAGTGCGGTGTCATTCATCGATCTTGTAGGAGTCAGAATACTTAAAATGGTGAGTAAATGTTTATTGATACAGAAATGGAAACTGGAAATGCTGCATAGGTCAGTCAGCATTCTGTAAAGGAAAGCCCAATGTTTAGGGTAGGATCTATCATCTTGGGAAGAATGTATCCCAAAACATAAAAATTAACATTTGAGGGGGCAGAATTTAATTTTTTTAAAATAATCATTTGGTTATGCAAAACCTGAGTATTGTTGGAAAAAGAGACATGTCATCAAATCTTTTTGTCTTGTACTCATCAGGATAGCTCACAAGAAATTAACAATGTAAAGGGAACATTAATTAATACTGCATGAGAAGAGAGTGGTATTTGTTGGCAATTGGACTCTGGTAGAGGCATTGCCATGGAGAATGCAGTATAAATTGTTGTTGCCCCTTTACTGTTGGTAATTTTTTGTGAGCTAGCCTGATGAGTGCAAGCTGAAAAGCTTTCATAGCATGTCACTTTTTATTCAGCAATTGTTTTCTTTTTAATTCAGGTTTCCAATATTTGCTTTTTTAACCATATTATTAGAATATGTTTTAGAAATAGCACACTGGATTAAATAGACGTTATTGATGTATCACTGCATTTTCAGATTAGAATCATTGGTTGCCCCATGACCTCTTCCCCTCTTCCAATTTGGGTAGTTTAATGAAAAGTATTTGAGTGATGGCTTCTTACTTGCAACATGTTGTCTTGGGCACCTAAATTTCACAAGTTTTCAATATCTGCTGCCAGTAGGTGAGTTTTACCACTAGAAGTAAGAAGCCATTGGTATATTTATTCACCAGTCCAAAGTTCACACTGTTGAGTCGTTCTGGAGTGGAGCGTGGCTCAGTGAGGCTACAGCACTGAAACTTAACCCTGTGACCCAAATCCATTCAAGCACAACTGAGACTATCCTATCCATTCCACTTCAGCATCTGGCACAAAGATATTTATAATACCGGTGATCATTATCATGGAGTGCTCATGTTCTTGAATAAGTCAGAATATAAACCCATAAATTAAATAGGCTATTCAGTTTATTGGATGGAATTCTATGACCCCATCTGCCAGTGGGATTTTCCAATCCTTTTGAAGTCAATGGACCTTTGAATGGTTTGCTGTGTTTTCTGGTCCCTGCCATGACCTGGCCTATAAATTCCACCAGTTGAGTCTGTTCTGTCATATTGTTAGCCATAACAGCTCTAATCTGAATTCCCTTATTCTTTAATAGCCTTCTTTTCCAGATAAGTATTCATCTCTTTTTATACTCCGCTTGATGCTATCACTTGTTTCTCTTGAGCTACTCTACATCTTGCAAAAATTAGAGGTTGTAATTGTAAGAAAATTGCAAATAAATCCAATAGGGAATGCTAAGAGAGTGGTCAGCATATGGAACTTGCTACCACATGGAATAGTTGAGGGGAAGAAATACATTTAATGGGAAACTATATAAGCACGTGGGAAACTATACAAACACATGAGAGTGAAAGGAATAGATGGATATCTTACTAGAATGGGAGGAAGCCTTGTGGATGATGGATCATAGAAGCCCTACAGTGCAGAAGGATGCTATTTAGCCCATTGAGCAAGCACTGACAACAATTCCACCTAGGCCTTATCTCCATATGCCAATGCATTTACCCTGCTAGTCCCCCTGCCGCTATGGACAATTTAGCATGGCCAATCAACCTAACCTGCACATCTTTGGACTGTTGGGAGGAAACTGGAGCACCACGGAGGGAACCAATGCAGACATAGGGAGAACATGCACACACAAAGCCGGAATTGAACCCGGGTCCCTGATGCTGTGAGGCAGCAGTGCTAACCACTGTGCCACCCTAATCAACCATAACAAAAATTGTTTAGGGCTGGCTGGCTTATTTCAGTGCTGCAAATTCACTGTAATGCCATCTTATTAAGCTGCTCTTCGTGAGTTTAGTTTTAAATGATTGTCCCTTAACTTTCTCATTTGCATAGGTTTTAAGCCAAAAACTCACTCCTTTTAGTCCCAGGTATAGCTCCAGAAATATCCATTGTTGTTGTTCTTGCAAAAATAAGAAGGCAGATTACTACCTGAAATTGGGAGAGGGGAGTGTGCAGCGGGATCTGGCTGTCCTTGTACACTAGTCACTGAAGGTAAGCATGCGGTAAAGAAGGCAAATGGCATGTTGGCCTTCATTGCAAGAGGTTTCAAGTACAGGAGCAGGGATGTGTGGTTGCAATTGTACAGGGCCTTGGTGAGGCCACACCTAGAGTATTGTGTGCAGTTTTGTTCTCCTTTTCTGAGGAAGGATGTTCTTGCTCTCGAGGGAGTGCAGCAAAGGTTTACCAGGCTGATTCCGGGGATGACGGGACTGATGTATGAGGAAAGATTGACGAGGTTAGGATTGTTTTTGCTGAAGTTCAGACGAATGAGGAGGGATCTCAGAGACTTATAAAATTCTAACAGGTCTAGACAGGATAGATGCAGGGAGGATGTTCCTGATGGTTCGAGAGTCCAGAACCAGGGGTCGCAGCCTGAGGATTCAGGATAGTCCATTTAGGACGGAGATGAGGAGACATTTCTTCATCCAAAGAGTGGCAAGCCTGTGGAATTCATTACCACAGGGAGTAGTTGATACCACAAACCTTGTATACTTATATACTTGGTGTTTTCCCTATTTGTATTGTATTCTCATCTTTCACTCTTACATACACAACGTACTCTCTTTCTCTCTCTCTCTTTAAAGATAGCAGATGCAACTTAATCCCCATTTGCTTAATCCGTGCCCTTTTTACAATTTTTCAGTATCCCTCCTACATTAGCTTATCTGGGTTAAGTGTAAATTCCTGCAGTTATTCTTTGGCAGATTATCATTAACTGCCTTTGTTTGCTGGTATTAAAAAAACAAACTATAAGCTTGGCTGTTTCATACAATTTGTTCCTCTGGTCAATGTGTGATTTTTATCTCAGCAATATTTATATGATCTGGTGTGCAGATTAGCCCTTGCTGACATGTTGCTGCTGATTGTTTATTGCAGGTTATCAGACAATTTGAACGAATAGGCGTTAAGGTGTATTTGACAGCCTATGACGGTAATTGGTTTTCATTATTATGTTTTTTAAATGTTCAGTGAAAACATTGGAGAATGATATTGGAAAAAAAGAGTACTTGATGGAATAAAGCTTGAAATGTGCAAAGCAACCTCAATAAATTATTTCCTTTTTCAGAGAATTAGGTTTCTTTATTCTCTCCAAGCTGGTAGCCACTTGAAATGCCTAATAAAAAGAGTAAAAGGATTGTGTCAATCTGAAGCTGTGTTCGTTCAACTGATAGCTTTCATTCTATTTTGAATGCAATCAATGATCTCAATACAGTGAGTCCTCACTTAAAGTTGTGGTTTTGTGTTCCTGAAAATAACAACTTTAAATTAAACAACTTTAAGTTAAACAACTTAAAGCGAATCCTAGGTCCACAATGTTAAAACTCGAGTTAGGTTGCTTTGAATGTCATTCAATGTGAAATTTGAAATAACATAATGTAGATGTGTAGTATGCATTCCTAGCTGAAATAACTTGCAAAATAAAATAAATCACTAAATAGAGAAGCAATATTGTATAAATTCAAGTTGGATAATATTCACTAATCTCTCTCTTCTTGGGCAGTCCCTTTTGTTCAGTTTTGACTTGTTTTCATTCTGGTTCTGCTGATGGGTCCAATGGGTAATTGTAGACTTTGCCAAATCTGGAACATGTGTTTCTTGGAGGGTCAGTTAGATAAATTGTTTGCAGGTTTACACTCTGCCTCCTTGACTTCCTCTCTGCATGTTCCCGGCAGTTGTCTTTGTGGTTGTTGTCTTCCTAAATGAAGCTTCTCTGACTTTGGTCAGTCACCATGAGGTTAGTGGGGATGCTTGACCTCTTCACGGATGTTTTGGGGACACCCCTAAGGCCTTGCAGTGGAGGTGTTATTGAGTGATTAGCACCCTGATGCTGGGCTCTCTCACTGCCTTTAAGATGGCTTCTCTGCCTCGCTTGCTGCAAAGCTGAACAAGGGCAAGAAAGTAATCAGGAAATTGCAGAATCAGCCTCCTGAAGAGTAAGTACTGGATGCTGTATTTTTCACCCAAATAAGTGCTGAGACAAGGAAAACAATTTTACCTGTGTGCTGCAGCAAATGCCCCCCTCTTGGCCTTTAAAACAGTCTCTCTCTGTCTCACCCAATGTAAAGCTCCCCAGTGTGCACACCCGGGGCTCCAAAATTAAAATCTGCTTGTAAAATCAAGAAGCTGACTTTCTGCACAAAATGAGCAGCCCAAGTTTCAACCTCTTCCTTGTGAAAAAGAATAACCTGTTGATTTGGGTATTCTTTGTTGAGAATTTTACTTCAGGGTTTTTTTTTTGTTGTAAAAGATCACGCTTCCTTCCAGTGCGAACAAACACCCCCTGTCGCACTCGCTTCAGAATGATGCCGATCAAGTTATGGGTTCTGACATCATATCAACGCGCAATGATGATGCTAAATGACTTGCAGCAGCGCAAAATGACATTAAATCAAAATTGAAGACGCAAATGATGAATACTGGCCTTAAAAATTGCGTGACTTTAATGCAAAATGACTTGAAGCAGAGCAACTTATAATGGGGACTTACTAGATGGCTTTGCAGTGATCACTATGGAAAGTGTATGTGTGGATATTGAGGACAGTATTATGCCTAATTATGATATCCTCCACAGGTGGACAGCCTGAGGTTGAGGCTAACACATGAATAACGCTTGTTTGGATGAGGTGTCAGATAATAATCACCAGCCATGAAAGAATGGCTCGCTAAGAGAATCTAACCCTTCAGGAGCAGCAGGGAGAATTTTTTTTAAAATTGCTTTTGTGAACCAATGCAGTCCAAACAGCATGGGTACACCCACTCTGTGGTGTTAGGGAGAGGACGATGCTGAAGTAGCAGAAATATTGTTCCAGGTCAACTTAGTGATTGATTTGGAGGGTACTTTGCAGATTGTGGTATTCCCATGTCACTGCTGCCCTTCTTCAAGTTGACAGAGTTTGTGGGTTTGGAGGATGCTGTCGAGGAGCCTTAGTGGATCCCTAGCAAAAAAATATACACAGGTATATAATTTTTAAAGTGAAAGACCTCGTAGGTTAACTTTGTACATATCATAGAATCATAGAAACCCTACAGTGCAGAAGGAGGTCATTCGGCCCATCGAGTCTGCACCGACCACAATCCCACCCAGGCCCTACCCCCACATATTTTACCCACTAATCCCTCTAACCTACACATCCCAGGACTCTAAGGGGCAATTTTTTTAACCTGGCCAATCAACCTAACCCGCACATCTTTGGAATATCTGCATGTGAGATTTTGCCCAACATTCCTTTCAGAGGACTTGGTCAACTTATTCCACATTTGAATTGGAGGAATGGAATATCTTTGCATTCTGTGCAACCTCCTTCCTATCTGGAGAGCAAGTGCCTTATATCCTGGAATACAGAACACATTATTCTGCTGTTGAAGTATAAATGTGTTCACTGCAGTCCATCGCTCAGATCAGTTAGAACTGATCAGTCATCATGGAGTCTCGGGTCATTTAGAAGACTGGACTACTTTCAAGAGGGATAATCTCGCCTCGCCCTACCCTTCCACCAGAAATCAGAACACCAGCCCCCACCACAATGCCAATGCCAGTGCTTTTTGGCAAAACTATTTGAAGTAACAATCTTAATCTCGTATAAAACCCACCATTCAATGTGAGCATTGTCAAAGAAGGTCTATGAGTGCATATCTGTCAGCTTCGCTATTCAACGTATCGTACTTTGCGAGAGATCAAAAATAATCCTTTTGTTTTGAAAGAAAGGCAAAAAGTCTTTAATTCATCTGGAGCTTGACGTTTAAGGTTATGTGGCACCCTGACCTCCACTTTTACAGCAGTCATAGTTACCTAGATTTGCTTGATGGGTCAAGTAGGTAAAGCATTGTACTCCAGATTGGTGATCCATGCCTTAGAAGACTGGCTGGTAGTCCTTTAATTTTAATACTCACAATTCATGCAGATCTTCCAGGCACTAATATCACCTATCCAGAGGCTACCTTATAAGATTCAATTCTTGATTTAGACTTTATCTCCCAATTTATACAGAAAGGAAAGGATGTTGATATCCACACTATTTTTACCAGTATATTTAGTGGCATGACATACTCTGCAAAAAAAAACAATGAATTGTACTTAAACTCGCTCCCAGCCTCATGATTTTAATATTTTTATCATTCTAATTTCAGACCACATTGTGGGGAAAATGGAGAGCTGTGGCTTTTTTGATGACAATGTTAAAAAGGACATCTTGTACCTCACAGTTCATGATGCTGTTGTTTACATACATACTCAGACTATGTATAAAGACATACAAGATCCTATTTTTGAGAAGGTAGGAGAACGTTACAATGTTCACTAACGGATTTCTGGTTCTATTGATAGGAAATCTTGTAGTAGGGTGTTGTAGATCACAAGCTGTTTACTTGCAAAACATAGCGCTTACAATTCATAAGAAATGGGAACAGGAGCAAGCAATTCGCCCATCAATCCTGCTCCACTACCCAACAAGACCATGGCCAATCTGATTGCGGCCTCAACTCCACTCAGTGTTACATTTTTAAAAATATTCATTCGTGGGACATGGGCGTTGCTGGCTGACCAGCAATTATTGCCTTGGAAGGCAGTTGAGAGTCAACCACATTGTTGTGGCTCTGGAGTCACATGTAGGCCAGACCAGGTAAGGACAGCTGATTTCCTTCCCTAAAGGAATTAGTGAACCAAATGGGTTTTTCCGACAATCAACAATGGTTTCATGGTCATTTGTAGATTCTTGATTCCAGATATTTGTTATTGAATTCAAATTCCATCAGCTGCCGTGGCGGGAATCGAACCCGGGTCCCCAGAACATTAGTTGAGTTGCTGGGTTAATAGTCTAGTGATGATAACATCAGGCCATCGCCTCCCCTTTTGTATTGTAGCTACTGTTAGGGGGCCTACAAACTATTTCAACCAGTGATTTCCATCCGTTGCTATTTATCTCCACCCAAACTGATTCTACAAGTTGACCCTCCAAATCAGAATAATTTCTCACTACTGTTTTGGTCTCATCCTTTATTAACAGAGCCAACCCACTTCCTTTTCCTTTCTTTCTGTCCTTCTGAAATATCAAATACCATTCGATATTCAGGTCCTGGCTATGGTCAATTTGCAATCATGTCTCTGTGATGGCTGTCATGTCATACTCAATTATTTCTATTTGTGTTAGAAATTAATCCACCTTGTTACAAAATTCTGATCAGATACTCCCTGAAGATCTCACAGTTTTCCCCCAGCCTTTCCTGAAGTGTGAGAACAGTCAATGCTGGCTATCTCCACCTCCAGAGGGATTGCATTAATATTCCTTTACTGTTCAGTGGACATTTACGGAGACTGAGGCAACAAAGAGTTAGGTTGTGAGAGGGACAGGGATGTATATTGGACCAGAATTCTGCATTCTCTTTGTGCTTTCTCATTATCCTTTTTCTGTTGTCCATTTTGAACTAAATCCTGTAAAATATAGACATTTCTGTTAGGATGGGAGCACTGTCGAGGAAGGAAAGAATGAAACACAATAGATAATATCCATTAAAATTGACAATATTTTGTAGAAGAGGGACAAGTGGCACCTGAGTAAGCCAGTATGAGAAAACTAAAAGAAAGAAAGGGCTTCTATGTAATGAAACTTAACATGTATCTTTTGGGCTAAAATGCACAAGCTTAAAGGCGAGATCTTTTGGTTGTTCACGCCGGCGGCGCAACCCCGCCATGGATTTCACAGCGGTGTGGGGGTAGAATCAATGGGAAATCCCATTGACAGTGGCGGGACCAGAGGTTCCCAATGGCAGGCCTCCTCCACCCACTGAGAAACATATCACAAGAAGGCCAGAGAATCTCGCGCTATGTTTCTGCAATGTGTGTGCTATACCTTGGCATGTCGGACATGGAGGCAAAAATAATATATCATAATTCATAACGCATGTCACTTCTGATTAATCAGGAGCCCTAATCCAGCCCTCCGAAGCTTCCTCAACAAGTGGACGGATTGGTGCTGTCCATTTAAGAATTCTGTCCCGATCACACCACACCTCACATTGTCTGAGACAATTTGTAAGAATATCTTGATGGCACAGGGAGGTATTTGCTCTGATGTTAAGATGGCCTTTCCACTTTTATTATCATATTAAATCACCGATGGTATCCCGCAGGCCTTACGGATGGCGCTCCCTTAATAGCACTGTAGATGTGGAAGTGTATATGACACAGTTTGTGTTCCAGCAACTAATCATCATCATGAGCACAATGGATGATATAAATACACTTGCTATGTTGAGCATGATTTAGTGAAAAAGCACAATAATACAAAATATATTGTGCAGTGTTAAACTTACCCTTGTCATTTCTGTCAGATGTATTAAATCTTTGTTGCGTCATAGTTATCTATATATACTCCCCTTTGTTATTCTGCGACAATACTAATCTGTTAACTTATTTTCCTTTTTAGATATCACTCATGCAAGAATCAAAAGAACCAATTCCAATGTCAGAGCTGGAAGATGATGTGGAAGAATTAGAAGATCAGAATCAGGTAAATGCTTTGGTATTCAAATATCTAGTATATGATAGCCTAAGAATTCTCTCACCTGAACAACTCATTTCCCAAGGGCACAATCTCCTTGGATGGTATGATTAGGCTTTTCTCATCCTTGCGCCTCAGTTTCAAAGGTAAATGAATTGGTTTACTGAGAAACTGCAAAAGCAGCAGCTTAACGCATAGTGCAGTCTGAGCTGCAAATAATACAGCATCTATTTAGCTCAGTATACCAGAAACAATTTTACAGTATGTGGTAGCAACAGCCAACACGTGCATCATGAACTTCACTTGTCTCTTGTAACTGGCTTCTATCGAACTGCTCCTTTTGGTTTTTTGAATGCATCGCCCTATCAGGAGTCCGGCCGGGCCTGGAGTAAACATTTGAATTTTAAAGAGAAAGCAAGTAAGGTACAGTATTAAAATTGCCATGAGCACAGGCCTGTACCTGTGATAATCAAGTTCAATTGGGATTTTCAAAATGGAGATAATAAGGGCATTGAGGGATGTGGAGCTGAAGTGCCGATCAGCCATGATTTAATAAAATAGCAGAACAGACTTGAGGGCCTGAATGACGGACTCCTGCTACTGTGGAAAATTAGCCAGATCCTTTTACCTGGATTATAGATGCTGCACTGTTTATTTATTTAGTGTCACAAGTAGGCTTACATTAACACTGCAATGAAGTTACTATGAAAATCCCCTAGTCGCCACACTCCGGTGCCTGTTCGGGTACACTGAGGGTCAGTTTAGCACGGTCAATGCACCGAACCAGCATCTCTTTGGGAAACCGGAGCACCCGGAGGAAACCCATGCAGACATCGGGAGAATGTGCAGACTCCGCAGTCACCCAAGCTGGAAATCGAACCCGGGTCCCTGGCACTGTGAGGCAGCAGTGCTAACCACTGTGCCGCTGTGTAATAATATGAGGGTGAATAACAGCGAAAGAGAGCAGGTTATAAGAGGCAGAGTGAAAGACAAAAGGGAATAAGAGCAATATGAGAGGCAGAGGGGAAATTGAGAAAGACCGATTTAAAAGAGGGTAAGTGGTGAATATGCGACGGGGAATGAGAGGAGAGAAAATAAAGAAATGAGAAAAGAAGGATAGAGAGACAGGGAAAGAAAAGTACAACAGTAAAGTACAATTTCAAGGAAGCGTTTGGAAAAACCATGCCAAAACTCATTACTGTGCAAGGTTTCACTATCTAGTTCATGGTATGTGGATCTTGATTGTAGCTGCAATGAGAATACTGACTACAGTATTTTTAACACCTGTCAGGATAAATAGTGGTCATTTTCCAATTTTGTTTTTGCTGCCAGAGGGTGCACTTTGGAAATTAAGCCATGCATGAAACATGATTTTCTGACCATTTAATCAGAAGTTTATATGCTGTACATGACTGAATTTCCAATACTTTCTCTTGACTGGCAATGCTTCCTGCTGGAGCACCAAGTTGGAACGTTGTGTCCAATATCCTTTTCTGTCTCTTAAACATGGAAAAGTTGGCTTGACCTGATATACGAATCCAGCCCATTTAAGCAAGGCCATTTGAATCCAACGAACACTTTTGTTTCATGAGAACTCAATATTACAATAGCCAATTTTCTCCTTGGCAATCACCCAGGGCTGCACTCACTCATGGATGGTTGAAAGCTGCAGGGCTAAACTTGATTCATGGGTGATTGAAAGCTGGAGCTGTATCTTTGTTATTACTTGGCTGAAGTAAAAGAAACAAGCTATGGCTCATTTATTATCAGTTCTTAACCCGGATAGCTCTCTACTGCATTACCATTCAGGATGACCTCTTTCTTGGTGTTTTTTCCCCCCAGCATTTTATGTCCCCAAAATCCATCATTTCAGTAGTTGTAGGGATTGAGTACAGAAGAACCCATTACTGCTACCAGACGTCACCAGACATCTTGCCCAGAGTTCTCTGAAATTCCCCAATAGCTAGGTTTAGAAAGGCAACATTTAACAGCCACACGGAGGTTTCTGATTCCTAATCAATGATTGAGTTATCTGCTCTCAGCCAAGGTGACAGTGGGCCTGAGTAAGGAGTGGAAAATCATTCCTGATTTCTGTTATTGATATTGTTAAGGCTCTGATAAGTGATTATAGTTGGGCTTTGGGTGAAGAGTCATAAGATGAAATTTTCTCGTCCTGCCTGCCCTGGAAATCATAGCGGGCAGCGGCAGAACATGGACCATGCAAAGGTCCATTGACCATGGGTGGAATTTTCCAGCCTTGGGACAAGCGTGGCCGGAAAATCCCACCCATAGAATTTTACAGCACAGATATAAGCACCTGTCTATTCTAATCCCATTTTCCAACACTTGGTCCATAACCTTGTAAGTAATGGCGTTCCAAGTGCTCATCTAAGACATGACTAGGTTTGACTGTGTTGCCCTCACAATTGAACTGCGTAGTTCTACATCTGAAGAATGGCTTACTCAGTCATCTGTAATAGACCAGATGGTACCCATTGAACCATATCTATTGTGGATCAACTGGTTGTCAATAAAATGAGACAATTTTCTTTTTCAAGCACTTAAAAGTGTCAAAGAATCTTTGCCAGATGCACCGGATTTGCAAATTTAGCTGATAGTATCCTGAGTAGGACTTTGGCAGCTGTTACTGAACAACAAACTGCATCAAATGCCAGAATTCCACTGCCCCACCCACCATGGGAATCAGAGGAGGCGAGTGGGGCGGACAATGGGAAGGTCTGTTGACCTCGGGTGGAATTTTCCAGTCTTGGATAGAGCAAAGCCGTAAAATCCCACCCTAGATGTCTGCTTCAGCTGCTTATCCAGCCTTGCCTGCAGTAAGGTGCGAATGTTGGAATCAAGCTTGCACACTGCCCTCCATAGTGGAATAGCCTGTCCAACATTCACTAAGAATTACATCTGAAGAGCAACCACCTCAAAGTCTTCAGTCTATCTCTGAAAGAAATAAAATCAGTGAAATGGCCAACTAAACTCCCAAAGTGCTTTCCAATTAATGCACTAAAGACCTTTGGTAAAATCAAAAATAGTTTAATAAATTTGGGTATCTTTCTTTGACGATATTGTCCAATAGAATATGTGACCAGCTACTGGTGTGGCTGTAGCCTTTTATCCACATCAACTAATTTTAATTGAAAATTCCTTACCCATAGTACAAATAAATGTACTTCACATCTAAGTTGATGTGTTAACCAAATATATCTACCACCATTATTTCAAAACAGTCTATCTTTCACCAAAGTTTGGACCTCTGACGCAAATTTATCCAACAAAACCCATATTAATGCAGCTTCTAAGCTTTTTTCCAATAGTCGCAAGTGGTACTTGGAGTTCCTTGGAGTGATTTACTGTGAAAGTTGACTCATGCAGCAAGACACACATGACCTGTGTTCTCTGCCTATAATGCAATTTGATGCTACTTGCCCCGTTCTATGACATGTCCTGATTAGTTGCTTGTTATTGGTTGGCCTTTCATTTGCTGGCTTGGAACAGTTATTCCAATTAGTTAAGCTGACCATAACAACAGCTCCTGTCTCCAGACAATGCAGCTGGTGTTTCCATGGTGTTGAAGTCAAGTGTTTTTACTACTTTTCCCATGCTATTTTAACAGACGACCAATAAGCAGGAACCAAGGAAATAGAGCACACACACTGATTAGAAATCGCTTGCGTGCAGGTTATTGCCTTACCACCTTAATAACAACAACTGCAAGAATGGCACAGTGGTTAGAACTGCTGCCTCACAGTGCCCAGGTTCAATTCCAGCCTCAGGTGGCTGTCTGTGAGGCGTCTACACGTTCTCCCCCTATCTGCATGGGTTTCCTCCGGGTGCTCCAGTTTCCTCCCAGTCCAAAGACATGCAGGTTAGGTGGATTGGCCATTCTAAATTGCCCCTTGGTGTTAGGGGGTTAGTAAATACATGGGGTTACAGGGATAGGACCTGTGTGGGATTGTTGTCGGTGCAAACTTGATGCACTGTAGGGATTCTATGATGAACGTACACATGCTTACGCAGTGTGAATATGACTTGAAATCACACCCCAATCAATGTGCCTATTATTTGTGTTTTATTTACAAATGAAAAATACATCCGGATTCTCAATTAGCCCCACATTCCTCGTGGTTTAATTGTTAGATAAAACTATTCCAGGAAAGCAGTTTGCAGCTAATAACATCTTAAGATCATTGCTGTTATTCATGTTCCATTTCAGCAAGCATTAATGTTTGCCTTTTTTTAGCTATTACAGTTCAATTTACTGCTCTGGAAAAAGACTTGTCATGATTAATTTCAAATATTTCTTTACAGGGCCACCGTGGATTCAGCTACTAAAGCACATCCATGCAGATGTTCCTGAACAATGCAAATTTCCTGGCCATACATACGTGATTATTCAACATACTGTGGTTACACATTGCAGCTTCAGGCTGTCTCCCATACCATACAGCTGTAGTGCTATTATACAGTTAGAACATGAATGATATTTGGTAATCTCAGAATCTATTTTTATGTATATAAAATGTACTACAATCTTGCCTTATTATTCTTGCAGTGGTGACTGTAATTGTTTTATCTGGGAGTTAAAATTATTCATTGTTTCATCGAATAATGGGCATCATGTTGTATGGATACTAGTGATGTGATGACATTGACAAGCAAGGTGTAGTGTTGCACCATAGAATAGCCTAAATTAACCTGCAGTAGAATCTCCCCCATCAGTTAAATCTATATCATGCAGGCCATTCACCATTGCAAGTGTTTGATTGCACTGTTTATTTTCTCCCCACAGCATAATAATTGCAATTTTTTTTTAATGTTCTGAATGATTTTTTTATTTTTTGTGATGGTCTAACACTTTTTTCCATGTTTCCTACAATGTCATGGAGGCTAAGTACTTGTAGTAGTAGTAGTTGTAGACCCTTTTTTAGGTCATGCTAACAAGATGTCAAAATGAACCTTGTACAGTGGCACTGAACCAACATTAACCCAAAATGTGACATTTAGCCAACCATATCCACCAGGCTCCGAACGTTTATCCTCAAAGTGTTGTTATCTCTCTGTTTTGGGTTTACTTTATAAACACTAAGGGTGAAATTTTCCCAATCCCACAGATATGGATTTGGAGGCAGGACTGGAAGCATAATGAGAGAATATCGCATTGGAGCGGCTTGCCAGCACAGCCCTGCCTCCGCATAATCTTGAATATAGAGGCTAACCAGCTGCAGTGAGTAGTTAATAGGCTCAATTATGTGCCCACTCGGCAAATTAGTGGCCCCACTGGAATCTTCCTGACAGCAGATGGGGCCCCTGGCTGAGCCTCCAGTCTGGTCAGTGGCTGGAGGTGGCCTGCCACTGGCAGGCCAGTGAAGCTTCCTCTTGCTTTCACCCCCACCCTGCTGCTAAGCCAGTTGCCCGAGGACCTCCGCTGTGCCCACAGGCTATCCCGTGGGGTCAATCACCCTCCACAATGAAAACTGTGACCAACCATTTTTTATTGCACATTTATAATTCTTTAGAGCTCGTGGTCTCCTACCTACATCAGCAGCGTCCACCTATCCCTGTGGGGTGGCCAGTTAGAAATCACCGTAGGCCTTTAGGTCTCTGGGTTCTCTGGTCGTCTTGTTCTGAGTTGGACAAGGTTTCGTGACAGGGCTTCTTAGTTGGCTGGCTCCTGGAAGAACACTACAGATGGCCCACCACATCCAGGTTCCTGATGGTTAGGGGAACCCATTTATCCATGTAAAAATCCAATGTTAAGTGCCTGGTTTTATAAAAAGAATTCCACAGCCAAATGCTTTTCTGCATAGCATGTTCATTGAACTGTTCACAATTCAGATATTATCTATCATAACTGAATTCATAGCACAAGAGTATAATGCAAATCATACACGTGGAACATTGCTGAGTATTAGAAAACAAAACTATGGAATTATTGAATCTTAACTATATATCTATGATATTTTCTGATTCTTGTTAGAATTTTCAAAAAATGCTTAGTAGCCCTTGCAGGGTTAACGTGATTCTTTATGTTAGATGATGTTTGTAGTTCTCAATCTTTCTTAAAATTAAAATTTTAATCATGCTGCAGGGAAAAATATGATGAAGACCTCGCAGAAATATTTTTGGAAATAAAATTGTTAATTTGGGAAAAAAATTCTTTATCAATGGTAATAATTACTTTAGAATGCAGAGGTGATGGTTAGATTTCTTTTGTGATTGTAAAGTATAAATGTTGTAAACTAGTTAAAATCGGACTGTCTCTATTGTGTTTGGTGTTTGTTTACCCACAAGGCATCTGGAACTTTCAGAAGCATCATGATCAGACTTATCTTAACCAGAATATGCGAGAAGTTTTGTAAACTCGTTTTGGAGCATAAGCATCTAATTGGTTGCCGTCAAAGACATTGTACATCTTCTTGTTGGTATAAAAGAGTAATGTTCCAAGACGGCTATCAAGAACTGTATTTCCTGTGCGCAGTTTGGAACTTAGAAGCGACAGCAATGTAATTCAAACTAAATATTGCAACCAAAATGCATCTGTAACAATTGTTGTCCAGTTTACATTTGATTTACTGTTCATGAGCTCCTAAACATGAAACATTGAAAAGATAAGAATGAGACTTTTCAATCTTGGCATGAAGCGCTCCAGTCCAGTCAGTCTTGAGTCTTATCAGCAGGTATGTCGGTACATATAGAACAGCCTGATTCAAACCTACGGTAACCCATTGTCAAGATGTGATTTATAACATTGTATACAATTCCGAGCCAACCAAAGAACACTGAAGAGACTTCAAAGAACATAATTTAGGCTTTATTTTCGGACCTAAAGTCATAATGCTGAACGAGAAATTCAGGGAGCTGAACTTACTTTCATTAGAGATAAGAAAATTGAGAGGACGTATAACTTGACATTTTGAAACGAATGGAGTTGGAAGCAGGGCTCTGTTTGCACAATTGAAAGATAGGAGTACAACATAATAAGTCTCGAACAAAAACTAGAGATTAGAGAGTTTTATTTGTTGTATAGCAGATAGGCTGACTAAGCTCCATTAAAACCAGTTTGCACTCTGTTTATTAAGTTATTTAAGATGCTCATATGTACAGTGGAAAACAATGGCTTATATATGCTAATTGGGTCACCTTTTGGGGGAGTTGCAAGTGTAAGCTTTAAGACTGGAATAATAATCCACAGATTTTCTTGATTCTCCTTGCTGCTTGGGACAAGTGTTAGAGTGTTACCCACTCGGAAGGTTTCTTCATCTGTGATTGGCTGGCTGGGTAGAGTCCATTGATTGTACACGGTGATTTTTAACAGCTGAAAATCATTTACCACTTTGCTTTCTTTTGGTTTTTTTTGAACTTGGCAAAGTGGTTAGTATGATTCATCTTTTCATGTAACTGAAATCAAGGGAAAAGGTCAATAAGATTATTTCTTCCAGCTTAACCTTTTGGTTTTGAGTTCTTTTATAAGTTGACTTGCAGAGTGAAGCAATACCATTTACTGTCAAATCTTCTTTTAATATGTTTTTATGAAAGAATGTTCAGTTTCTGAATCAGGATGTGAAATTAATATCTTAATCATTTTGCAACAAGTTAAATAAAATAAATATTGAATATTTGTAATATTTCAATTTTACTTATTTTAAACAATTTTATTCTGACAACCTCCGAGTGCTGTTACTGAGGTTTCAGCATGGGGATCAGACAATTATAAATGATTTTTGCATTCAGAGTTGGTATTTTCGAGAAATGTTGGTTGATTACTACTTAACGTGCTCATTATACACCTGTTCACTTTCTTGGTGAAAGTGTTAATCTTTTTTAAATTAATGCCGATGTTAAAAGACACCAGTAAGTTACAAAATGAGAGGGTAGATTAAGCAGCGTGATAGTTTCAGACTGGGCTCGGTGGCCGCTCTGAATCTGGTGTTGAGACGATGTAAATACGTTGATGGATAGTGCATCTCTGTTCTAATGGAATCAGCGACTACTGGGGGTTATTCCTTAAATCATTGCCCGTGGCAGGGGAATGGGCAGTCAGCACACAGGACTCAAACTTGCAGGTAGAATGGAGGGAGAGAATGTGGTCTGCATGGGCTCTGCACCTCTTTGACCTTTGTCCTTTTGTGGCCTGCAGAAAATCAGTTTTTTTTAAAAAACAGGTTAATTGACTTGTAACCTGATTCTGTCTCTCTCTCTTGCCAATCGACCAGTGACTCAAATATAGTCATGACTAGTGGATTCCAGATGAATGATTTCAACTCGATTAGATTATGGATGTGTGAATTCCTTTCTCAGCCAGTGTTCATTATCTGAGGTGATTAGTTCTATTGTGTAGGCCCCAACCTGGTGAATACACCAGGTGATTACCTGGATGTTCTGTGAGTGGCTCAGGGGATGTTCCCATTCACCCTCCTTCAAGGTCATGGTCTCCGCTGGAGTTTTCTAAAGTTGACTCCAATGACTTTGCAACGTACAAGGTACAGTCATGCAATATTTCAGCCATCTTCGAATCATTGGAATGCAGTTTCAGTCTTTTAAACTCAAACAGTGGTTTTCAGCCAGTAAATCTGTAACTTCATTTTTGATATAAAGCATGCTTTAACATTAACAGGCACGTAAAATTAAGATCTGAAAAATCTACAGAGCTGACAGGATGTTTTTATTGTCCTTTCACTCCGACATATGATTGATCTGAAACAAAACAGCATCCTCACACAAATAGACTTTCCTGAGTTTGCATTGCTAATGGGGGGAGCTTTCAATACCTTGCTCATCAGACACATGGGGCAAGAAATCAGACTTGTTACTGCCCATTTTGTTTAGCTACAGCGAGTGCACTTAGAGCTCCAACAGGGTGGCTATTGTGCATATGCCCATTACACCAGCTGTCATGTTGGTAAGGGTGTGAGCTTGCGTGTCATATGTGCAGAGAAGACTTAATATCAACTGTGCCATCTTGGAGCTCAGCAGTCCAGCTCGTGTACTCTTAATCTCACACTTTGCTGCAGCAGAAGCAACCCCCACCAGTGCTAAATAAAGGGATCATCAGCTATGTACAAGTTAGTTGTTGGTGTCTTGTGTTGATTCATACAGTTCAACTAGAGTTTGCAAGCTTACAACAGCTGCAGCAAATGTCACTGTAAAAGAAAAATACTGGAAACTTGAAATAAAAACAAGCAAATGGTGTGCCAGAATGGAGAGTAAAACAGGCTGGATTTTACCGCCCTGTCCGCCACGGGAATTGGAACGGGCGAGGGGCAGACAATGGAAAGGTCCGTTGAACTCATGCAGGATTTTACGGTTTTGGCTCGAGCAAGGCTATAAGATCCCACCCTTGATGTTTCAGCTAAATTACCTTTCATGTGAAAGGTCATCACCATAAAGCACCAAATAATGTCGACAGGATGTGATGTGCAGGATGGACCTTTTGCTGACTTCAAGACTTTGCATAAAGCTATTGCTCCTGGCCATGGCTGTATTGGCAGGCTAGCTCCTTGAAATGGAACATGACTGGGAGAAGAAGCAGAGGCAGCACAGAGCAGTATAAGCTGCTAAGACAGGGAAGAGGGAGAGCAGGGCCTTCAGCTGAAGGCCATATTCAGCCGTGGCGTTCTGGGAACAATTCACGTTTCTGAACTTCAGTGAGAAGCAGCTGCAAGATGTTTGTGCTTCAGTTTGCCCTCACTGAAATCTGCCACAGCTACAGCCTCTGCGCAGGGCAAAGAATACATTGGCAGCAGCTGTAATGGTGACTGCGGCAATGAAGCTTTATGCATTTGGCTCCTCGGCCAGAGCTGAAATATTTGCAACGTTTCACCATGTTATCTGTTGTGTGAAGGAGTTCACCATTGTACAATTAATTCTTTCTTGCCAGAAAGCAGCAAGTGGAGAGAGAGCAGGCAAATTGCTAGGGCAGCAGGCTTCTCCACAGTGCAGTGTGCCACTGATGGCAGCACATCGCTTTGCAGACATCAGGGCGGAATTTTCCAGCCGCGCTCACCCCAAAACCAGAAAATCCCACCCGTGTTCAGCGGACCTTTCCGTGGTCCACCCCTCGCCTGCTGCAATTTCCGTGGCAGACGGGACAAGAAAATTCACCCCCAAATGTCAAGCCATGTACTGACAACAAAAGGGATTTCACTTCCTCAAAGTCCTGATGGTATGACACCATAAGCAGCAAATCATTTTGGCGCAGGCTTGGAGGGCCAAAAGGCCTGCTCCTGTGCTGTACTGTTCTTTGTTCATACAGACCCATGCTGGTACCCTGCAGTACTTGTGAAGCCTTTATTTTGTGCCAACTGCATTTGAGCCACTATGGCAAACCAAGGAGTGGCTACTGCGTAACAAGGGCTATCCACTGATTCCGGTCTGCAACCCATGCAACTGTGCAGATTTTCTCTCTCTGCTGTTCCCCCCTAAGGTTTCCTGCTCTCAATTATTTCTGCAGGATCCCCCATTGGAAAATTACTCAGAAACATAATCAAAACATGGTAGATGTGTGTTTCCTTTGTCTGTTGATGCAGACTACCGCAGATATTGAAGATAAGACTCCAGAACATCCTATCTTACCAAAATGAAATCGACGTCCACCAAAAAGACTCTCATATTAACTGTACATATGTAAACAATTAAACTTGGTAATGTAACCTATGTTCATAGTGGGTGAGTGTTAATGTTTAGTGTTTAAAGTTTGTTCTTGTACTATTGAAGTAAAGGGGGAGGGATGTTATGTATTGTAAACCAATGCATCTCTGATTAGTTACATGACATGTAGTGACAACATCAGAGACATTCACGGGTTATTCCCTCTGTTCCATCCTGGACTGTTCAACAAGCAACTCCTACTTAATAAAGCTCAGCTAACTGGTTATGAAACCCACTGTGTGGCAACCCTTTCATCCTTTTATCTTGCTGTACAAGTGAGCTGACCATATTAATATATAATGGAATTTGGGAAGGATGTTGAGTGGGAAGGTGTGTGTCGGAATATGAATTGCGTCTTTACAGGATCTACAATTTATAAATCCAAAGAAAATGCAGGATGTGCACGGATAATTTACAGGCAGACCACCCACAATTTTTCACCTCTATTTGGGAATTTAGATTGAATGCAGCATTCCCCGGTTTCCTGACGTGTGCAAGTGGAATTTCTGTGGATGAGCTTTCTCAGTGAGGTGTTTTCTCATGGTCATTGAGGAGGTAGAGGGGCCAGTAACCATTTTAAACAACAGATGATCTGTTGCTGGCTGAACAGCTCACCCAATGTTATTTAAAAGCACTCAGGTTATATATTGAACTTCCTGTAGATCTTCCATGATGTTGTCTGGTATCTTCACTGCATTTTTGACCCTCCGCGCAATCCCATTTTGAGTCTGGGAGCTGAGCACAGGGGAAGGGGATGAGTTGCACAATGGGAAGATGGAGCAGAGGGTGAAAAGGACGTAGGAATATTAAAATGTGATGACTGGACTTTGTGTGGAATAAGGGTTTGCTTATTTACCAATGAATTGTGGGAGGGCGGGTGCAGTGAACTGTGTTGGCCTGGGGTGATTTTCTTTGAGATGATACTTCTAATTTACAATTAATAAATCAGATCACCGTAACAGGGAGTTTCACAGTAACTTCTTTGCGGTGTTAATGTAAGCCTCACTTGTGACTAATAAATTAGCTTTAACTGTATCAGAAAGCAACCTTTGTTTGCTCAATCCAGATGCGTCAAAGAATAAGAATGTTTCATGACTCATCGGGCAGGTATTTTTTGACTTGATTCTTGGGATTTGGGTAAGGCTGACAAGGCCAGAATTTATTGCTCCTCAAGTTCATCAGAGGGCAGCTAAAAAATCAAACTTGTTTTTGTTCTTTTGCGGATGTGGGTGTTGCTGGCAAGGCCAACATTTGTTGCCCATCCCTAATTGTATTTAAGTGGATTTCTAGGCCATTGTAGAGGGATGGTAAGTGTCAACCACATTGCTGAGAGTCTGGAGTCGTATGTGGGCCAGACCAGGTAAAAACGGCAGATTTCCTTCCCTAAAGGACATTAGTGAAGCAGATGGGTTTTTACAACAATCAACAATGGTTTCATGATCACCATTACTGACACTAGCTTTTCAGTTCCAGCTTACTAATTGGATTTAAATTCCACCAGTCTCCATGTTCCCTCCAGCATTAGCTTGGGTCCTAGGATTACTAGTCCAATGACATTACTGCTATGCCACCATCTCCCCTTAGTCTTGTTGACGACATTGGTTAGGTATGGCAGACTTCCTGCCCGAAAGGACATCAGTGTGCCAATTGGATTTTTATGATCACATGATAGCTTCATGGTCACTTTTATTAATGCTAGCTTTTTATTTCCAGATCTTTTTTAAAAAACTGATTTAAAATTTTTAGACTTCCATGCTGGGATTTGAATTTACACTCTCTGGATTACTATCCAGACCTCTTGATTACGAATCCATTAATGTAACCACTATACTATTATACCTGTGCTAATTTGTAGAGGATTATATTGTTTTCTTTTGTATGTTAAACTACATTCTGTGAGCTGCAGTTATCCATGTGACGTGCAGTATTACTTCTGCATTCTATGAGTCAGCACAATCCATCCAACACAAACAAGATGTGAACTTCTCACTCCTATGCATTCCCTGATGACTGTCTTCTGGGCATCTTTGCCTGTTCTAGTTCTCCTGTGCAGTGCTGTCCCAAAGAGTGTAAGTGGCTTCTGACTTTCAATGGAGGAGCCAGCAGATGACCTTACAGGTCAGCCTTGAGCATCTCTGGGCTTTGTGGGCAGGCTTCAGGCTGCCCCCACCTCAGCCTGATTGACAGCAGCCTGGGTTGTCTGGTTAAGAGGCACCAGTAGGAGCACTGTCTGAGTGGCAATGCTGGAAGCATGGATGCTGTCAGCCTGAGAAAAAAGCAGCAGGTTCATGCTCCATGTGGCCGCTGGTACCCCACCAGGATGGCACCTCAGCAACCCTAGTTATCCGCTGAAAGGGTTAAGATTACTGGACTGCTGTGAAAGCCTACAGTCTCCTGTGAACACTGAGACATGCACAATGACAGCAGTCTGAGCCTGCGTAGCGGAAACATGGCTCTCAAGATTTCCATCTGAACTTCCATGGCATCACTAAGAGTTGAGAAAATTTCACCTGTACTGCAGGAGAAACCGAGACAGTGGCCATAAGATGGTCAGTCTATCAGTAGTATGGAGTTGACCACCACTTCCACTGTGGAAAGGATGAGCTCTGTCCCATGTCCCCTGCCAAGTTGGAGCCTCTTTACCTGATGACAGTGATAGGAAACAATCCAGCAGGCCTGCCAATGTCTTGAGTATCTCATTGTGCATCACCATCATCACAGCATTCTCTGCAGGTCACCTATCTGAATTCCCTGTAGTAGAACGTGTGCATCAACTCCCCTTTTGGGCATCTGGTTCACATGCCAATCTTTCTCCTGGCCTGGCTGCAAACTACTCATGCTCAAAAACTCACAATGTGTTGACTATAACTCTATACCACTCCCTAAGGTCCTTGCAGTCCCAAGATCTGAGCTGGTAACTGCAAGTCTTAGATCAACTGATGGTTCGTTCTCACCACTTTTCGTTCTCGCTTATCCTTTGCCACCTGCCTTTGCTGAGGTTGTCCAGGTGGCAGTGCTTCAGTATCTGAGAGCATACAAATAGTAGGTGGGGGGTGGGGGTTGGTACTGGGTTATGGGATGGGTGTAGGGAGGAAAGCAGCATCGCCATTGTCAGCTTGCATTTGCAACATCTCAGGCGGGGGGTGAGGAGGGAATTGAATGGGATCATCAGGTTGTTACTCACTATCTTCCTGTACAGTCTCTGCTGCACTGCCTCCTGCCTGATGATGCATAGGGCCATTTCCTCCCTGGAACTTGGGGGATGGATTCCTTAAGCTCGCTGCCCCCACCCCCACCCCCACCCACCCACTCTCTAATCTCCCGTCTGGTGATATGGGCAACATTCTCCGTAAGGAAGCGGGCACAGTGGTGATTGTGCGGCACTGTATTTGGGTGCTGTGCCTACAATAGTTGAATAGCTGCATGTATGTGGAGGTGGGGGAGGTGGATATGATACTGGCAGCATTGATTGATATGTCTGTGTGAGGAGAAATATTTGAATGTTAGTCGTGAATGTCAAGGTATGCTGCTAAATGAGTGATGAGGGTGTGGTATAATGATCAGAAAGAGGGTTTGTTGATCTGGTGGACATGTGATCTACTGTGAGGATACAATCACTCATCTGGATCACTCACGTGGTCATTGTATTTCTTCCTGCCATGCTGCTATCTCTGAATCTCTGGGCATTCATCTCCGAGGTAATGTGCTCCCATTCGCCCTTCAAGCTGTGTCCTAAGGGCTTCTCTCCCATTCCGGGAAACATTTCCTCCCTCCTGCAGTCCACCTCGATGACCAGAGCCTTCAGTTTGGGGGTCACTAAAGTGGGGAGATCAGTCCCTTGTCTGCTGAGGCATTCTTTCGCGGCAGTACGGTGGCACAGTGGTTAGCAGTACCAGGGACCCGGGTTCAATTCCAGCCTCAGGTGACAGTGTGGAGTTTGCAAGTTCTCCTCATGTCTGCGTGGGTTTCCTCTGGGTGCTCTGGTTTCTTCCCACAGTCCAAAGATGTGCGGGTTAGGTGGATTGGCCATGCTAAATTGCCCCTGAGTGTCAGGGGGATTAGTACGGGTTACAGGGATAGGGCCTGGGTGGAAATGTTGTTGGTGCAGACTCGATGGGCTGAATGGCCTCCTTCTGCACTGTAGGGATTCTTTGATTCAAAATGATTTTCCATCAGTTATGATTACAGATCTGCAACATCCTGCACACAGCACAGAGAACAGAGGAGCATTGCGAGAGTCTCTTAGCCTCATGCTTCTATCATCAAGCTAGGCCACTAGTATTGAGTTTTGTCCGCCTTGATTTGATTGTGAAATGCAATCTCCAGACTCAAAAAACAGAATAGATTCTAGTGCTTGACACTCAACACAATGACTTAGTCTATAGAGTTGTAATGTGACAGATGATTTTAAAGAGGGTTAATGTTATTCGGTTCATTGATGAAAGTAGATTTGACTATTCCTCATCTGTCCATGGCACAGGTCAGAGAGAATCACACATTCCTGAATTTGGTCTGAGATTCATACTATGTGTGGTCACTTTGAGGGTCTTTTCACTCTGAAACATCTGGCCTTCATCTAATGCTGCACCCATCCTTTTATTAGACCAGAGCTATAACCAAATGGCAGTCTTTTACTGCTTCACTGGTACAGGCAGCTCTATCCATGTCATTGTTGGTGTGAAGCGAGACTGATTCTTCACTCCTAATGAGATTCCTATCTGAGATAACATCTACCTGCTTGATACTGATTCAATCACCCCTGTCAATCCTGCAAAGACATGCTTAGCTTTCCTTTCTTAATATCAACAAGAGGTCATGTAGAGTGCGGACCATCTGATGTGCCGGGAGCTAAATCGGACAGTGTCTGAAAACAGGCTGGGGCATGGTGAAGTGCAATTATCTCGCACCTATTCATTGCTAATTTCATTCTGCCTCCTGATTTGAACGATTTCATCATCAAACCAGGATTAAACACATTGTTAATTGGCTTCAGACATCAACAGGAAGCCAGCATCATGAGTGGCTAGCAACACAAAGTGGTGTGTTATGGGAGCAGGAGACACTGATAGTTGTTTAGGAAGTGAATCTAGCCTGGGAAACTGTGGTGAACCATCGTTGGTTCCCACTGGATAGTGCTGAGCCAGGGGCTGGCCAGTACTACAAGGATGTACATATGTTACTGTTGGGTTGTGCTATTGTTGCTGTTGGGGTTAGGGTGGGGTTGTTACACCTTTGTACTTTAGTGTTGTGGCACATCCCAGTCGGGCTCCGCCTCCTGGGAGAGGTATAAGAGTCCCTGCTCTGGCCGGGACCCCTTCAGTCTGGGATAGTGTATTTAAGTTCTGGTAGCTTCGTTAACAGTAAATAAAAGCCTTTCATTTACTGAGCTTCAAGCCTCGTGTCTGAATAGCGCATCAGAAACATTGAAGATAGGCACAGTATGGGAGAGGGTGTGCTCCAAAGTCCTTGGCTTTTGCACCAGAGGTGAACTCCAAATTTTGAGGTGTGGAAGCTCTAAGAAAATGTGTTGGCCATGTCGTTTCTAAATCTACTGTGATGTTTTCTTATGTATTAATCATTTGAGGTCTCAAACATCCATAAAACTATACTTTTTAAGTGAAGTATATTACTGCCTGTATATTGAACCATGTCATTAGTCTTTAGCATAGCTGGTATTTCATTATGCAACAGTTTATTTAATTGAAAACTATTAAAATCATGAATTATGAAACACTCTCTGTACTTCTGACGAGGGGATCGTATATAGACAAAACACTGCTTTTTTTGATTTATATTAGTAACCTAGACCCGGGTGTCCCTCGATCCCAAACTGTCTGTGTGGAGTTTGCACATTCTCCCTGTGTCTGTGTGGGTTTCCTCTGGATGCTCTGGTTTCCTCCCACACTCCAAAGAGGTGAGGGCTAGTTGGATTGGCTATGCTAAATTGTCCCTTAGTGTGAGGGCAAATAGTAGCGTAAATATGCGGGGTTACGAGGCTAGAGCCTGGGTGGAATTGTTGTCAATGCAGGCTCAATGGGCCGAATGGCCTCTTTCTGCATTGTAGAGATTCTATATGGATAGCCTTGACTATATGCTGTAATTATAGTCCTTGATGCCAGCCCTCTAAGGCAGGGCAATAAGCTGATGACCTAAATTGCTTTATCCCCAGGCTGTTCATTACTTCTTTAACCAGCTGTGACATGAAATTCAAACCCTGATCTGAGTATTATTTTGGTAATCTATATCTTGTGAAGAATTTGGTTAACTCTTCCACGATCACCTTTTCTGTAATTTTCCTTAAAGGAATTGCTTCTGGAAATCTTGTAGACACATCCATGATTGTCAGTAAATACTGATTTCCACTTTCAGTCTCAATCAAGACCCTGTTAAAAGATTCCTCAAATGTTGGAATTAAAGGTGCAGGTTTAATTACTGCTTGAGGTTCTCCTTGCACCTGATGTGTGACATGTTTGACAGAATTCTCGTACATGTTTGACAGAATTTGACTACACAGATCATAGAATCCCTACAGTGCAAAAGGAGGCCATTCGGCCCATCGAGTCTGCACCGACCTCAATCCCACCCAGGCCTTATTCCTGTAACTCTACGTATTTACTCTGCTAATCCCCCTGACATTAGGGTCAATTTATGTAGTCCAGGTCAATGTGAATATTTTTGTATATTAATGTGTGTGTGTTGCTAAGTCCCAAATGTCCAGCCATTGGGACTTCATGAGCCATTCTCAGAATTTCATTCCGGTAAACAGATGGTAAGATTACTTGCTGCACTATTGCCCACTTTTCATCTGCTGGGACATGAGGCAGTCTCCATTTCTTCATTAACACGTTGTTCTTAATAAAATAATGTCCTGGAATGTACTCTGCCTCTGTTTCAGTATAAGCTGTTTGGTATAACTGCTTTAATTCTGGATTCTGCTGCTGTACCTCTCACTAACTTCACTGAACTAAACACCTCAGTCTGTTCCTTCAACCTTCTTCTCCTGAGTAACTTTTCCAAAAATAGATCCAGCCAGCTGAATTTCAGCATCCTCCCCATCTTTTAGATTCTTCCTCTTCCTGCTTGAATTTGTGTGTCTGTAACTTCATCACCACACAATCTGGAAACAATCCAGAATGCTAATTCTGTAAAATCTGTGCTGGCTGTGACTCTACAGGCTGCTCTAATGCAGTAGACATAGTCAATATCTGAGATCCAGCTATATCATTCCCTTGAATAAATTGAACCCCTGCAATGGGCAATTTCTCTACTATCCCAATTACTTCAACTCCATCTGCCATAGGCACTAACTGAAGATTCTTAATTAATTCAAATTCCTCCAAGAGATCAAAATCACCATCTCTCCCTTCATTTATTTAAGTTTGACTTTAGACAGTTAACTGTTTAGCTTCTTTATCTCTCTGAAGATCTCTATCTCTTTCTCCATCCTTCTCCTCAATCTCCTGTCTATCTGAAGTTCCAATTCAAGCTTTCATATTTGTATCTTTTCTCCTCCTTTTCCCACATTTCTTTTCCCCATGAAAGCTTTTTTTATTTTCTCTTTCTTAAATCACCTTTTCTTTTCTCTTTTTGCTTTCTTTTCTCTCTTTCTTCCAATTGAAGTATTTTCAGTTCTGGCAAGGTGGCACAGTGGTTCGCACTGCTGCCTCACAACGCCAGGGACCCGGGTTCGATTCCTGGCTTGGGTCACTGTCTGTGCAGAGTCAGCCTGTTCTCCCCGTGTCTGCATGGGTTTTCTCTGGTGCTCCAATTTCCTCCCACGGTCCAAAAGACATGCTGGTTAGGTGCCTTGGCCATGCTAAATTCTCCATCTGTGTACCCGAAGAGGTGTTGGACTGTGGCGACTAGGGGATTTTCACAATAATTTCATTGCAGTATTAATATAAGCCCACTTGTGACACTAATAAATAAACATTTTCAAGTTCAAGCTGCCTCATTTGCAACTTAAGTCTTACTACCTTTAGCTGTGAGACAAATGTTCCGGGTCTCTTCCAAGTTTAAATGTTGGGTAAGTACTTTAACCTTATCAGCCTTATGGAAACTCCACTTTTATTTCCACCTGCGCTTTATCTGCTAACTCTCTCTATTTTGTATTAGTCAGAGATTTCAAATACTCCATAAGCATATCCTAGCAATTGCCAAAGCCATTATTAAATACTTCAAAATGAAACTGCTGAGTTTTGTATTCTTCTTGGACTAGTATCCAATGGATGCACAAATTCCAAGCCATGGAATTGTAATAATCCCACAGAGTCCCCACATTTGTAATGACCACAGCAGATGTTAATTTCTGAGCAAACCAAATCACAGAGGGAAACTTGGCTTCTAAAAACCAAGAAGAAAACATAATGATCTCAACAGCAGGAAGCCCAGTCACACTTTGGGGATATAAAAGTTAAAAGTAAAAGGTTTATTAACAAGAAGAAAAGAAAACTTAAGCACACAAGATTACAGTTGCACAGGTAGAATTAGTTTTACAAAACATTCCCCCAAAAGACTCCTTACTTGGTCAGACCCACTAGTAAACACCTTCCAGGCAATGCTCCCTGATAAATGTTGGACTGTAAGAATCCAGTAATATTACCCAAGGCAAAACTGCTGTTGCGTTGATAAAAAATATACTACATGACCTCTCAAAGTTTCTTCTGATCTGTTGTGGAAATCCAAGAACTTCAGAACAAGACTTTCGTAGCCCAAGATTGTGCTGGTTTGACTGGCTGACTGACTCAAACTTCACCTTCCCCCAGCCCAGAGCTGTGTCCTTGATATCGTCCCCATATAGCCAACCCCAAACCCCCTTAACATCTCTCCTTACATATCTTTTTTCCCTGTCATCTTCGATTTGATTTGATTTATTATTGTCACATATATTAGCATACAGTGAAAAGTATTGTTTCTTGCGTGCTATACAGACAAAGCATACCATTCATAGAGAAGGAAACGAGAGGGTGCAGAATGTAGTGTTACGGTCATAGCGAGAGTGTAGAGAAAGATCAACTTAGTGCGAGGTAGGTCCATTCGAAAGTCTGACAGCAGCAGGGAAGAAGCTGTTCTTGACTTTTGTATCTTTCTCCCGAAGGAAGAAGGTGGAAGAGAGAATGTCCGGGGTGCATGGGGTCCTTAATTATGCTGGCTGCTTTCCTGAGGTAGCGGGAAGTGCAGACAGAGTCAATGGATGGGAGGCTGGTTTACATGATGGATTGGGCTACATTCACGACATTTAGTAGTTTCTTGCGGTCTTGGACAGAGCAGGAGGTATACCAAGCTGTGATACAACCAGAAAGAATGCTTTCCATGGTGCATCTGTAAAAATTGGTGAGAGTGGTAGCTGACATGCTAAATTTCCTTAGTCTTCTGAGAAAGTAGAAGCATTGGTGGACTTTCTTAACTATAGTGTTGGCATGGGGGGAATCAGGACAGGTTGTTGGTGATTTGGACACCTAACAACTTAAAGCTCTCGACCCTTTCTACTTCGTCCCAGTTGATGTAGACAGGGGCATGTTCTCCTTTAAGCTTCTTGAAGTCGATGACAATCTCCTTCATTTTGTTGACATTGAGGGAGAGATTATTGTTACCACACCAGTTTATCAGATTCTTTATCTCAGTCCTGTACTCATGTCTCGTCATTGTTTGAGATCTGACCCACTATGGTGGTGTCGTCAGCAAACTTGAAAATCGAGTTGGAGGGGAATTTGGCCACAGTCATAGGTGTAGAAGGAGTACAGTAAGGGGCTGAGGACACAGCCTTGTGGGGCACCGGTGTTGAGGATGATTGAGGACAATTCCATTGTTCTCAGCACTTCTTTGATCTTAGCTTCTCCAAAATATAACAATCTTTCACGTGTTCCCTAATGCCCCATTTTAAGGATCAAATACAATTTAATAACCTTCCCTTGTTTATGAAACATTTGCCGACTGTAAAGGCCTTTTACTCCCCTTTGACATTTAGCAGCTGGAAGAAACAGGTCCACATCTATCTCCTAATGCAAAATTCCTAAATCTTATTTACTTACTCACAAAGCCATCTGACCTTGGCTTCATTGCAAATGCATACATTTAGCACCTTTATTCCTTTTTCTCTCAACGCTTCCAAACAAATGGTCTCCAGTGACCTCTCCGCAGCTTAATTAAATAATTTGTACGCAGACACACAATCTTCTTTATAAAATTATACAATATTCCTCCAAAAATAGAATGCATACAATCCCTATAATCCCATCGAATCTGCACCAACTCTCTGAAAGAGCATCTTACTGAGGCCACCTCTACACACCAGCACCCCCATTCCGCCCCATCCCCATAATGATGTGGAGATTCCGGTGTTGGACTGGGGTGGGCACAGTAAGAAGTCTCACAACACCAGGTTAAAGTCCAACATGTTTATTTGGAATCACGAGCTTTCAGAGCGCTGCTCCTTCATCAGGTGAGTGGAGAAGTAGATTCACAAACTCGGCATATATAGGCAAAGTTTGTGAACCTACCAGGATCTAAAATTAAATTTCTTTCCCTCGCGCTAAGTTTCTTGAAGCTAACCAATTGTGCACCTTGGATTTCCTATGGTTCTCCACTGAGGTGGGTCTGGTTCAGGAGACAAATCAGGCACAGGGGCAGACCAGTCATAACATTGAGGCAGGAAGACATGTCCATGGCCCTCTAAGATCTATTTTTCTGAAACTGCATCTAAGAGATGATTGGGACAAGGGGAGCTTGCATTACCGGTTCCTCTCACGTTGGAGAGTTCACAAATTGAAGCAACAAAGCAAGGGAGGCAAAAGAAAGTATTCTTACAGTCTAGCATCAGACCTTTTACTCCGGAGGCCTCTTGACACTGTTCGCCAACAGACCAGGAGTCCCAAAGCAAGTGTCTGATCCGGCAGCTATAGGCCTCTTCGACCTGCACCCCTAGTTCTGTTCCAGCCCTCATTTCTCAATGCAAGACCTTGCTGGAAAGGAACCAGTGCGAGGTGTTTGACGGGACCATCCTAATGATCCAATCCACCAAACTCAGGCATACATGCTTGGGAGCACCATGTATGTTCCTCTATGCCAGGACAAGGAGTGAGGGAATTCTGGAGCCTTGCTCATTCAACAGTCCTGCTACTTTCATAAGGAGCCGGTAAGCGTTCTCCAAGGCGGCCTTCACGACACACAACAACGCAGAGTCGCTGAGCAGAAACTGATAGCCAAGTTCTGCACACATGAGGACGGCCTCAACCGTTCATGTCACTTTATCTGTAACCCCCACGACTTGCCTGGGCTTGCAAAATCTCACTAACTGTCCTGTCTGGAGACAATACATATCTCTTTAACCCTCTCTCCACTCACATTGTCTGTACCTTTAAGACTTGATTATCTATAAAGATTCGCATTCCAACCATTATTTTGTAAACTGAGTTTGTGCCTTTATATGCCCTGTTTGTGAACAGAACTCCCACTTACCTGACGAAGGAGCAGCGCTCCGAAAGCTAGTGGATTTTGCTACCAAATAAACCTGTTGGACTTTAACCTAGTGTTGTGAGACTTCTTACTGTACTTTCATAAGGATGTGGAGATGCCGGCGTTGGACTGGGTTAAACACAGTAAGAAGTTTAACAACACCAGGTTAAAGTCCAACAGGTTTATTTGGTAGCAAAAGCCACACAAGCTTTCGGAGCTCCAAGCTCCTTCTTCAGGTGAGTGGGAATTCTGTTCACAAACAGAGCATATAAAGACACAAACTCAATTTACATGAATAATGGTTGGAATGCGAATACTTACAACTAATCAAGTCTTTAAGAAACAAAACAATGTGAGTGGAGAGAGCATCAAGACAGGCTAAAAAGATGTGTATTGTCTCCAGACAAGACAGCCAGTGAAACTCTGTGGGGGTTACAAATAGTGTGACATGAACCCAATATCCCGGTTGAGGCCGTCCTCGTGTTTGCAGGAACTTGGCTATCAGTTTCTGCTCAGCGACTCTGCGCCGTCGTGTGTCGCGAAGGCCGCCTTGGAGAACGCTTACCCGAATATCAGAGGCCGAATGCCCGTGACCGCTGAAGTGCTCCCCAACAGGAAGAGAACAGTCTTGCCTGGTGATTGTCGAGCGGTGTTCATTCATCCGTTGTCGCAGCGTCTGCATAGTTTCCCCAATGTACCATGCCTCGGGACATCCTTTCTTGCAGCGTATCAGGTAGACAACGTTGGCCGAGTTGCAAGAGTATGTACCGTGTACCTGGATGATGTTCTCACGTGAGATGATGGCATCTGTGTCGATGATCCGGCACGTCTTGCAGAGGTTGCTGTGGCAGGGTTGTGTGGTGTCATGGTCACTGTTCTCCTGAAGGCTGGGTAGTTTGCTGTGGACAATGGTCTGTTTGAGGTTGTGCGGTTGTTTGAAGGCAAGAAGTGGGGGTGTGGGGATGGCCTTGGCGAGATGTTCGTCTTCATCAATGACATGTTGAAGGCTCCGGAGGAGATGCCCTAGCTTCTCCGCTCCGGGGAAGTACTGGACAACGAAGGGTACTCTGTCCACTGTGTCCCGTGTTTGTCTTCTGAGGAGGTCGGTGCGGTTTTTCGCTGTGGTGCGTTGGAACTGTTGATCAATGAGTCTAGCGCCATATCCTGTTCTTATGAGGGCATCTTTCAGCGTCTGGAGGTGTCTGTTGCGATCCTCCTCATTTGCATTGCTCAAAATATTTCATAAGGAGGCAGACATCTCTAATCTTATCGAATTTTTGGCTACTCAGTGCTGAGCTCAATGATGGAAATAGATTTCATTAATTTGCATTAGTCGTTTGGTAGTACAGAACTTGAGTATTGCTGAAAAAGGAGAGTTTTTCTGTCGAAGATTTCCATCTTGCACTCATCAGAACGATTCGCCAGAATCCCAAATGCAAAGAGAACAACAATTTATACTTCATGAGAAGAGAGTGCTGATTAGTTGGCAATTGGACTCTGATTAGGAGAGGTGCTGCCATGGAGAATGCACCAGTTAACTGATGACTGACAGTTAACTACCAAGCTTTGTTTCAATTGAAACTGGTCAGGTTGAGTCTGATTGATCAAAGCATTGCCCTGGGGCATGAACCAGAGAATGGCTGTCACCTTCGACATGAGTCTTGTTTCAGCAATGCGCAAATTTGCATTAGTTCTTGGAACCAACAAGAAATCTCACAATGTGGAACCGATCTTAGATTTATATTTGGAATAAAAGTATTTTCATATTAGTATTTAACACGAAGGTAACCTTTTGATAAGCAGTTTCTCCACTGCTAAAGCACATCTGACTTTTGCCCAATGCTCTCGAGCTTTCTGTAAACTATAACTGCATGACAGTGCATTACCACTTCTGTTACCACAGCAGTTGATACAATCTCTTTCACATGAAATTATGCAAGGTTCTACTAGGGATTTGATGCGGATCCAAATTTGCAACTTCCTGCTTGATATCATTCCAAATGTTCCAGGCAGAGAACTGAGTTTGTGTTTGTCTTTCTATTCAAGATGCTCATATTCCAATGAAAGATGGATAGCCTGCTTTGGCCTTACATTGGTTAAAAATATCTTACGATGAGTTATTGATTGTTTCTATGCGATATGGGGAGTTGTCTAATTGCAATATGATGTCATTTTGTTGAATGGTATTGCTAAATGTTGGTGATCTTTTTAAATGCTTCTGCAAAGAGGAAATAGTAAAATGAATAGAAATGGGGAGGACGATTTGCCCCATGTTGGTTGACTATCCAAAAAACTAAAAAATACTGCAGTGCAGCCCCCTCCCCAGCCCCACTGTCCCCGCCCCCATCATGATCTTATTGACATTGGTCCTATATTTGTCTTTTACAAATTTAAAATCATGTCCCCATGTCCAGTCGTGGTTTACTTTGAAATGATGTCCTGGATATGAGCGGCACGGTGGCACAGTGGTTAGCACTGCTGCTTCACAGCACCAGGGACCTGGGTTCAATTCCGGCCTCGGGTCACTGTCTGTGTGGAGTTTGCACATTCTCCCCTTGTCTGTGTGGGTTTGCTCCGGTTTCCTGTCACACTCCAAAGATGTGTGGGCTCGGTGGATTGGCCATGCTAAATTGCCCCTTAGTGACAAGGGGATTAGTAGGGTATATGTGTGTGGGGTTACGGGTTTAGGGCCTGGATGGGATTGTGATCGGTGCAGACTTGATGGGCCAAATGGCCTCCTTCCGCACTGTAGGGAATCTATGATATATGAATTCCGCACTGTTGAATAACTTCTCTATAAGGTGGTGTCATCTCTTCAAGCAAACAATCCCAGTTTCTCCAATCCTGATTCTTTTCGGTCAGTTTTACTTGCTCCTTTTCAGGGTTTGTCTTGAATTCCGATTGAACACAAGAAATAGCAGCAGGAAGTAGGCCACCAGGCCCTTCAAGCCTGTCCCACCATCCAACACGGTCAGGGCTGATCTATGCCAGCCTCAACTCCATTGCAGTGCCATTTCCCCATTGCTCTCGATTACAAGAACACATTGCTCAGCTTTGCAGCAATCCTTCATGAGAAATTTTGCCAAAGGTGCTTTGGAAGTCTGAATACACTCCACTGGAAAATTAATTGCAAAGTCAGGTGCAGCAAGGCCATCATTTACAAGTTTACCTTCAAGTCATACACCAATCTGACTTGGACATTTATCACTGCTCCTTGTTGGTGTTGTGTTAAAAGCTGAGAATTCCCCTCTTGCCACCAGTGTGGGGATACCATCAGTCGCAAGCGGGGATCCAGTTTGCAAATCCTTCCCCTCTTTCCTCTCTTCTGTTTCTCTTTAAATGCCGTTTATCTGTGTTATCTTCCAGTTCTGATGAAGAATCCTTACCTCTAACATCAACTTCTCTTTTCCAATCACTGACAGCGTTCTGTAAGTCAAATAGTGAAGTAACAGTGACCTCTGTAGGCATGAGCTGGTGCTGCAGTGTTCACTGATAGAGAAATGAAAACAGAAAATGCTGAGGGGGAAAGCCTCAATGTGGAAAATGTAAATACTCTGAGAATCATGGATATTTACAACACAGCAGTCACTTGGTCCACATGTCTATGTGAAAGAGAGCTGGCTAACCCAACACCACTTTCCAGCTCTGGGTCTGTAGTTCCTTGTCGGTTAACAAGTGCACACCTAAGTATTTTGTTAGTGCTGCAAGGATTTCTCCCTCTTCCACCCTCTCAGGCAGTGACTTCCAAATCCCCAACACCCTCTGGGTGAAAGACTTTCTCCTTAACTATCCTCTGATCATCCTTTCAGAGTATCATCAAATCGATGAACTCGTGTGCAGGGTTGAATTAACTAATTTCAAGCAAAGGTACAATTATTTATTTAATTTTGAACGACAAATAGAAGAAAATCAAGCTGACAACAGGGATTTAAAATGATAAAGGAGATTCCTGAATGATTGCAACCATTATCACCAGGGGCCCAGGCCGCTTCTAACAGCTGGGAGTCTAAAATGGCTCCCCCCTTACCTAATGTACCGGACACCTGGAGGACCACAGGCTGGGTGAAGGGAAACTTTTCACTTGGGAATCTCCGCACAACCATCGGCGCACCTCCTGACCCCCCCCCCACCCACAACGCCAATGTCCCATAGAGCAGGGAATCCCTTTTGCAATCGATGGAAGTTCTGGTTTCTCATAGAACCATAGAAACCCTACAGTGCAGAAGGAGGCCATTCGGCCCATCAAGCCTGCACCGACAACAATCCCACCCACGCCCTATCTCCGTAACCCCACGTATTTACTCTACTCATCCTCCTGGCCAATCCACCTAACCCACACATCTTTGGACTGTGGGGGAAACCGGCACCGGAGGAAACAGGGAGAACGTTCAAACTCCACACAGACAGTGACCTGAGGTCGGAATTGAACCTGGGTCCCTGGCGCTGTGGGGGAAGCAGTGCTAACCACTGTGCCACCGTGATGCCTCATGAACATTCACAGCACAGGTTTAGTATCTGAATTCTGGCTTAATGTACAGTCCATCTACCACACACTTGTCTGGCTCATGGCATGAGTATATTGGAAAGCCTGCAGTTTTCTACGTACTTCAATCAAAAAAAAATAGAAATGTCCAACACCACTCAGGCGTCTGCTGTGGCTCAGCCTGTCCCTCTTGTCACTGATGTTAGTGGTGTTCTTGTTTTGTTTGGCAGAGTGGACTGGACTGGACTGTAGTGGTGACTGTGTAAGGTGGCACAGTACTGGCCCTATCATAGTAATGGCTAGGCAGAACCAGGGTAAAAAACAAACCCAGCAGTGGAGGAGCCATGTCCAAGTCTTTAGCCAGAACCTGGTGCAGAAAGCTGCACAGAAGAAGCGTTTTCCGCACTTGGGCTCGAAAGCTCAGTGGTATTTTTCTAACAGTGGCTGGGAGTAATAGGTGAAGACAGTTTGGGAGTGCAGGGTTTAATTAGAGTAGGGTAAGAAATGAAGGAAAATTATTTTAAATTCCAGCAAAGGTTGAAATCTGCCAAATTTATATTCCGGCTTAAGGCGTGGTTAATTTTCTTTTAAACTTTTAAAATTTGCAACTTGAAGGCATGAGTCTTACTAATGGCGTATTGGGGCTGAAAATGGCCTAACAAGCCACTCAGCTCAAGGGCAATTAGGGATGGCAATAAATGCTGGTCCAGCCAGCAACGCCCACATCCCATGAAATCATTATAAAATATATATTTAGGTTGAAATTATGGGTGGAATTTTATGGCCTCACTTGAGTGAGACTGGAAAATCCCGCCCAAAGTCAATGGACATTTCCGTTGTCCGCCCCTCGCCCACTCCGATTCCCTGGCGGGTGGGGCGGTAGAATTCCGGCGTATCTCTGGTTAAAGGAACCGAAGGATTCAGTATGATTCGGGTGACGGTTGTGATATTTCTGTCCTGTGGCCCAATTGTGAAAAGGAATCCATGGGGTTTGGTCACATTTTTGCTCAGTGGTGCAAATGGAATGCAGGTTTGCAGTCTAATCATTTCTGGTTAGCGGGAGGGAGTAAGTTGGGTTTCGATGTGCGTCAGCTCAATTAGATGGGCAGTTGAGTTAAGTTTTTTGGTTGTATCAGTCTTCCTGATTATTGAGTGGGGCTTCCAGCCTGCATTTCTGTTCAGGGATGGACTTGGAATACACTCTATGATGACCTTGGTCGTTATGGGCTGGACTGTGGGCAAATGCTGTGTTCTTCATCCCATTCCGTTTTCATAGTGAGATGTATGGAACTTGGTGTTTCTACTTTAGTGCTAATAGTTATACTCTGTGGGAGAAGAGCAATATGCCTCATGTTCACTCATAGTGACTTTGATGAATTGGATTACGGTCCAGTCTGGTGTAACCCAACAGTTGTTCATGGACTACATTCACTTGTGCTGTCTCTAGTTATCAGTGTTCCACAGCTTGGCACAGGAGAAAAGCTGAATGTGGGTTCAATCTCATAATTGCTATTTATTGGGTGAGGAGGGGATTTGAATGGTGGAATAAGGGTTTGTGGTCCATAATGTTCACTCCATGGGGGTTTGGGCGAGGGTCAGGAGTTCTGTGGTGGGGGAGGGGGGTTTCGGTTGAGTTAGGGACAGATTTATCTTCCATTGTTCAATGTTGATGTCGTGGTGAGGGGTGGGCGGTCTTTGCTGATTTTTATGGTCCGTGCGAAGGATCGGATCCGCCACCATTTATTCTACTTGCTTGGGCTAATTCTCTCTGAGAGGTTCAGCAGCGCTGCAACTAGGCATTGTATGTGTCTTTTCAAAGTCTCACATTTCAACACAGGGACTGAGCATTTGCTACCCAGACTGGGAGCTGGTTGACTCAGCCATACTCACTCTGATAGGCCACAGGGTGATGCTGGGTTTGAGATTTAATTTAACTGGACAATTTGGCTGTGCACAAACTGATATTTCCACACTCTTTTAATTAGAATAACTTCCTCAGGGAGGTGGGAAAATTCTTTTTGGTCCTTATCATATGAGTTCATAGCTGATTGTTTCTGGGATGCCGACAAGAATTTATCTTTACTAACCAAGTTCTGTGCATGGATTGGTACATAAGAACTCAGAGCAGGAGTAGGCAATTCAACCCCTCGAGCCTGCAGTGCCCTTCAATACGATCATGGCTGATCTTGTCTCGGTCTCGACTCCACTTTCCTGCCTGTTCTCCGTAACCCTTCAGCCCATTACTAATTACAAATCTGTCTATCTCTTCCTTAAATTTACTCAATGTCCCGGCAGCCACCGCACCCTGGGGTAGTGATTCGCAATCTTTGAGAGAACTGGTTAGCACTGCTATCTCACAGCACCAGGGATCTGGGTTCAATTCCCGGCTTGGACCTGTGTGGAGTTTGCACATTCTCCCAGTGTCTGCGTGGGTTTCCTCCGGGTGCTCCGGTTTCCTCCCGCAATCCAAAGATGTGTGGTTTAGGTGGATTGGCCATGCTAAATTGCCCCTTAGTGTCAGGAGGACTAGCTAGGGTAAATGCATGGGGCCTGAGTGGGAGTGTGGGTGGTGTAGACTTGATGGGCTGAAGTCTATTTTTATGATTTTTTTTTATGAAGTAGTTTCTCCTCATCTCTGTTTTAAATCTGCCGCCCCTCATCTTAAAATTATGACCTTCCATTACAACAGAGACTACGCTTCAAGAAGTATTTCTTTGGCTGCAAAGCATCGGGGGATGTCACAGGGAGGAGAAAGGCACCATATAAACGCAGGTCCTTCATATGTTTGCCATTCTTCTGGGAAAGCAATAGTGCAGCATCACCTGGTGGCCAAAACTGGTATTTGTCCAGAGGCATCGCAGGGATGGTTTCGGATTAGTTGGCTGATAGTCAAGCAAAATTAGGTGGCACCCAGTACAGTTAATAGGCCACAAAATCCAATTGCAATGTTTTGACCACACACAATTTTTCGTATGTAGTAGATTGTCAGTTCCTAATCTAGTTGGTAGTAATAATTACTAGTAATGTACGAGTACATTCATTAAGTTCCAATTAATTAGATAAATAAAGAATTTAGCAACAGAAGAAAAGACCAGTTCAAATTTTCAACTGCACACTTCCATTGTAAGCATGGGCGATATTTTGTTTAGACTAAAGTATTCCTTAATACTATGAAAGTCTGAGGAACCATATCCCTGTACATAGGAGAAAGAACAGGAGAAGAAGTATTCACTATTTTAAAAATAAATGGACCACCTCTTTATCTGGATATGATTTGGTTAAAAATGTCAAAACATAATGAAACATATCTAATGTTCAATATCTTCCAACAGTGGCTAAGCTTCGAAAAGTACTTAATTAATTGTGAAATGCTTTTGGACAATTGGATTTGAATGACACTGTATAAATGCAACTTCTTTGTTGTACCTTATATTCTTATATATATATTCTGGGATGGCACGGTGGCACAGTGGCTAGCACTGCTGCCTCACAGTGCCAGGGAGCCAGGTTCAATTCCTGGCTTGGGTCACTGTCTGTGTGGAGTCTGCACATTCTCCCCGTGTCTGCGTGGGTTTCCTCTGGGGTGAACCGGTTTCCTCCCACAGTCTGAAAGGCGTGCTGTTCGGTGCATTGGCCATTCTAAATCCTCCCTCTGTGAACCCAAACAGGTGCCGGAGTGTGGTAGCAACTAGGGGTTTTTCACAGTAACTTCATTGCAGCGTTAATGTAAGCCTACTTGTGACACTAATAGAATCCAGAGAATCCATAGAAACCTTACAGTGCAGAAGGAGGCCATTCGGCCCATCGAGTCTACACCGAACACAATCCCACCCAAGCCCTAAGCACGTAACCCTATGTATTCACTCTGCTAATCCCCCTGACACTAGGGTCAATTTTGCATGGCAAATCAACCTAACCCGCACATCTTTGTGAGCAAACCGGAGCATCTGGAGGAAACCCACGCAGACATGGGCAGGATGTGCAAACTCCAGGCAGTCAGTGACCCGAGGCCGGAATTGAACCCTGGTCCCTGGCGCTGTGAGGCAGCAGTGCTAACCACTGTGCCACCGTGCCACTTAAAGATTCCATAACGTTATAAAGACAAAAGGTTCAGTATGATTTTTTAAAAACTTCACAATGGAAAATCATAGCTGCATAAATTATTACAGCAAATTGTAAATAACATTTAAAACTCAGAAACAGGTTACTTACTGGCATCTTGGCTTTACATGAGCCTCCTCCTGCTCGATTTACTTCAACTCACCCTACTGATTTATCATATCTTTACAGATGTTTTACCTAAAATTGGAAGTGTGCACTCCCAATCTGCCTTAATGGCACAAATACCTGATCCCAAAAAAATAGTCTGAATTGGTCACTGGACAGATTTGTAATATCATAGATAAGAATTGCTGAATTAACTTTGAGCACTAGGTGCCACTATTAAACAGTATTAAAGAGACAATCTCACACACAGAGGCTACATTCACCAAAACTACGGAGTTGATTTTATAAGCATTGACTGGTCACTAGTGAAGTAAAACAAAATGGTGTCTACCCTCTTGGTCAGCCCCAAACCTTGGAAAAGTGAAACCCAAAAGAAAGGCCTTTGAAAAAACCCCCAGCCCCTTTAGTAAACCAGACTCATGGTTAGGCCGTGCTCTCAGTAAACCAGTGCTCTTGGAAGCCTTTGGAAAAACCTATGCTCTCGCAAAACCCACACTCTCAGAAAACATGTGCCTCTGGGAAACCTGCAATTTTTCCCACTGGGATCCCTGTTGGGATTTAGGAACCCTGGGTGAAATCTTACCCAAAAGAATGTCAGCGTGTTGGTTCCGGTGTGAAAAACGGTGGCCGGAATTCTCTGGTTGTTCGGGCCCCACTGCTGCTACCAGCGAGAATTTGGCGCTCAGCCAAATCTCCGTTCACAGCAGCGGGATAGGAGAATCCCATCCGCGGGTGGGGTTGGAGAATCCGGCCCAATGTGTTTGCCGCCGATGGGGCTGGCGTGTTCTCGGGCCGCATCTTATGCCTCATTAGTAATAATTTTTATGCCCATGAGAATTATGGCGTGTTCCCTCTGATTCGCCCACTGTGTAATCATAGAAATCATAGAAACCCTACAGTGCAGAAGGAGGCCATTCGGCCCATCGAGTCTGCACCGACCACAATCCCACCCAGGCCCTACCCCCACATATTTTACCTGCTAATCCCTCTAACCTACACATCTCTGGACTCTAAGGGGCAATTTTTAACCTGGCCAATCAACCTAACTTGCACATCTTTGGACTGTGGGAGGAAACCGGAGCACCCGGAGGAAACCCACGCAGACACGAGGAGAATGTGCAAACTCCACACAGACAGTGACCCGAGCTGGGAATCGAACCTGGGACCCTGGAGCTGTGAAGCAGCAGTGCTAACCACTGTGCCACCGTGTCGCCCATGTAATGACTTAACTGCTGCAAACACTGGGGAGCTCCATGTAAATGGCCCCCCCAGCAGTTGTTCCACAACGACTGCAGGAGATGACAGGCAAGAAGGCAGCACCGCACTTTTTGGAGGGGGCCCTCACCAGGATGCTGGATGGAGAGGCGGGACACACTCTACCCCCGCTCCAGGAGACAGCCTTCTAGCAGGGTCACCACCCCCGTCTGGGATGCAGTGGCAGCCCTGGTCAGTGCCAGCGCACTCCAGGAGAGGACTGTGAGAAGAAAATTAATGATCTTCTTTGCTCAGCTAGGGAACCATCTTGAGTCTCTCACTGGGTGCCCCACACACCCTCAACCCTTTCTCTCACTTAGCCACCTTGACCTTTGCCAACACCAGGTCCCCCCCACTCCTTCCCACAATCACCATGTTTCTCCCAGTGGCTGCTATTGCTTCTCACACTCCAGCTCCCACCCAAGCCTCATGCCTACCACACCTCATCACCATTTAAAATATCAACACACTCACTTACACTCTCCCTCTCTGGGTTATTGCAGGACAAACTCAACCATAACAGGTGTGAGTGGGCGCAGTCAGTTGGAGTCATAAGAACATAAGAACTAGGAGCAGGAGCAGGCCATCTGGCCCCTCGAGTCTGCTCCGCCATTCAATAAGATCCTGGCTGATCTTTTCAAGGACTCTGCTCCACTTACCTGCCTGCTCACCATAACCCTTAACTCCTTTACTGTTCAAACATCTATCGATCCTTGCCTTAAAACCATTCAATGAGGTAGCCTCAACTGCTTCACAGGGAATTCCACAGGTTCACAACCCTTTGAGTAAAGAAGTTCCTCCTCAACTCAGTCCTAAATCTGCTCCCCTTTAATCTGAGGCCATGCCCCCTAGTTCTAGTTTCACCCGCCAGTGGAAACAACTTCCCTGCTCCTATCTTATCTATTCCCTTCATAATCTTATATGTTTCTATGAGATCCCTCCTCATTCTTCTAAATTAATGCCAAGCTGAGAACCCTCAGGTGTTTTGAGGAGCATGCCCTCAAGCAGGCCGGGGATGGTGAATTGGGGATAGCAGAGAAATGTGAAAATCCTCAACAAATATGCTGTCATTCCTCAAATCTCAAGTGAGTAATCAATGTTCCCTCCATAGTCCCTCGATGCCATTTCCCTTCTCTTGCTGGTCATCCAGCGGAACAGGCCGGACCATCCTCATCCCCCCTAGACCCACTGGACTCCAGCAGCTCAGAGGGGGACTTCTCCAAACCCATCATTGAAGAGGCATCACAGCTGTCACCCACACCCGGCACCAGCGCAGATACTGACACCTTGTTGGGATCACAAAGTAAACGGGCTTCTGGGTCACTCACGGGTGAGCACCTCAGAGCTGAAGCTCCACAGCAGTCGGAGGCAAGGTTGCCCCAGGGAACCGGCTCACGGAGGGATGACGGAGCCCAGGACTCTGCTGAGCCCCTTGCCGATGATGTTCCCCTGGGCCCTGTCATCCCACAGCTGCTGGAACTGCAAAGGCAAAGTCGCGAGTCTCAGGAAGGGATGACAGCATAAGACCATAAGACCAGAAGACATAGGAGCGGAAGTAAGACCATTCGGCCCATCGAGTCCACTCCACCATTCAATCATGGTTGATTTCAACTCCATTTACCCGCTCTCTCCCCATAGCCCTTAATTCCTCGAGAAATCAAGAATTTATCAATTTCTGTCTTGAAGACGCTCAACGTCTCGGCCTCCACAGCCCTCTGTGGCAATGAATTCCACAGACCCACCACTCTCTGGCTGAAGAAATTTCTCCTCATCTCTGTTCTAAAGTGACTCCCTTTTATTCTAAGGCTGTGCCCCCACGTCCTAGTCTCCCCTGTTAATGGAAACAACTTCCCTACGTCCATCCTATCTAAGCCGTTCATTGGCCAGTTGGAGGAGTCCAATCGCCTTCTATCTGAGGAGATGGTGATGTCACTGCAGCGCACCGAAACCAATACTGCGAGGTGGCGATTGCAGTGAAGACCTTGGTGCAGGACATGCACCCATGGCAGATGTCCGCACCATGGCTTAGTGCGTGAGCTCCATGGTGCAGAGCTTCAATTGCATGATGCAGGCACTGGTGCGAATCTACGAGTGTCAGTGCCAGAGGACGGCAGGGCTTCTGGATCTCACTCCAGCTGCTCCACCATCCCATGGAGGAGCACAGGGTCCCCTGGGAATCTGAAGGGAAGAGGATTGGCAGGAGTACAGCCTGGGGCCTTCCAGCCACTTCAACCAATTTCTTATAAAGCCACAAGCTTTACCTTGAATCCCTACAGCTTTGAGTCATTTAACTCATTTCCTTTCTATAGAATATCGTAACACACTATTTGGAAGATTTGACATAACAGACAATTTTTAACAGTGTTCAGTGGGTGTCAAACAGATTTCAAGGTAAGGTCAGTAGAATACCTCTTTAGCATCAACTTTGCATTTTAAAGTGGCCTTTTTGGGGACAGCAAGGCAAGCAGCCTGCCTCTTTCTTGAGGTGCCTCTTCAATGCAGAAATAGAAGTCTGCTACTGCACATGGGGTCTTGCCTGCAATTTTAAAGAGCACGGATGAATGAAATGTGTGCACACACTCTGTCCATGACTCCTGGTGCTGAGTGGTCTTAATGGGACCACTAATCGTCACTTCAAATATAACCCTGGTACATTTTCCACCTTTCATTTTTGTGGAGCCAGGAGGAACAGGGGTGTACTCCCTGGGTCCACAAAAATCCTGCCAACTGATGCCATCCTGAGCTCTTTCTCTTCTGCTGTGTCAGTACCTACCTGTAGGCTGCACAACATCTGAGGTATGGTCTGACCTAAGTGCTGTGTAAGTTTAACATAACTTCTTTGCTTTAGAATTCTATTCTTCTAGAAATGAATGCCAGTGCCTTGTTTGCAGATTTTATGGTTTATTAACCAGTAATGCTACATTTAATGATTTGTCACTCTGCACCCCTTTGTTCCTCCATCCCATTTAGACCACTTCCTGGATAGCAGCTATATCCATCAACTTCGTGTTATTCATAAATGTTGATATTTCGTTTCTCTTTTCCGAGGTCCAAATCATTTATGTAAATTGTGATCAGCAGTGGCCCCGACGCTGATCCTTTTCGAGCACCACTTCACACCTTCTGGCAGTTTGATGAACTGAAATTGCTGTTTATTGCAAATACCACAAACACAATTTTCAATAAAATTAGAAGAAAATCACCATCTGCTTATCCTGATGTTTAGTCTGACATTAACCCTCTAATCTTTCTCGCAAGATTAGACAATGCTTAAGCCAGTCTTTACGTTGCAACTTTTAAAGAGTTAACAAAGGTACCTCGATGCTTAATGGTTAAAGGTCATTCTGGCAGTCATTTTGTTTGAGATATCATGATACATTGCACAACAGTTCTCAATTTTGCACTGATATCTGTTCACGGGCTCCCTTGTAAAACAAAAACCTCAACATTTCTCGAACAGAGCTTCTAGACAAATTGAGGATTTGTTGAAGTGTTTGAGTTGCTGCTGGGTTTACACTGGATTATTAGAAGTGAGATTGTAATAATATTTACACCTGCAACAAATTGTATGAAAACTGACATGATTATTTCATTAATATTAGCACTCTAACTGTGAATTGTGTCATTTTTCACATCAATAGACCCTAATTAGATTTTGACACAGTGAATAATTCCTCTGCTTCTAGACTGAATGTGGTTCACCCTGGTTAAGCGTTCAACATTTTAAATATGCCGTTGTGTGCATTTTTTTGCAAACATCTTTAAACATTTGAATTTGATAACTAAATCCAAGAAGGAAAAGGAAATGATGTTACCTTTGCATCCCTGGATTCTATTACTCTGACTTGTGCCATACCACTGTTATGACACCCACAAATCATGGTAAGTATCTAACACAAAAACTCGAAACATTGGCTCTGTTCTCTCTCCACAGATGCTGTCAGACCTGCTGAGATTTTCCAGCATTTTCTGTTTTTGTTTCAGATTTCAGCATCTGCAGTAATTTGCTTTTATCATGATGGTAAATATATATTTTGGATTGTTCTCTAAAAAGCAAAGCTGATTAATTCTGGGCAAACTGATGGTTAATTTAGTTAGTCGTGAAGCTGAATGCAATATTTATAATGTGCTGCTTGCAATTAAAATAAAATACATCTCAGCCCAACAAAACATTCATCAATCAGATGTGGAGGAAGAAAAGATACAGGAAGATGCATGTTGCACGGCACTGCATCCAATCTCCAGCATTGACCTTGTTTAAAACATTGAGATTTCTAATTTGACTCTAGTTAGTTACAGGCATGGAATAGACACTACAGGCCCAAGCTGATGAAACAACTGGACAGATGTATAAATGAGAATATACGAAATAGGAGAAGGCCATTCAGCCCTTCTAGCCCACTCCATCATTCAATGAGATCATGGCTGATCCACTACAATACCATTTTCCATTGCAATCCCCATACCCCTCGATGTTTTTAATGTGTAGAAATCTATTGATCTCAGTCTTGAATATACTCAATGACTCCACAGCCCTCTAGGAGAGAGAATTCCAAAGATTCATTACCCTGTGTGTGAAGAAATTTCTCCTCATCTCAGTCTGAAATGACCTACCCCTTATTCAGAGACTGTGTCCCCTGGTTCTAGACCTCCTACCCAAGGGAAACATCTGCTAGAATTCTCCAGTCATTCACACCCGCCGCTGCTGCCAGCGAGAACGGAACATTTGGCATTCAGCCAAATCTCGGTTCACTGCAGCGGGACTGGAGAATCCCAGCTGTGGGCGAGGTTGGAGAATTCGGCCTGTATGTAACTCATAGATGATTGCACTGTGTTTACATATAACTAAATATATCAATATTTACACAACATATTTACATATAAATATTTGCAGTATTTTATCCTTTTATCATATTCATCTCTAAAGCAATAACTATGCAATATAGAAATAATTACACAAGATATGTTTATATATCAAGGTTTGTGATATGTGTGTTTATATTCATCAAAATAGAAATACTAAATGTATTACATTTAATATTTTGCAAGACTTAAGTTTCCACAATAGAAGAAAACTTAAACAACTGCTTTCCACAATTAACTGGGTATTTCTTGAACAAAGACATACGCCAAGCTGATTTCCAACTGTCAGAGGATTATTGCCAGCTGTTAATGTGGAAATGTTTGGAGTTGCTATCAAAGTTGAATGGAAAATATTCAGGATTTTACATGTCACCGTGTAAATGATCTGCATGCTTTTGTTTTGGTTGCTGCTTCAAAGGATGTGAACATAGAATATGGTTAATTTGATGAGGAGAGTAAAGAGGATTAGTTCTGTATGCCTGAAGCAGACAGATTGGTTTTACAGAACGAAAGGACAACAACAGGGGAGAGTGACGTGAGCTGAGGTTTGCTTTAAGCTTCCTATATTGTGCTGTATGGGAGGTAGACAGACAGCAGGCATTTAAGTCTGATTGGATTAAGCATGCCTGTAACTCTGAAGTGACTGTACAAGTCTCTGCAGAGCTGGTGTTGGATGTCAACCTGCTGAGGTGCTGATCCATGCCATCTAGATGTTTCAGTGTCAATGGACAGAAAACTCCTGCTCTTAAGCAGCAGACCTCTAACCTATCCCCTCTGAAAACTGGGGTTTTTGTTTTCTCTACCATCTGTTTGCATGACACACAGAACAGGAAATGGACATGCTAGTGTCACGTGTAAACTGAGCAGCAATCGAAACTATTTTGCCCTAAGGAGCCCCTGATTGTTGTTCATGGTCGATTTAGTATGAAGTGTCTTTTTGAAACACTTAATCTTATCCAGATACATTTTACCAGCCGTAAGCACGGAGTATCAAAGTCAATGTTCATCAGCTTATAAAATGTGAATGAAGCAAAGGTAGAGAAAAAACACCTTGAAATCAGTTTGCAGATCCAATATCATAGAATCCTACAGTGCAGAAGGAGGCTATTTGGCCCATCGAGTCTGCACTGACCACAATCCCACCCTATCTCCATAACCCCACGCATTTACTCTAGCTAGTCCCCGTGATGCTGAGGGGAAATTTAGCATGGCCAATCCACCTAAACCGCACATCTTAGGACTGTGGGAGGAAACTAGAGCACCCGGAGGAAACCCATGCAGACACGGGGAGAATGTACAGACTCTGCACGGACAGTGACCCAAGATCGGAATTGCACCCGGGTCCCTGGCATTTTGAGGCAGCAGTGCTAACCACTGTACCACCGTGTCACCCACTGTGCTGATGTTTCTTTGAAAAATGTCACCACAGGTTCAGAATACTGAATGTTTAAATATTTGCTGGTATAGGGGAGGTGGTGGTGAAATGATATTGTTACGGGGATTGCAATCTAGAGATCCTGGGCCAAGATCTGGGACCTGGGTTAAAATCTCACCATGAAAGATGGTGAAATTTGAATTGAATAAAAATGTGGAATTAAAAGTCCAATGAGGACCACAAATTCATTGTCGTTAAAACACATCTGATTCGCCAATGCCCTTTATGGTAGGAAATCTGCCATCTTCACCTGGTCTGGGCCTACATGTGACTCCAGATCCAATGTGGTTGAATCTCAACTGCCCTCTGAAATGGAGGGCAATTAGGGATGGGCAATAAATGCTGACCCAGGAAGTGACGTCCACATCCCGTAAATGAATAAAAAGAGAACATATACATACACACCGTATCTGTAATCTTGTGAGATTTTATGATTAGAATGTAACATTGCTGGATTTAGAAGAACAACTAATTCTCTTTGAACTGAATTCTCCCCCCAGGTTTTGGGACCCTGAAGATGGGATCGAATGGAACTCCGGTGGTGCAGTCTTCTTGGATTTGTCCTCCTAACTGGCGGGTGAGCTCCTGATGCAGCCGGCCTAATCCGAGGGCCAGCAGATAATAGCAAAATACTGCGGATGCTGGAATCTAAAACAAAAACAGAAAATGCTGGAAAATCTCATGAGGCCTAACAGCATCTGTGGAGAGAGAATAGAGCCAACGTTTCGAGTCTGGGTGACCCTTCATCAGGGCCAGCAGTCCAACCGGGAGAGGTAGGTGCCCCTGAGGGAAGTGGGAACCGTGAGAACACCTCAACATGGAGGTGCCCCGGTGCCCATGCAGAAGATAAAGACTCCCACAGTCAGCAGGGATGTCAGGCAAGATTGGACTCAGCTGCGAGTTTGGCTATTTATCCATGGGGGTTTCAGCTATGATGGACCTTATCTGCCACAAGGAGGCAGCCTTCATTAAGCTTGCAGCCGCCATGGGGGGCTTTCTGTGATGGCACAAATTGCCCCAAATTCAGGTCTTAACTGGCATATTTGGCTGTCCACCTCCATGGAGTTGGAAGTCTATCCCATTACTAGCCCAACCCTAGTGAGGGGGTGGCCTCCTGATCAGACACTCAGATCAAGGCATCCAGGAGTACATTAGATGATTACTTGAATAAAAACAATACACAGGAATATGGGGAAAAGGCAGGGGAATGGCAATAAGCCATGCTTGTTTGGAAAGCTGGTGTAGACACAATGGGCCAAATGGCTTCCTCTGGTGTCACAACAATTCTACAATTCTGTAACCAACGGAGAGTCTTCCAGCAGCAAGGGTGCACCCCATGTATTGCTGGGGCCTACCTGCGGCCCTGCCAATCCCAGCCTCCCTTATCTTGGTTCCAGGGTGTTGTCCATGAGGCTGCTCCAGGTCAGGTGCAATCCCAGTAGTCGCCACCACTCCCAGTGGAGCTATTGGGGCAGAATATCTCTCTGGTTGGCCAGTAACTCGTGGAGGCAGGTCCTTATCCCTTAAAGGGGCTGGAGACCTGGCACCAGAGTGTCAATTGCCTGATGGCCACAGAATCTGTTCAGGGGCTTGGAAACAGTCGTGGAAAGGATGCCTATGGTTTCGTGGCTGGCCATTGAGGCCCTGACAAAAGTCAGCCCTTTGTTTATTTTACTCTTGATATCTTTGATGCGCATCAATTGGACACGAGGCACGAAGCTTCGGTAAAAGAAGGCTTTTATTAACTAACAATGGAACTAACAGAACTTTAACACACTATCCCAGACTGAAGAGGTCCCGCCCGAGCAGGGGGTCTTATACCTCTCCCAGGAGGCGGAGCCCGACTGGGATGTGCCACAACATTAACAACCACAGGTGTATCAATCCCACCCTAGCTCAACAACAACATTAGAACAACCCAACAACAACATTAGAACAATCCCACAGTGGGAACAAATGATGGTTCACCACATTCACCCCTCCTTTGAGAACAAAGGCCGGCGGGGTACGAAAACAGACTAAAATGTCAACAGATTATAAGTTCAGACGGTCTGGAGGACCGCACCGTCGTTGTGACCTCCTCAATACCGGCGGTGACACCGGAGTAGGTGCTTGCGGTGGCGTTCTCCCCAAAACAGCGTCCAGCTGTTCTCCCACGGACTCACAGGCCGGTTGACCCTGATGAAGTGGTAGTGCAGGGGATCCCGGTACATTCTGCGATGGCGCCGATCTTCGGGGCTCAGGCAAGCTGTGCATTGGAGTAAAACTGTTAAGCACTGGTCCCGGTGCTGTCCGCGCCACGTCCGGGGGAGAAATAAGGGATATGGGATTCGTCACTGGGGGTATGGGAGCGACAGGAGTTGCTACGTCCCCTGCGGGGGCAGGTCTCGGATCGAGACTGTGTCCTCTCGCCCATCAGGATATGCCACATAGGCATACTGAGGGTTGGCGTGGAGGAGGTGGACCTGTTCGACCAAGGGGTCGGACTTGCGGGCCCTTACATGTCGCCGCAGAAGGACGGGTCCTGGGTACGTCAACCAGGCTGGTAAAGATATCCCCGAGGACGACTTCCGAGGGAATGAGAACATCCTCTCGTGGGGAGTAGCATTGGTTGCCGTACACAGGAGAGAGCGAATGGAGTGAAGCGCATCAGGGAGGAGCTCCTGCCAACGGGAGACTGGAAGGCCTTTGGACTTCAGTGCCAATAGGACAGCCTTCCAGACTGTAGCATTCTCTCTTTCCACCTGTCCATTACCCCTAGGGTTGTAACTCGTGGTCCTACTAGAGGCAATCCCGTATGAGAGCAGGAATTGCCTCAAGTCATTACTCATGAACGACGAGCCCCTGTCGCTATGGATATAGCTGGGGTATCCGAACAGGGTAAAAAGATCACGGAATGCCTTGATCACCGTGGCAGTCGACGTGTCCGCGCAGGGGACAACAAACGGGAACCGGGAGTACTCATCTATTATGTTCAGAAAGTACATGTTCCGATCTGTTGAGGGAAGGGGGCCCTTAAAATCCACACTCAGCCTCTCGAAGGGGCGAGTGGCCTTGACCAAATGTGCCCGGTCAGGTCGGTAAAAGTGCGGTTTGCATTCCGCGCAAATCCGACAGCTCCTTGTCACCGACCTGACGTCCTCCACCGAGTAAGGCAGGTTGCGGGCTTTGATAAAGTGGTAGAGCTGAGTGACCCCAGGATGGCACAGGTCATTATAGAGGGCGTTCAAGCGATCCTCCTGCGTAGTAGCGCATGTTCCACGCGAGAGGGCATCCGAGGGCTCATTGGGTTTCCCTGGACGATACATGATATCGTAGTTATAGGTGGAGAGTTCAATTCTCCACCGCAAGATCTTATCATTCTTGATCTTGCCCCTCTGCGTGTTGTTGAACATGAACGCCACGGACCGCTGGTCCGTGATCAGGGTGAACCGCTTTCCCGCCAGGTAATGGCGCCAGTGTCTGACAGCCTCCACAATGGCCTGGGCCTCCTTTTCCACCGCTGAATGCCGAATTTCGGGGCCTTGGAGGGTGCGGGAAAAAAACGCGACGGGCCTGCCCGCCTGGTTTAGTGTGGCGGCCAGGGCGAAATCAGATGCATCGCTTTCCACCTGAAAAGGGATGGATTCGTCTACCGCGTGCATCGTGGCTTTCGCGATGTCATGTTTCAATTCCTTGAAGGCCAATTGGGCCTCTGGCGTGAGTGGAAAAGTCGTGGACTTAATAAGCGGACGGGCTTTGTCCGCGTAGTTGGGGACCCACTGCGCATAATAGGAGAAGAAGCCTAGGCACCTTCTCACTGCTTTTGCGCTAGCGGGCAAGGGAAGTTCAGCAAGGGGGCGCATACGGTCTGAATCAGAGCCAATTACCCCGTTTTCCACCACGTATCCCAGGATGGCTAACCGGCGCGTACGGAATACACACTTCTCCCTGTTGTAGGTCAAGTTCAGGCGAGATGCAGTGCGTAAAAAGTTCTGGAGATTTGTGTCATGGTCCTGCTGATCACGGCTGCAGATGGTGACATTATCCAGGTACGGGAAGGTAGCCCGCAGCCTGTTCTGGTCCACCATTCGGTCCATAGCACGCTGGAAGACCGAGACCCCATTGGTGACACCAAATGGAACCCTAAGAAACTGATACAGACAACCATCCGCCTCAAAGGGCGTGTAATGTCGGTCCTCTGGGCGAATGGGGAGTTGGTGGTAGGCGGACTTAAGGTCTATGGCGGAGAACACCCGGTACTGCGCAATCTGATTGACCATATCAGAGATGCGCGGGAGGGGATACGCATTCAGCTGCGTATATCGATTAATGGTCTGACTGTAATCAATGACCATCCGGGGTTTGTTCCCGCTCTTGACCACCACAACCTGTGCTCTCCACGGACTAACACTGGGCTGTATGATCCCTTCTTTGAGGAGTCGCTGAACCTCAGATCTGATGAAGATCCGATCTTCAGTGCTGTAACGCCTACTTTTAGTAGTGATGGGCTTGCAGCCTGGTACCAGATTCTTGAATAAAGAGGGTGTGGTGATCTTTAATGTAGAAAGATTGCAGGCGGGGCGCTTTGGACAATTTGGAGACTGCAGCTGTTCCCCTACTGTCAGCGAAGGGAGTGGCCCACCGTACTGTAGGATCACACTCTTCATGTGGACCATAAAGTTTAGTCCGAGGAGAATTGGTGCGCAAAGATGCGGCAACACAAGGAGCCTGAATCGCTCGTAAATTGTGCCTTGCACTTTCAAAGTTACCACACAACGTCCTGGCACAGGGACAGACCGGGACCTTGATGCCATAGAGATTGTCTGTTTGGCAGGTTGAATCTGGAGTCCACACCTCTTTACAGTGTCAGGGTGAATAAAGCTCTCAGTGCTCCCGCTGTCAAACAGACAATAAATTGCACGACCATTTACCTGTATATCCATCATCGAACAGTCAAGCCTGTTGTGCTTAGCCTGGTTCAGGGTGATCGACGCCACCGTTGGTCCGTGAACGTCACTGCAGGCAGCTGAGGTCGATGCTGAGGACCCCTGCTGGTCGCTCATGGTCATCGTCGACCAAAATGGCCGCCTCCATGAATCGCACATGGGTGAGGGCGCCAAACGTAGCGACTCCTGGTGGTCATCCTCCTCCGACTCCGTCGACCGCAATGGCGTCGTCCTGGACTCGCACGTGGACGAAACCCGTGAGTACTTCGACGACGATGGTGATGATCCCCGTTCTGAAGGGTCACAGGCCGCACTGCCGTTCTTGGGCTTCGATCTGCACACCTTCGCATAATGCCCCTTTTTACCGCATAGGTTACAGACTACCACTTTCGCGGGACACTTTTGTCGTGGATGCTTGGCTCCTCTGCAGAAGTAGCACCGCGGGCCGCATGGGGCTGCAGCCGTCGTCTGGTCCACATGGGAGCACGCCATAACACTGCACTTCGAGCCCGTGGGGCGAGGAGGGATTTGCGACTGCTCCTGCCACGTTGTCTCCACGTGGTCCTCCGGATACAGGACCAAGCTCTTCGAAGCCACCTCAAGCATTTCAGCTAATTCCATAGCTTGGGTCAGGTTGAGATTTCCCTTTTCTAGCAGCTTGAGACGGATGTATGAAGACCCGACCCCGGCCACAAACGCATCTCGGGCGAGGTCGTACATGTACTGCTCAGCCGACACAGCTTTGCAGTCACAGCCCCTGGCTAGCTGCAAGAGCTCATTGGCGTAATCCTCCATGGTTTCGCCTGACTGCCGACGTCGTGTAGCGAGGAGGTAACGAGCGTGGATCTCGTTGGGAGGTTTCGTATAGCGCTTTTTTAAAAGCTCGAGGGCCCTCGGGTAAGTGGTGGCCGCACGGATCGCAAGGTAGACGGTGTCGCTTACCCTCGCATGGAGGACCCGGAGTCTGTCATCATCTGTGGTGACCACTGCGGAGGCTGCCAGGTAATCTTCAAAACACTTCAGCCAGTGGTCGAAGGTGTTAGAAGCGCCCACCGCACGTGGATCTAGCGTCAGACGTTCTGGCTTTAGGATTTGCTCCATACTCTCCTTTCTTTTTTTTTTCTTCCGTCGAGAGTTTAATGTTAGTTAATAAAATTGATGCGCATCAATTGGACACGAGGCACAAAGCTTCGGTAAAAGAAGGCTTTTATTAACTAACAATGGAACTAACAGAACTTTAACACACTATCCCAGACTGAAGAGGTCCCGCCTGAGCAGGGGGTCTTATACCTCTCCCAGGAGGCGGAGCCCGACTGGGATGTGCCACAACAGTAACAACCACAGGTGTATCAATCCCACCCTAGCCCAACAACAACATTAGAACAATCCCACAGTGGGAACCAACGATGGTTCACCACAATCTTAGACTGTTTTGTCTTACCGATTCACCTGCCAAGGTGACATGGTGGCACAGTGCTTAGCACTGCTGCCTCACAGCGCCAGGAACCTGGGTTCAATTCCCGGCTTGGGTCACTGTCTGTCTCGAGTCTGCATGTTCTCCCCATGTCAGCATGGGTTTCCTCCGGGTGCTTTGGTTTCCTCCCACAGTCCGAAAGACGTGCTGGTTAGGTGTATTGGCCATGCTAAATTCTCCCTCGGTGTACCTGAACAGGCACTGGAGTGTGGCGACTCGGGGATTTTCACAGTAACTTCATCGTAGTATTAATGTCAGCCTACTTGTGACACTAATAAATAAACTTTAAAATAAATCTGCTGAAGAGTAGAGTCTGAACAGTGCTTTAAAGAAGCGGCACAAAAACGTCCTGATAATCCAGCCACTATTCCCAAATTGCATGTGTTTAACACCAATGGGTGTGCAAATGAGAGAAATCTGTGTGTAACCCTTTCTGCTGGCCACCAATTTGGCGGGCAGAAAGATTCTCTTCATGTGGCTCAATATTTGTTGAACAAACAATATTTGTTGTTTTTAGACCCAGGCAGGAGATCCTCTTTCACCATTTCACCTCTACCCTAGCAGTGAACGCCAGATGATATAAAGAGAGAAATGATGTGCATCTTCTATTTGTGAATATCATGTCTTTTTTCAGAAAGGGATGGGTAAAATATACTCCAAAGTTATCCGGAATTGGGGCAGCACAGTGGCACAATGATTAGCACTGCTGCCTCACAGCGCCAGAGAGGCGGATTCAATTCCAGCCTCGGGACACTATCTGTGTGGAGTCTGCACGTCCTCCCTGTGTCTGCGTGGGTTTTGTCCGGGTGCTCTGGTTTGCTCCCACAGTCTGAAAGATGTGCGGGTTAGGTTGATTGGCCATGCCAAATTGCCCCTTAGTGTCAGGGGGATTGGCAGGGTGAAAAGGTGGGGTTACAGGGATAGGGCCTGGATGGGATCGTGGTCGGTGCAGGCTCGACGGGCCAAATGGCCTCCTTCTGCACCGTAGGGATTCTAAGCATTGAATAAAAGTTAGGCATTTGTAAACTAACCCAAAACTATCTGGTTTGGATCATTCCGAGTTTTCAATTTGGATTGTTTGTATTTCCTTTTAGCCTAGTCTGAGTGCATGTTTCAATTTTTTAACAATATGAAGATTTAAAAATAAACCTATTCTCTGAATTGATTGCTATTTTAATTATAGTTATGTTGGAATGTGCTCCTTTACTGAAAAAAAAAACCGGAAGAGCAACAAACATTTGCAGAACATTTTTCATGCCCTTGGGATGTCTTGAAGCACTTTGCAGCCAGTAAATTACTTTTGAAGTACTGAATGCAAGTGTGGTAGCCAATTTGGGCACAGGAAAGATAAAAGAAAAGGAGGGCAGAGATGCCAGTGGTGTGACTGCGACCGAACACATTGGCCCTTCCATGACTTTATCCTAAATCCTGGGCATGGGGGATATAACCAGTGATAGTGGCTGGGAGCCCACATCAGGAATGGTACCGCAGAGGCGTCCATCCAACAACACACTCAGAGCAGCTGACCCACAGACGGATTGGCTGAATAATTTATGCTTCTTTATTCCCTGAGGAATCAAATGGTATTTAATCACTCTTTCCTGGTGGGGTCCACTTGCACCCCAGGAAAGTATCTATTCCTGCCTTGTGCAGCCATCAATACCATTCTTTGGAAATCTCTACTACAGAGGGTTGTGGATGCTCCATCGCTGAATACGTTTAAAGGTGGGATAGATGGATTTTTGGTCTCTCAGGGCATTAAGGGATCCTGGGAGCAAGTGGGAACATGGAGTTGAAACCCAAGGTCAGCCATGATTGTATTGAATGGCGGAGCAGGTTTGATGGTCTATTCCTGCTCCTATGTCTTATGTTCATTGGGGCTTGTGACAACATATAGTATCTAATAGCTGCTACATTTCAAAAGTGCTTTGGGAGACCATGAAGTTGTGTAAGACACTATATAAGTGCAAGTCTTTCTTTTTCTTTGGATTCCGGGAACATCCCACACACTCGGTTAGGCAGAGGTAGCACATTGGGTAATGGGAAGATTGGCCTAATTCTGCCTAGTCAGAAATTTCTCTCATTGTCGGTCTGAGGAGAAACCTGGAACTTCCGCCAAATCTAAGCCTGAATTCCAGCTCAAGGAGGAGCTGATGCTTTGGGTTAAGAAATCTGGATTGCACAGGCTTCCAAAGAAGAGTATTTGACTGGACTTAAAATATCGGGGCTATTCTCCCAGCCCGCTGCACTGTTAGAGTAGCCCAGCGGGCTGGGAGGCATCAGTGGAGGCTGTTTGTGGGCTTCCTGCTGCTGTCACGGCCTCCGTGAATCTCCGCAACCACGATTTTCAGCGTAATCAGCTCCACACCGGAAATCGGTGCAAGCTGATTTCAATATTGAAGTTCACATTTACACCTGATTAGCGGGCCCGGGACTGATGTCTCCCAGGGAGATCCGGGAGGCTAGCGATCGGGCTGGGAGGGGTCAGAAGGCCAGCGATGGGGTGTTGCAGGGCTGGCCAGCGATCTGGAGGCTAGCAACTGAGAGGCAGGCAACGCGGGGCCACTACACATGCACCGATCTCCACTCTGACAGATCGACGCATGCGCAGTGGCCCACTCATTGCAAAGCTGCCGGCCTCTTGGGCAGGAATGGGCCCCACCCACAGATTTTCAGAGTGAATCCCGCTGAGGCAGTCGGTGATGCACAACTGTCAGAGATTCATTCTGGAAATCACACTGAAAAGACCAGCGAGATTTACTCCCATTGTCCTGCATGTTGGGGACTTAGAATTTTTGGGGGGAATACCGGCTGTTAACTGTGTTTCTCTCTGCAGAGATGCTATCAGACCTGCTGAGTTTTACTGGCACTTTCTGTTTTTATTTCAGATATGTAGCATCTATAGTATTTTACTTTAATTTGGGTTACACATCCCTCCATTCGCTGAGCTGAAAATAAACCACTTCCTTGTTACATTTGGAACCAAATCAGGAATTTAATATCACTGAAAAATACTTAACACGGGCATTGTGTATTTCATCTTAATCTTACTTTGCTCACATCCAAGTACATTTCAAATCGGGTTTAGTTTCAAACCTTTTCCAAAATAAGATAAGTAAGTAAGATGGCAAGTTTTAATTTGGAGCAATTTCAATTTTAGTGTTAATAAAACTTCAGGGTATTATGCTGATAGGGGAGCAGCTGACAGATTGGTATTACAACACAAGTCACATTCTGGCTTGCTGCTCTGAACAGTGTATTTGTACTGTCTCCAGCCTAGAAATAGTGTGTCCTTGTTGCTTCATAAACTGCACAGCTCCTGATAAGCCTAATTCCTGAGATAGCTACTGTGCTTTTAAGCTTGCTTCAAAATATGCGGCTTCCTTTTATGTGACTTGCCCGGCCAAGGACAGACTGACCATTCAGCTGACTGGCTAATCAGTAATAGGTAACAATGCTGGATCTGACCTCTTTACCACATGTTTACAAAGTTGCGCACAGAATATAAGTGGCATGAAAGAAGAAACCAAAAGTATAACTGGTTCCCCTGTGCACTGGATATGTCCATCAGCTATCCACTTCATCACCAGTTTTACTTGAAACCAAAGTTTATTGTTCCTCCTTTATGTCAAAACATGGTGACTATAAATTAGACTTTTTTTTTGCATTATTTTAAAACTTTCCTCAATAATGGAAATTAAAAATCCGTGAAAACCCTTTCGTTTAGAATCAGCATATTTGCTGGTGTGATTCAATGTGCCCATGCTATTACCAGGATTGATTTTCTCAGTCCCACTCTGCTCCAGTGCTGCATCAAGGTAATAAATCTGAAATACACTACGCCTTTCTATTTTGAGCTATTAACATGGTCTGTGAATGCCACTTCTGAAGGCCTACTTGCCAGTAAACAGGATTGCTGTGTAGCTGCAAGCCAACACTCTCCTGGCCTTCTGACTGCTGCCGAGACCCAGAGATCATCCCAAAGAGTGGCAATAAGAGTTTCACTGGCCTTCCTTTTCAGCCTGACCCTCAACCCCAGGACCGTCCCCCACAGGCCCTCTGATCCACACTGGTCCCCAGCATCTGGTCCAGTGTCCAGGTGATGGCGAACTGCTTTTATCGCTAGACTATGAATCCAGAAACTCAGCTAATGTTCTGAGGACCCGGGTTTGAATCCTGCCATGGCAGGTGGTGAAATTTGAATTCAATAAAAATAATCTGGAATTAAGAATTTACTGATGACCATGAAACCATTGTCGATTGTCGGGATAAATGTACCTGATTCCCTAATGTCCTTTAGGAAAGGAAATCTACCATCCTTATCAGGTCTGGTCTACACGTGACTCCAGAGCCACAGCAATATGATTGACTCTCAACTGCCCTCTGAAAAAGGGAAACTAGGGATGGGCAATAAATGCTGGCCAGCCAGCGACACCCATTTCCCACGAATGAATAAAAAAATGCAACCAACAGGGGAAGAGTCATGAGGCTCGGAATGTGCCGTCCACTTCATTCCAATGGGATTATCTAGTCTTCCTCTAATGCAGATGCTGTTGTGGGTTCCCACCTCCAGGATGCACTGGAAATCCGGGGATTATGAATAATGGATGGAGGCCTGTCAGAACCTGTCTCTATCTATTTTCTTTTAACTTTTCCCTGAAGAATTGGAGTACGTGGGGCAAAGGTCAACTGAATTGGTCCTTATAATCTTTTAAGAAAACCCCAATCCATTAACATAGTGAAAGGTATACAACTGCAACCTGTACAGCGCCTTTACCACAATAAAAGTCCCAAGATGCTTCTTTGTGAAACAAAATATGACATTGAATCATATAGACCTAAAGTCTGACAACCCGGCTTCTCCCTTTACAGTTGCTAACAGACGTGCTCTGTAGTTCCAAACATTTTCTGTTTTTATTTCATATTTCCAAAACCTTCTGTTTTCCTTTGTACTTTCCTATTCATTAATCATTTGTTGGTCTGAGAGCTGTTGCTTTGCTCCTGCTGCCTACATCTGAACAAACAGCTGCTCTCCCATCGGCAACTTTCAAAGATTACTTTTAAAAACTCACATCTAAGGTTCATGCTGGCAGTCACAAATATGTTCACATGAGAGTTGCTGATTTATGAGACAGCAAAAAGCACTGCAACCAATTTATCTCGATAAGAGCTTTCTTCCATCAGGATCTAATTGGTGTTGATCTTAAAGAGGAGAGTTAAAAGGTAAAGGATAAATATTTCTGTGCCCTTTCTTACTGTGTGTCAGTGTCCTGTATTGAAACCACCCTATGGAACTTTGCTCAACACTGATGTATCTAGAATTTCCAAACTACTTTGCACAGCAACTCTGTTGTTCCAGAGTTTCCTCCAACAGCTCAAACCTCGTAGGCCTAAGTTGTCTTACAATGCAGTATTCCCACAAGTAAGCATCAGAGTGGGACTTCACTCCTGGCCACAATTCTGGTCTGAGTCTTAAGATGGGGCCCACTTCAACTGGTTGTGGTTGTTAATCATCTCAGTGCCAGGACATCACAGCAGGGGTTCCTCAGGATAGTGTTCTAGGTCCAACGATCTTCAGCTGCTTCATCAATGACCTTCTTTCCATCATCAAGTCAGAAGTGGGGATGTTCACTGATGACTGCACAATGTTCAGTACCACTCATGACTGCTCAGATATTGAAGCAGTCCATGTCCAAATGCAGCAAGACCTGGACAATATCCAGGCTTGGGCAGACAATTGGGAAGGAACATTCATGGCACACAAGTGCCCAACAATGACCATCTCCAATAAGAGAGAATCTAACCATATTCCCTTGACATTCAATGATTTACCATGGCTGAATCCCCCATGATCAACATCCTGGAGGATAACATTGATGAGAAATTTAACTGGACTAGCCATATAAATACTGTGGCTATAAGAGCAAGTCAGAGGCTAGGAATCCTGTGGCAAGTAACTCACCTCCTGACATCTCAAGGCCTATCCACAATCTACAAAGCACAAGTCACAAGTCTTCCCTCGCCTGGATGAGTTCAGCTCCAACAACACTCACAACATCCAGGACAAAGCAATCCACTTGATTGGTACCCCAACAATAAGTATTCACTCCCTGCATCACCAACATACAGTAACAGCAATGTGTACCCATACAAGAAGCACTGCAGAAACTCACCAAAGCTCCTTAGACATCACCTTCCAAAGTCATGACCACGACCATCAAGAAGGACAGGGCAGCAGATACATGGGAACACCACCATCTGGGAGTTCTCCTCCAAGCCACTCACCATCCTGTCTTGGAAATATATTGTTGTAACTTCACTGTCACCGGGTCAAAATCCTGGAACTCTCTCCTTAAAAGCACGGTGAGTGTACCTTGACACATGGACTGCTGCGGTTCTAGAAGGCAGCTCACCACCACTTTCTCAAGGGCAATTAGGGATGGGCAATAAATGCTGTCCTAGCCAGTGAAGCACACATCCCTTGAATGAATTATGAAGAAAACAATTGTTCGCTTGATCCCATTAGATGTATCTTTTCTGAACTTACATCAAATCCCTTTGTGGCCCAAGAAAATGGGAATTTTCAAGTTACCTGTAACCTACCAGAAAGGCCGTTTATTTTCTGAGTCATTCTGTATTATCTTCTGATGGAACAAAACTCAAGAATCAATTGGGATTATAATAGTTACTTTTGTTTTGATACTTAAAATAACCACTCCTTTTTATTTAGCTTGGGGAGGGTCAATTTACCTCAAAATGTTGGAAAATGCACCAACAAATGTAAAAAAAAAACAAATTTCTTGTGAGTCCATTGCCAGATTGGATTAACCAAAAATCATGCTCACAAAGAATCAGAAATAATTTGAAGAAAGCATGAAATCAAATGCGCTCAGCTAATTAAATCACCTTTAAGAAGTCTCACAACACCAGGTTAATGTCCAACAGGTTTATTTAGAATCACAAGCTTTCGGAGCACTGCTCCTTCATCACTCACCTGATGAAGGAGCAGCACTCCGAAAGCTCGTGATTCCAAATAAAACTGTTGGACTTTAACCTGGTGTGGTGAGACTTCTTACTGTGCCCACCCCAGTCCAACGCATCTCCAAATCATAAATCACCTTTAGCAATGGGTAGTTCAAAGGGTGAAAAGACAGGAATTGGACATTTGACATCAATGCACCATTTGAACATTATTTACATATGCTGGCCAGTAGTTGGATGGATGTTACCGGCCACTAACCTCAAACCCAAAGGAAAATGTATGTTTGGAGTGGAGGTTTGACGTATGGGAGTTGATCAGCTTAGTCAGTTAGATGGCACTAGTGTAGTGCTGAAAAACACCAACAGCATAGGTTCAGTCCTTGATACAGCTTCTTACCTTGTCCCATGTTTGATGTGGAGTTGTGCCCCACAAGCTATAAAATGACTCATCTCCCTCTCTGACCCAAGGGAGACGACTGTGAACAATGTCCAATTACTTTTGATGGAAGGCTTCTCTGGCCTTCTGAAACAACCCAAAACCAAAACTTTTTTTTTCTCTCTGGAGGTTAACTCTGCCCTGGAAGGCTGATCTGGCCTGACTTGCTTCACCACTAGGCTGAACTTTTGGCAGGCTAAAGCTGCTATCAGACTGACAGCAGAGTTCCTCATGCCAGTGCTATTTGCTCAGTGAGCATGATCAAGGCAATAGCCGACGCTTTCATGTGAGACAGCTTTAGGGAGACGCCAGGTAATCAATAATAGTTTGTGTTCCCAGTCGCCGTTGATCCAGATTTTCAAGGATATTCCAGTTATACAGTAAAGTACTTTTAAGTTCATTATTTTCCATGCAAGTTTTTGTTGATGAAAACATTCTACATTTTTGTGTAGAATTGTTAGCTTCATGCAACAAGTGTGTTTCCAGTATTTGCACATTAGCATCATCGTTACTGAGTTATCAATTTAGAGTCATAGAGTCATAGAGATATACAGCACAGAAATAGGCCCTTCGGCCCAACCTGTCCATGTTGACCACGTTTCCTAAACTGAACTAGTCCCATTTGCTTGTGTTTGGCCCATTTCCCTCTAACCCTTTCTCATCCATGTACCTGTCCAAATATCTTTAACTGTTGCAATTGTACCCGCCTCTACCACTCCTCTGGCAGCTCATTTCATATGCACACCGCCTGTGAAAAAGTTGCGCCTCAGGTCCCTTTTAAATCTTTCCTCTCTCACCTTAAACTTACGCCTTCTTGTTTTGGATTCCCCTATTCTGGGGAAAAGACCTTGGCTATTCACCTTATCTATGCCCCTCGTGATTTTATAAACCTCTATAAGGTCACCCCTCATCTTCTTACACTCCAGGGAAAAAAAGTCTTAGCCTATCCAGCCTCTCCTTATAATTCAAACCTTCCAGTCCCAGCAGCATCCTTGTAAATTTCCTTATTTTTGTATCTGCTTTCTGTTATACGTTATGTGGCACATCATGATCATTTTGAACATGTGATACTATGGACTTGTGCACACTTCAGCTCATGTGCCTATGCACCCTTGGGCCCCATGTCCTTGTGTAGCCATATACCAGTATTTGGGTACCCTTGAGCCTCATGTCTATTTGTGGCCATGTACCAATAGTATCTATATACCCTTGGGCCCCATGTCCTTGTGTGGTCATGTACTGGTACTTGTGCACTCTTGAGCTTGTGTGTGCATGTAAACACGTCTACCTGTACAGAAATAAGATTTCCTACAATTGTTTTATTAAGGCAAACAAATTAAGAGGAGCATCCTGTGCAACAGTGCAATCATTAATAAATATCACCTGATCGCTTACATTTTTAGAGTTTGTATACTAAATGTCAAATAACTTTTTAACAAACAGAATGTTTTTTTCTTCTGAATAACAGGTTCATATGTGAATAGCTTAATCCTTATTTTTAAACTGTAGCTCATTTAATGCATTACCACATACTCTTGATATGATAAGAAAATGGAAAAAGGCTTAATTAACCTTAAAAGTTGATCTTCCAGGGACAAACAGGAGGGGGTTTAAAGAGGCAAGAACAAATGGATTGGGTTGGAGTTGGGTGCATACTTAAAATTGAAGAGAAAGGAAGCACGATTGCAATATGGTTTCAATGCGCCAATTTCTAATTTTAACTGAGAAGTGCTTGGCATTGCGTAAGTAACCTAGTCTCAGGAGTTAGTTCAATCATTAGCGCAGGTGAGTGGACAATGAACACATCATTTAACCTCATAATTACAAGCAAAATGCTTTTGAAATGAATGCAATTTCCCGTCAGATTTACTGCCTCCAGCATTGTTTTCTCAGGGTTTGTGAAACTCGTCGGTTTAGAGGAGGTGAGTTTTGGGTGCAGTTCCCAGGACCCATTAAACTTCAGATTGCACAACCTCGATAAAGTGAGTGCTCACGGCTACTCTGTCAGTTCTCTCTGGCAAATGTTCAGCTGCAGTCAACTTCGAGGTTTTGGAGACGTTTGGAGGTGGTCAAAGAGAAAGCAACAGGACGGGAGGCACCATGGATGTTTATGGCACCGCATTAGAAGAGGGACAGAAGTCCCACCTCCAATATAATAACGGACAATCAAAGTTAATGGTTCTGGGACAACCATTTTTCAGCTGGTGCAGTCTCTACTCCCTTCCTCACCCCATAGACCTTTTAGCCAGGTGGCCAAGAACTACAGTGTCTGTAGAATCCAGCCACAGAAATGGGGAGATTTAGGCATTCAAAGTTTAGGATATTGGCAGCTATAGTTAGAACCACTAATGGTAATTTGAAATTGGGGATGCACAAGAAGTCAAAATTGGAGGAGCTGGATATTTTGAAGGGATGTCGGGATGGAAGTGATGCGCTATCAATAAGGCGAAAGACTACCGGTGTGCCAATACAAGTATAGGCTTTTATTCACAACAGAATCAGGAGCAGATCCCAACAAATAACCAACCTGGACTGAACAAGGGGGAGGAGACAGCCACCTTTATACTAGGTGCCGAGGGGAGGAACCAAACTGGAAGGGGATGTGTCCAGGTATGACAAGCACACACAACGGTGGTCCATATAGGACAAAGGCACAACTGAGGTCCACCACATTCACCCCTTCCTTTAAAAAAAACAACACGGGGGTGAAGCAGAAACAATATTACAAGTCCAGACGAACCGGTGGCTTGATCCGCCGTCGCGATCGTCGTAGTGCAGGTCGCAGAGTCGTCCGAGCAGGGAGCGATGTCGGCCCAGGCTCCGTACAGTGAGCGTCGAGAGAAGGCGCTAGGTAGTGTGAAGCGGACCGATCCGTCGTCCCGTCCAGTCGTCGGGTACTGCGTGGCGACGGCTCCGGTGACTCAAGCGAGCTGTACACGGGGCGAGAGGAGTGAGCAGTGGCCCTGGTGGCGTATGGGGAACAGTGGGAACCGAAGCTGGGGGGTGGGGGGCCGCAACAGGCTCTGGGCGCACTACATTGGGGACAGGGACTGAGGGAGGAAGAGGCGTAGCAGTCTCCGAGTGGACAACACCAGGGACCGTGGGGCGGAAGGACGTGGTGACCTCAGGGGCACCCGCGGATGCCAAGTCACGGACAGAAACCGTGTCCTCCCGCCCATCAGGGTACGCTACGTAAGCATATTGAGGATTAGCGTGGAGCAATTGGACCTCCTCGACCAAGGAATCTGCCTTATGGTCCGGACATGCTTCCGAAGCAGGACAGGCCCCGGGGACATCAGCCAATCTGGGAGCGAAGTACCCGAGGAAGACTTCCTGGGGAACGAAAACATCCGCTCGTCAGGGGTCGTATTGGTCGCTGTGCACAAGAGTGACCTAATGGAATGTAATGCGTCCGGAAGGACGTCTTGCCAACGGCTGACTGGAAGGCCCCTAGACTGTAACGCTAATAGAACGGCCTTCCAGACGGTTGCGTTCTCCTGCTCTACTTGACCATTGCCCCTGGGGCTATAGCTAGTGGTGCGGCTGGAGGCAACGCCTTTGGCGAGCAGGTACTGCCTCAGCTCGTCACTCATGAAAGAGGACCCACGATCGCTATGGACATAGGCTGGGAAGCCGAACAGGGTGAAGAGCTTGTTCAGGGTCCGAATCACTGTAGCCGTGGTCATGTCCGAGCAGGGGAAGGCAAAAGGGAAACATGAGTATTCATCAATGATATTCAGGAAATAAACATTACGGTTAGAGGAGGGGGGGGGGGGCGCTTTAAAATCAACGCTAAGGCGCTCAAACGCGCGAGTGGCCTTTACAAGGTGTGCCCTACCTGGCCAGTAGAACTGCGGTTTGCACTCAGCGCAGACCCTGCATTGCCTGGTAATCGTTCGGACTTCCTCGAGGGAGTAACGCAGGTTACGGGACTTGACAAAATGGAAAAACCTGGTGACACCCGGGTGACAGAGGTCGTTATGGAGGGACTGTAGCTGGTCTAGTTGGGCGCTGGCACATGATCCATGGGACAGAGCATCTGGGGGCTCATTGAGCTTCCCGGGCCAGTACATGATGTCATATCTGTAGGTGGAGAGCTCAATCCTCCACCGCAAGATCTTGTCATTCTTAATCTTGCCCTTTTGCCTGGTGTTAAACAGGAAGGCAACTGACCGCTGGTCCGTAATTAAGGTGAATCGTTGGCCCGCAAGATAATGGCGCCAGTGCCGGACGGCTTCCACGATGGCCTGGGCCTCCTTCTCAACCGAGGAGTGTCGAATCTCAGGGCCTTGTAAGGACGGGAAAAGAAGGCCACCGGACGGCCCCTCTGGTTAAGGGTGGCGGCTAGGGCAAAGTCAGACGCATCACTTTCCACTTGGAATGGGATGGATTCATCCACAGCATGCATCGCGGCCTTCGCGATGTCCGCTTTGATGTCGTCGAAGGCCCGACGGGCCTCCTCCGCCAGGGGAAAAGAGGTCGATTATAGGAGCGGACGGGCTTTATCCACGTAACGGGGAACCCACTGGGCATAGTAGGAGAAGAAGCCCAGGCATCTCCTCAGTGCTTTGAGGGTAGTAGGAAGGGGAAGCTGCATAAGAGGACGCATATGGGCTGGGTCGGGGCCAAGCACACCATTTTCTATCACATACCCAAGGATGGCGAGGCGGCGTGTCCGGAAAACACACTTCACCTCATTATATGTGAGGTTCAGGAGAGTGGCCGTACGAAGGAATTTTTGTAGGTTGGCATCATGGTCCTGCAGGTCATGGCCACAGATGGTGACGTTATCCAGATACGGGAAAGTGGCCCGTAGCCCGTGCTGGTCTACCATTTGATCCATAGCCCGCTGGAAGACTGAGACCCCATTGGTGACACCAAAGGGGACTCGGAGGAACTGGTAGAGGCGGCCATCCGCCTCAAAGGCAGTATATGGGCAATCCTCCGAGCGGATAGGGAGCTGGTGGTAAGCCGATTTCAAATCGATCGTCGAGAAAACCCTATAGTGCGCGATGCGGTTGACTATGTCCGCGATACGGGGAAGAGGATATGCATCTAGTTGGGTATACCTGTTTATGGTCCGGCTGTAGTCAATCACCATGCAGTGTTTCTCCCCCGATTTAACTACGACCACTTGCGCCCTCCAGGGGCTGGTGCTGGCCTGAATAATCCCTTTCCGAAGCAGACGTTGTACCTCGGACCGAATGAAGGCCCGGTCATCCGCACTATAGCGCCTACTCTTGGTGGCTATGGGCCTACAATCCGGGGTGATGTTCTCAAATAAGGGGGGGGGTGGGGGGAGGTGATCTTGAGGGTCGAGAGACTGCAGGTGGTGCGCGAGGGGCGCTGCCGTGACGGCGCCTGGCAGACGGAGAGCGGGGGATAAGGGCCATCGTACTGCAGGGTGACGCTCCTATGATGGCTGAGGAAATCTAACCCCAGCAGTACAGCTGCGCAGAGTCACGGCAGCATGAGGAGCCAAAAACGCTCGTAGGCTGTGCCCTGTACCGTCAGCGTCACCAAACAGCATCCGAGGACCTCCACCGAGTGGGAATTCGAGGCCATGGAGATGGTCTGGCTCCAGGGTCGCACGGGAAGGGCATATTGACGCACTGTGCGAGGGTGTATAAAACTTTCTGTGCTCCCACAGTCGAACAGGCAATTTTCTGCATGACCGTTTACCTTGATCTCCATTATTGACTTGGAGAGTTGATGAAGCTGCGACTGGTCCAGGCAAATCGATGCCACCGTCGAATCAAAGAAGAATCCGTCTTCGTCGCCGTCTGATGACGTCACGGATAAAGCTTCCTGCTCAGCGCGTCTTGATGCCAGTCTCAAAGATGGTGATTTCTGCGCTTCCGGTGACCGCATCAAAGATGGCGATTCCCACGCTTCCGGTGACCGCATCAAAGATGGCGATTCGCGCGCAGCCGCCGCCTGCATTAAAGATGGCTGCGCCCGTGGAACACACATGGCGCCACGAGGCTTCGGAAGCGGTTTTGCCCGGCAGACTTTAGCGAAGTGGCCTAGCTTACCGCATCCGGAGCAAATCGCGTCCTTCGCCGGGCAGTGACGCCGAGGGTGCTTGGGTAGGCCGCAAAAGTAACATTTGGGCCCCGCCGGAACAGCCGTCGCGGTGGAGCCATTGGTAGAACGGGATGCAAGGTAAGACCCGAGATTGTGAGAGGCCGCTATCTAGGTCAGCTTGTTCCAGCAGGCGCTGCCGGATGTATGTAGACTCAATGCCCGCAACGTAGGCATCGCGGATCAGGTCCTCTGTGTTCTGAGCTGCTGTAACAGCCTTACAGTCACAAGCTCGAGCTAGGACCCGCAGGGTGCGCAGAAATTGGGCGCACGATTCTCCTGGCTGCTGCTTGCGGGTAGTTAGGAGCTGTCTGGCGTAAACCGCGTTAGGGCTCTTTCGGAACTGCCCTTTTAGGAGTTCGATAGCGTCCGCGTATGTAGCAGCGTCCCGGAAGATTCCATAGACAGCTTCGCTTACCCGGGCGCGGAGCACATGGAGTTTAGCGGCGTCGGTGTCCATAGACTGCTTCGAAGCAGTCCAACCAATGATCAACTTTATCAGAGGCTCCAACCTCTTGAGGGTCTAATGCTAATTTGTCGGGTTTTAGAAACTGCTCCATGCTGGTAAACTGTTCTGAATAAAATTGATGCGCTATCAATAAGGCGAAAGACTACCGGTGTGCCAATACAAATGTAGGCTTTTATTCACAACAGAATCAGGAGCAGATCCCAACAAATAACCAACCTGGACTGAACAAGGGGGAGGAGACAGCCACCTTTATACTAGGTGCCGAGGGGAGGAACCAAACTGGAAGGGGATGTGTCCAGGTATGACAAGCACACACAACGGTGGTCCATATAGGACAAAGGCACAACTGAGGTCCACCACAGGAAGATATGTACAAGATGTGAAGGGATGAGGTCTTGTGGGATTTGAAAGCAAGAGGAGTTTAAACCCAATGCATTTCTTAACCACAAAACCAATGCGGGTAAACTAGAACTGTAGTGATGGGTGAAGTGAATTTGGTGTGTGTTAGGGAATGGGCTGCACTTGGAAAAGCTTATGCTTATGGAAGGTGGAAGATGTGAGACCAGCTAGATGCGCATTGGACTGTCGAGTCTCGAGGTAACAAAGGCATGGGTGAGAGTTTCAGCATCAGCTGAGACATGGGTGAAGTTGGTGATGTTATAGCAGTAGAAGTAGATGGTCTCAGTGATGGTATTCATTTGTGGTCAGATGCCCATCTTGGAGTCAAATATGATGCCAAGTTTGTGCAAAGTCAGACAACTGACAGGGAGAATGTTGCCTTTGGTGGCAAGGGAATGGAGCTTAAGGAGGATCCAAAAACAATGGTTTCAGTCTTCCCAATATTTAATTGGAGTACAGGATGTCATAATTGAAACAATGGAGAGGTTTAGAGAAGTGATGGTGAAACAGAGCTGGGTGCCTTCTGTGTACATATGGAGCCTGACACTATGTTTTCAGATGATGTTGCCAAGGTAAAGCATGTAGATGAGAAATAGGAGAGGGGCGAAGGATCAAGCCTGGAGGGACATCAGAGGTGATGGTATGGGGGCAGGGGTATGAGTATGCAAAAACCACAAGTATTGTCAGCTGGTCAGATTCTTGATTTCCAGGATTGGTGTCTCCAAGCTGCTCAGTGGGTGTGATTTGCACTCACAGGGTGTGATCTGTCTGTTGACATGTTTTCATCATTCACTTCCTCTGTTATTCCACCACCAGGCTTGTATTCACACCTCCCTCTCTCTCCATGCTCCAAAAACTCTTTCATCATTGCATTCTTTTCACACCTTTGTCTTGAGTCTTGCTCCCTCCAAGTTCTCTGTGCTCTCACTCCCTTTCTCATCTTATTGGGGTTTAACATTCTGTTACTCAATATTTAATATCCTTCTCCAATGTAACAATGGCATCTATTTTAATATTTTCATTGGTGGTGAAGGGATAGCCTCTATCATCTCTTTATTTAACTTGCGTATCCAGTTTGATTTGTTCCAGTGGGGTTTTTTCTCTCTGTTGTTAGTGTTACTTTTCTAGCTCTCTGCTGTTTTCCTGGTTGCACGTTGTGGTGTGTTCATTGAATGTTTGCTTGCTGCTATGGTAGCTGTTGGAGGAAGCGCTCTGTGTGGCACACTGAGTTTTAATGCTTTGTGTAGACTGCGTGTCTGCCAAGTGGGTTTAATGCCTCTTGTTGCAGTGGTTCCCAAATATGGTATCAAGTAGTGCCAGGAAAACAATCATATCCAACACTTATTGTCCAATAGGCGCAGTTCCACTCCGTAAAGAGCACTTTCACCCCACCTGTCAAAAGGAGACTTGATGCCAGATCCAGTCTCTGGAAGTAAAATGTTGTCATCGCACTGAGGGAATCCAATGTTGTAATTGTTTAATGTAATTTCTGAATAAAAGCAAAAATAAAACCAATATCTGTAAAATACTTTTTACTGATTTATTTTGTGATTCAATTATAGATTTTTGCTACTCATCTGCTGAATGCTTCACTTTTTAAAGTTTAAAAGTTTAGTTTATTTATTAATATCACAAGTAGGCTTATATTAACACTGCAATGTAGTTACTGTTAAACTTCCCTAGTCGCCACACTGCAGCACCTGTTCGGGTACACAAAGGGAAAATCTAGCATGGCCAACGCGCCTAGCCAGCATGTCTTTTGGGCTGTGGGAGGAAAGCGGAACATCCGGAGCAAACCCACGCAGACACGGGGAGAATGTGCAGACTCCGTACAGACACTGACTCAAGCCAGGAATCAAACCTGGGTCCCTGATGCTGAGAGGCAGCAGTGCTAATCACTGTGCCACCATGCTGCTTATGTTACCTTTTAAGCGCAGTGTTAGCAAATTCAATAACTGCTCATTTCAAATAATAGTTTAATTGATTTACTAATTAAAATGAATAATTACCTTTTAAATTGTTAGTAATGCTGGACTCAAATGCTTTGTATGCTTATAGAATACATTAACAGAGTTCTTTTTAATGATCTGGATATAAAAACTGCATATACTCCATTTGTATCACCACAGAATGTGGCATTTCCTGTTTTTGAGTATCACGAGCATTTGTAATCGGAAAAGGGAGGGAATCATATTTGTATGAATGTACTTTATTTTTCAATTTTTTTCTTCAAATTTGATTTTTACCTCCTTGACTCTTGATGGATCCATGGAAACATCCAAGATGTCAGTTCCACACAGCCAGGTGAACTTCAGTCACTGAACACTGCGCTGTTAAGCTGCTGCTGCAGGACTTGCGATAGCACATAAGCCTCTTCTCTCTCAATGGTCGTGTGTCCATTCACAGGCACTGCATAGGCCCACTGCACGGCCGCGTCTTACTAGACATCTTGTGGGCAGAGTTTGGATCAGAGATGTTGCCACTAAAGCCGAATACCCTCCTGGGACCAGCTGCTTCCATCATGGCCCATGTGACGCACCATCTCAGGACAGGTATTCGTGTGGGCATCCCCTGTGAGCCCCCAAAGCAACTGAATGCCACTATGGCATCACGCAACCCAGCCAGCAGATGGTGATGCCTGTTTACCAAATTAATTCACATATCACTCGCAAAAGATCAAGGATTCAGCTGCAAGAAGGAGCCCACACCCGTGTTACTTAAAGGGCCAGGCATCCAACTTGCAGGTATTTAGAACTGGAGCTCCAGTTTCCAGTGGAGTGCGATTGAAACACTGCATCTAGTGACACAGGTGGGAATGCTACCATTCTGATAAAGATTCACAGCTTTACAGCAATGGCTACACTTCAAAAACACTTCCTTAGCCATGCAGAAATTTGGGATATCCTGAGGATATGAAAGGTCTTAATTAAGTACAAGTCAACTTTCTATTTTCCTTCATAATTTTGAACGCAAGGGAGCTGTTTCTAAGTGATGAAAATTCAATGGGCTGAATTTTACCTGCAGGCAGTAGCCCAACCCACCCAGCTTAAAAGTCAGGGACAAGCCTGCCTCCATATGGTCAGGTTGGCCGGGCTTATTTTAAGGCTTGTTAGGCCATTAATTGGCTCAGGCTGGGGCTTCTGGGCCCTTGTGGGAGCAATTCACACCCGCCAAGAGCTGCCAGCTAATGAGAGTGGTGATCAATGCTGGGGTTGTAAGCTGGGGAGGCCTGATTCAAAAGTGAGTGGGAGTTTCTTCAGACCCTGCCTGGTAGATCCAAATGAGGTGGGATAGTGAACGGCCAGGTTTGGGAGGGTAGAGCGGGGGTGAAGTGGGGGAATACCATGGGGGGAAATGTGAAATAAGTCAGCAAAGGCCGGTATCCCATCACCAGATTCCCTTTTAGTTACAAGCTCTATTAAAGTTCATAGAGTGTTACAATTCTGAATCAGCATCCAGAGTGCCAGGAGACCTGACACTCCCAGTTCTATGTACAACAAAGGCTCCCTGACTGGACAAGCGATAAAGAGCTCAATCATATTCTAAGAAGCCAACCTTAATGGCCTCTTTGAAGTCATTACAGAAGATCTCCTCCACCACTAAGTGCCATGTGGTTTGTTCATGCTCCACCACTGATAACAAGGAAATGGTGACAAGATCATGGCTTCAGTTGGCCCAAGGCCTTCCGATGTCTTCCCAGGTAGCTGACGCCAATGCCATAGCACCTAATTTCACACACCCCTGCTGGTCCGGTCCCAGGCCAGAGGCATTGAATTCCACCCAATGGTTATTGCCTAAGCCAATTATAGTCTTGTATCTTAAACCAGCATTCCTGAATGCAGATAACAGCTGGAATGCAGATTGCATTTTATAGCAGCATGGTGGAACTTACTGCAAATTGAATAGGAGGAAAATAAAACACGCCACCCATGGTTAAATAGCTTCTCTCATTCACAAAGAAAATCCAGGTTAATTTGCTCACTGCAGATTGCTGAGGCCTACTATCTTTCTGCTGAGCTAAAATTAGAAGCGATGACTCAATTAAAAAAAACTAGAACTGTGCATTACATATATTTTCCCTTTAGTTTTTCCACACGTTCTGTTATGATGCTAGATTACAGAAACATTTTTACACAGTGGACAAAGCTTGCACATGTTTAAACACTTCCTCTTGTCACAAAGTTTTTTTTTCTTGATGGAAAACGTTCTCTTTTTAAACTTTAGGGTAACAGAGGAAAAGGGCTGCCTAATTCCAACAGTTAGTAGGGTCTTCAAGATAACGTTTAATTTATCCATAATCGGTTGCTGCATAAAGGAAACATCTGTTCTTGTGTTCTCGGATTGAGAGCCTGAAAGGGGAAAAAAAGCTTCTCATGTGTAAATGAGTAACTGCAGCCGTGAACTACCAGCTGCTCCTAGAATCTGTCTTCTGGGCTCGCTATAACTGGCTGTGGTTATATATTGCTTAACTTCACTACAGCATTAAAACACAAAGGGGCAGGCTCGGCATTTTAAACTACTGTGAATCAATTTAAATGATACTTGGTCTGGTCTACAGCTGACCCGTTCAGGGAAATTAATTTGCCATCTAACTTGCATCACTAGCATTCGCATCTAAAGAGCTCCACTGTGAAGTTTCAAAGGTTCCTGCATTCTACGGCTTTCTGTGAATAGGTGATGAGCGCTAATGAATGGCTGAGCGTTCATAGTACAACCATATGTAAGCCCTACACATGTATGGCTAGTTTCCCCTGGGTAAGAGTTAAATTTGCAAAAAAAAACGATTAACCGAATACAGCACCGAGCCATTATGTGATGAATACCAATTTAATACATTGCAAAGTTGGTATTTTCTCCCTACATGTCTTCAAATTCTCTTTTAACACGACCACATTCCTGAACACTATGGCAGTTAGACCTATACGTTTACAGGCAGATTATTTATGTTTGCGATGTTACTATTCCCTGCTTTATTCTACGCCCTTCTTTCATGTAATACCTAATGTCTGCTGACTGTAAGTGCTCCTTTGAAAGTTAATCACATCAGAATATATATATATATAGCTTGTTGCATTTCATTGTAGAAGACTTATTTTTGCAAATCTTGTAAATATTTATTTAATTGTGAGACTTTAAATCTGGACAGGTTCAAGTGTTAATTTATTAATTCCTGTAGACTGGAGAGAGAGAGAGGGGGATGGTGGGCTATTGTAAAGCTTAAATGTTTGGTTAATTACTGGACAAAATCAACTGAGTAACCAAATGCTAGCAAGTTGTACTGATGATTGTCAGCAGTGCTCTGTGCATTTTGCAACCGGAGCTCATTGATATTAGGTGCCTGCTTCCTGGTTTCACACTTAGTTGTACAGTGCACTTTATCACTGCAGTGGTGTGTGTGTGTGGTCTCCAGTCCCCTCACAGGAAAACACAAAGGACTCAGCATTCTGGGACAGAGAAAGAGTTTTTGTCGCTCATGAATGTACTTAATGGAACTTGGTTTAACATTTGTCTTTGCAGAACATCCTTCCGCATCATTGCGTTAACATGTGTTTGGGGGGGCGGGGGGGGGGGCGGGGCGGGAGGAGCTGCTCATTTGATGAAGTGCATGTCACATTTTGTCAGTGGCAGTCTCAATAAAAGTGATTCTGCTTTCTTTTGTCAGAAATTGAAATTACTTTTCTTATATGATGTTCAAAATTAACAGAAAAAGTATTTTGTAAAATAATGGAGTCCTAGAAATGATACAGCACAGAAGAGGGCCATTTGGCCCATCTTGTCCATGTTGACCCAAAGACACCCAGGTGCCCTTTCTAATCCCACCTTCCTGCACATGGCCTATTGCCCTGCAACCTTCAGCACTTAAGGTGCAGATCCAGGTACTTTTTAAACAAGTTTAGTGTCTCTGCCTCCACACCAATTCAGGCAGTGAATGCCAGACACCCCATGCGGAAAAACATTTTTCCTCATGTCCCCTCTAATCCTCCTGCCACTTAGCTTGAATCTATGAGCCCTGATTTTTGAACTCTGCCAAGGGAAACGGGTTCCTCCTGTCTACCTCTCCACCCTCATAATTTTGTATACCGCAATCATGTCATTCCTCAGCCTTCTTTGTTTTCAGGAAAACAACCCCATTCTCTCCAATCTCCCCTCATTGCTACAATTCTCCAGCCCTGGCAACAATCCAGTAAATCTTCTCTGCGCACTCACCAGACCAATTATGTCCTCCCTGTAATGTGGTGACCAGGACAGCACACAATACTCCAGTTGTGGCCTCACCACTGTCTTATATAGTTTCATCATTATATCCCTACTTTTACATTCCATATCTCTGCCAATGAAGAAAAGCATTCCACATTGCTTCTTCACAACCTTATCTACCTGTACTGCTACCTTTAGGGACCTGAACATTCGTGCGCCAAGATCTCTCACTTCATCTACCCCTCTCAGTGTATTCCTGTTTATTGTGTATTCCCTTTTACTGTTTGACCTCCCTAAATGCATTACGTCACACTTATCAGAATTGAACTCTATCTGCCACTATCTGGCAATAGCCAACTCCACCAACCTATCTATATCATTTTGGAGCTGAGAGCTATCCTCTACACCATCCAGTACATAGAACCCCTACAGTGCAGAAAGAGGCCATTCAGCCCATCAAGTCTGCACTGACAACAATCCCACCCAGGCCCTATCCTCATATTCCTACATATTTTACCTGCTAATCCCTCTAACCCTCATATTTACCCGCTAATCCACGCATCCCGGGACACTAAGGGGCAATTTAGCTTGGCCAATCAACTAACCCGCACATCTTTAGACTGTGAGAGGAAACCGGAGCACCCGGAGGAAACCCACGCAGACACGGGGAGAATGTGCAAACTCCGCACAGATAGTGACCCGAGCCGGGAATCGAACCCAGGTCCCTGGAGCTGTGAAGCAGCAGTGCTAACCACTGTGCTACCGTGCCGCCATGGCAAATTTTTTTGTCATCTGCAAATTCCCCAATCATGCCCCCACATTCAAGTCCAAATTGTTAATATATAAAACAAACAGAACACTGAGCCCTGCAGAATACCAATTGAAACAGCGTTTCATTCGTAAGGGCATTCATCGACCATTGCCCCTTTCCTGTTACTAAGCCAACTTTGGATTCAATTTGCCACATTACCCTGTATCCCATGGGCTTTTACATTTTTGACCAGTCTGCCATGTTGGACCTTGTCAAACGTCTTACTAAAATCCATGTAGATAACATCCACTCCACTACCCTCATTGATCCTCCTTGTCACTTCCTCAAATAATTCAATCAAACTTGTAAGGCATGACCTTCCCTTAACAAAACCATGTTGACTATCCTTGACTAGTCCATGCCTTCTAAGTGACAGTTTATCCAATCTCTCAGGATTAAATTCTAACAATTTTCCTACCACCGAAGTAAGACTAACTGGCCTATAATTGTTTGAGAATTCCTTCGTACCTTTTTTAAACAACGGAACTGCATTTGCATTCCTCCAGTCCTCCAGCACTTCATCTGTGTCTAGTGAAGATTGGAAAATAATCCTCAGAGCATCTGCTGTTTCCTTCCTGACATACTTCAACATCCTAGGGAAGAATCCATCTGGCGACTTATCCATTTTCAAAGATTCCTCAAACACTTCCTCTCTCGTTATGATTATTTTATCCAATATTTCACACTACTCCTCGCAGATTACGATGTCCACACCATCCTCTTCCTTTGTGAATATGGAGACAAAAAATTCATTTAAAACTCTTTCCATATCTTCTGCATCTTCCCGCAAGTTCCCTTCTTCATCTCTGCAAGGTTTGATAATGTAGAGCATTGCAGAGCAAAATAACAGGTACTTCATATGGTTGATCACATTACCCACACTACGACAATGATTACATTTCAAAAGTACTTCATTGGCTGTAAAGAGCTCTGGGACATCATGATGCTATGGGGAGAAAGATACAAAAGTCTGAGGTCACGTACCAACCGACTCAAGAACAGCTTCTTCCCTGCTGCCATCAGACTTTTGAATGGACCTCACTCTCGTTAAGTTGATCTTTCTCTACACCCTAGCTATGACTGTAACACTACATTCTGCACTCTCTCCTTTCTTTCTCTATGTACTGTGTGCTTTGTCTCTACAGCCCGCAAGAAACAATACTTTTCACTGTATACTAATACATGTGACAATAATAAATCAAATCAAATCAAATCAAAGTGAAGTGTCTTCTGTAAGTAAGTCATTAATTTGAGCGTCTACACTATAAACACACCACTGGATTGGTATCTTACCTTTGTGAACTAACTTTACGGCTGAAATATATCTGATCAACTGTGCGATAATATTGTACATAATGAAACAAAAGTCTGTCCTATTTTAAGCAATAAACACATGAGTACTAAAACTGTAACGGTGCTAAAGAAAATAGCCATGTTAAAAGAGACTTTAAGTCAGTATGGAAAGAAAATGAGAAAGTTTGACATTGAGAAAATATCTTCACAGGTGTGTTTTACTCTTACAGAATTCCAATGCAATTACTGACTCAAATCCCAACAAAAAAAATACATTCAAACAAGAGATTTCTTTTTGGTAATCCATATTTTCCAACTTGTGTAGTTAATCAGGTTAGACTAATGTTTTCATATTCGTTCCCTCACTTCACTCCTTTGATACAATTGGCTGGCAGCTTCTCCCTCACATCCAAATTCTTTTTGTCACCATCCTTAGGTGGATGAGCCTTTCCAATCAGCTCTGGATCTTCAATACAATATTGAGTTGCTGACAGCCTCTGCAATAAATATAAGGCAGTCATGAATAAAGCCACTGGCGACTTTCATGGAAACCTCTTTACTCAGAGGGTGAGAATATGGAACTTGCTAATCCATGGTATGTCTCAGACGAATTGCACTGATGCATTTAAAAAGCCAAGCGCAATAGAAGGCTATGTTGATTAGATAAGATGAAGTAAGGTGGGAGGAATCTCATGTGGAACATAAAGAGCAGCATAAGTGATTAGGCAAATTAGCCTGTGTCTGTGCCTTAAAATTCTATGATGCAGCATAGAAGGGGGCCATTTGGCTCATCTTGTCCATGCTGACTCAAAGATAGTAAGAAGTCTCACAACACCACGTTAAAGTCCAACAGGTTTATTTGGTAGCAAAAGCCACTAGCTTTCGAAGCGCTGCTTCTTCATCAAGTGAGTGGGATTTCAGTTCACAAACAGGGCATATAAAGACACAAACTCAATTTACAAAATGATGGTTGGAATGCGAGTCTTTGCCAGTAATCAAGTCTTAAAGCTGTCCCCTACGAAAGCAATCCCCTACGGACAAGCCCTCCGTATACACAGGATCTGCTCAGATGAGGAGGATCGCAACAGACACCTCCAGACGCTGAAAGATGCCCTCATAAGAACAGGATATGGCGCTCGACTCATCGATTGACAGTTCCGACGCGCCACGGCAAAAACCACACCGACCTCCTTCAGAAGACAAACACAGGACACGGCGGACAGAGTATCCTTCGTCGTCCAGTACTTCCCCGGAGCAGAGAAGTTATGACATCTTCTCTGGAGCCTTCAACATGTCATTGATGGAGACGAACATCTCGCCAAGGCCATCCCCATACTCCCACTTCTTGCCTTCAAACAATCGCACAACCTCAAACAGACCATTGTCTGCAGCAAACTACCCAGCCTTCAGGAGAACAGTGACCGCGACACCACACAACCCTGCCACAGCAACCTCTGCAAGACATGCCGGATCATCGACATGGATGCCATCATCTCATGTGAGAACACCATCCACCAGGTACATGGTACATTCACTTGCAACTCGGCCAGCGTTGTCTACCTGAAACGCTGCAGAAAAGGATATCCCGAGGCATGGTACATTGGGGAGACCATGCAGACGCTACAACAATGGATGAATGAACACCGCTCGACAATCACCAGGCAAGAGTGTTCTCTTCCTGTTGGGGAATACTTCAGCGGTCATGGGCATTCGGCCTCTGATCTTCAGGTAAGCATTCTCCAAGGCGGCCTTCATGACACACGACAATGCAGAATCGCTGAGCAGGGACTGATAGCCAAGTTCCGCACACATGAGGACGACCTCAACCGGGATCTTGGGTTCATGTCACACTATCTGTCACCCCCACAACTTGCCTGGACTTGCAAAATCTCACTAACTGTCCTGGCTGGAGACAATACACATCTCTTTAACCTGTGCTTAACCCTCTCTCCACTCACATTGTCTGTACCTTTGAGGCTTGATTACCTGTAAAGACTCGCATTCCAACCATTATTTTGTAAATTGAGTTTGAGTCTTGATATGCCCTGTTTGTGAACTGAAATCCCACTCACCTGATGAAGGAGCAGCACTTCGAAAGCTAGTGGCTTTTGCTACCAAATAAACCTGTTGAACTTTAACCTGGTGTTGTGAAACTTCTTACTGTGTTTACCCCAGTCCAACGCCGGCATCTCCACATCATGACTCAAAGACATCCAGGTGCAAGGATGGGAAAGGTTTAGAGGGATATGGGCCAAACACAGGCAAATGGGACTAGGTCAGTTCAGAAAACCTGGTCAGCATGAACGAGCTGGGCCGAAAGGCCTGTTTCCGTGCTGTATATCTCTATGACTCTATGATACCTTTCCTGAGACAAGTGATATTCTTCTTTGAACACAGATATTGCATTGCTATTTTGTTTTAAATGTTTTTAGAAAGTATCTCACAAAACAGAAGATATAGTAATGAATTTGTACAAAGCATTGGTTAGGCTACAGTTAAAATGCAGTGAGCATTTTTATGCACCCTATTACAGAAGGAATACCAAAGCCAATGAGAGTGCAAAGACTTATCAGGATTTTGCCATGGTTTGTAAGCTACAGTTATGAGGAGAGACTTGAAATACTTGGACCATTTCCACTGGAGCAGTGAAGTCTAAGACGAGATTTAACAAAAGATTTTTTAAATTTACAAAGGGCTTTGATAGTGAATAGAAAAACCATTTCCTTTATTTGGGGGGGTTAGGTGTCAAGGAGTGGTGTGTGTGTGTGTGTGGTGGTTCGGAGGGGCGGTGGGGAGGGTTGGGTCGTCATGGGAATGAGGGCTGGAATTTTCCAGCCGTGCTTGCCCAAGACCGGAAAATCCCACCCAAGGTCAACGGACCTTTGCATGGTCTTGTCACGCCCGCTATGATTCCTGTGGCGGGTGGGATGGGAAAATTCCACCCATAGAGTTGATCCATATAAAAATATCACTTTAAGAGCGTGGGAATGTTGAGGAGAAATTTCTATGCGCGGATTTGTTGGAGAATGAAATGTCTTTCTACAGTTACTGGTTGAATCAACGTGTATTTCTTCTAAAGCCAGAAAATAAGATAAGCATCCGAAAGAAAGGAAAATCTAAGGATTGTTGTGGAAAAGAACTGACACAAACAATAGAATTTATGCATTTCTTTGTGCTGTCAATGGTTCACTTCTATACAAAATGTTTACAAAGTCAATTTGAAGATCATAGGAGTACACCTGCTTTAAATTCTAAATGCTAACTGTGGTAACAAGGATAACCAAACCAAAAATATTATTCACCAGGAATTAATTTCAAACCTTTCTAGCTTCCTTACTATTCTGCGCATCCCCCATGCTGTAGCCCAATGAACTTCTTGACATTGACCAATGTTGCTACGTTCATTCTCACTTCATTTGATTGAGCTCAGGAATGTGCACATGAAGGATAATGGGCCCAAAACTATATCTGTCACCTCTGACATTCTTCAAGTATCCAGCCTTGGGCCCGCAACCTATTTTCCCTTATTGTCATGAGGCAGTATGCAGACATCACCCACAGACATGGGTCTGTACATGAAAAACACCCAGCTTTACTAATCCAGCAACTTCCAACCCATATTACACTTCAGTACAGAGATACTGCATCCTGGTTAAGCCATAACTTCCTCCAGTTAAGTTATAGCCATCATCTTCCACCCCTTCCACAAACTCCATATTCTTACCACTGGCTTCATTCCTATTCTCCCCCCACAGTCTCAAGCTGAAGTAAGCGCCTGTTCAGCCTTCGGGAATGCAGAGCTAATGTTGATCAGTGAAGATGAGGGTGATGGACAAGTGGTTCCTATTGTGGGACAAGGTGTGGAGATCTAGAGGCTTCCAAGGTGGGTGTTGGAGAAGTTGTGTCTAGGGAAATCAAATGTGCATAATTTAGGATTTGTGGCATTACAAGTAAGATTTAGCTCAGAGGTAGACAATGCCACGCGGAAGTATGTGGTCTTGACGTTGAATAAAATCTTCAGCTTAGATTTGGGTCGAACAGAAAACAATGTATTCAACCAGATTCAGTTCATGGGACCAGGGATGAATATGGGGTTGAAGGCAAAAATTCTGAGCTTTTTGTGGAGGCCTAAAACAATGACTTTTGTCTTCCTGATATTCAGTCTTAGGTTGCAAACCAGCACTGGTGTGGGAAGAATGTCACCCAAGCTGCGGGAAGGCCTTCCACAATAGGGCCATATGAATGACTTGGTTCCCAGCATCTGCATACATTGGTTAGGTAATGTGTGGAGAGAGGCATCACTGGTGGCACTGGGGGAATCCTGGAATATATCAATGCTGGGGGAAATGACTGTTAGGCCCAACAGAGCTTGAGAGAGATTTGACATATTTTGGGCCAGGTCTGCAGTCAGGAATTCTCTGTGGGTGTTTAAAAGTGGCTGGCAGGACCCAGATGCTGAAATCTCATCCCATTTTTCCAGTAAAGGAAAGGGGACAGAGTTTGATTCATACCGGAGGGAAAGCTACACTCAGCAGGGCAACTCGAATTGAGTGCTGAATTCAAACGTTCCTTATTTTGACTATTTCAAAGGCCTAAACCCACAGTGTGGGAGACATAAATTTATGGAGTAGACATAAACACTCTTGCAGTGTGGATAGGGTCTGTTTAACTGTCATGATCTGAAGTTTTTTAAACTATAAAAAAAAGTACAACCGTCAGTGATTGTTACAAACACCCTCAGATTTGATTGAGAAGCCAATTATATGCGATCTGTTTGAGCAGTTTCAATAGAGTTCTTTATTGACCTTTCCTTTAGTGCTGTTCATTATGAATGTTTGGTGGAGTTTCAAAAGCTACAATTATTTCACTGGGGTTCTGGGTTCACAATTTGATTGATAGCTTAAGTATATTATTAAAGGATTAGGAAAAATTAACAGAAGTTCATTTTTTGAAGAGGTTATCCACTTGAGAAGACTTAAAAGGTTTGATGTTTTCATGATTCTTTTTCATTAGCAAGTTTGTTTATTGAGAGCTATATTAGATTTTTAGACTTTTAAAAAAACTCCAAATGGCTGTTGAGGTTTGTCCATGGTGGATACCGCCTTTTGGTTGATATGGGGGCATGCAGGGCCATGGGGAGTGGGTGGGGCATGATTTGGCACCGAATTGGCATTCGGGTTTGAGGTAACTTGAGGGAATGTGAAAGTGAGAGGGTTAGAGGTGGCTGGCTGAACATCTTCCAAAACAACTGCGACTGAGTCCCAGAGAACCAAGGTGGGCCTTCTAACCAGCTCACCTCCACACTGACCTGTCCTTGCGTCCTTCTGGTATCTCTTCTGGATCAGCAGTCCCAAATTCCTCAGGTGTCCACGTCCTGGTCCCACCAAGGGATAATCTCGTAATTTGGGGCACTTTTTACTGAGACAGGTCCAGCAAGTCGGGAAATTTCCTGATTTGAGCTAACTGCCTCAGTAACCAAGATCTGGTCCTCGAAATTAGTAACCATCCGTGAGATATATATCCCAAAACCACGGAAGAATTTTCCTTCCTTCTCCAATTTAACTTCAATTTTGCAGAAAGCTATCTCAAAGCTATTTGTCGGTGCTAACTGTGTTTATTGGCAAAAACAGGTTGGAGGAGAGAATACAGATGAGAGAATGACAGGCTAGGTGAAGAACCCATTGAAGCTACAGGGAGTCAGGACAGCTCAGCGTCTATTGGGAATGGAACCTTGTGGCCTGAGAATAGTATTTGATGGTTTGGGCTAAGCCACAGACTTAAGTTCCAGACCTGTGATATCTCAAGGGATGAAACTTAATTGAGACATTGTGAAGGGGAGCTGGGCAATTTTAAATAAAGGCTAAGTTTTTTACTTGTTAATTATGTTATAAATTATAGAGTCAAAAATAATCCGAGAATTCCCACCTTAATTCAACAACCTGAGCCGAGGAGGAGGTCATCTTCACCAGCTGGTGAACCCAATAGGGGAAAGGGTGGCAGGGTGGCACAGTGGTTAGCACGGCTGCCTCACAGCACCAAGGACCCAGGTTCAATTCTGGGCTTGGGTGATTGTCTATGTGGAGTTTGCATATTCTCCCTGTTTCTGCATGTGTTTCCTCTGGGTGCTCCGGTTTCCTTCCACAGTCAAAGATGTGCAGGTTAGATGGATTGGACATGCTAAATTTGCCCCTTTTGTCCCAAGATGAGTAGGTTAGAGGGATTGGCAGGGTAAATACATGGGGTTAAGGGAATAGGACCTGGGTAAGATGCTCTGTTGGAGACTTGGTGCAGACTTGATAGGCTGAATGGCCTCCTTCTGCACTGTAGGGATTCTATGATTCTGTGAAGGCTTTCAAAATTCAATTCATTTGTTATTTAATAAATAAGTAAAAGTAAATAAGTAAAAGTAAAAAAACTCTTCAATTATCAGACAGAAGAAAAAGGTTTTCCTTTTTCTGAGCTTTGCATTGTCCCTGAAGTAAAACATAAACTTTTATTAATAGCTTAAATCTGAAGCTTTATCTGAAGATTCTGAGTATGCTTCTGTCACACTCTTGCTGTCAATTTTGAACATTTTCACAAGCTTCCTCAGTTATGTAACATTTGCCAAGGATAAAACAGCCTAAAGCTAATGGTTTATTGGCGTTCTTAGACTTTTATCCAAATAAATCAATAATTACATATATCCTTCTATAATGCAAGAGTTCCAGGTCTACATCTGGCCCCTAAAAATCCTTGGGGCATACCTCCCAGCACAAGTGGCAAAATGCATCAGACATTAATCCCATTCCTCCACCACACTGGCCTTAATGGACAAATGGAGGCAGATACTGTGACATAAGTGGGGGAATTAATGGCGACAAAGGGTGGCAATAATGTGGGGGCACATCTGCGGTGGGGAGTCGATGGCGGGGGAGGGTAGCGGGCAAGAGAAACGGGTCTTTGGCTCTATGTGGCCACATATCGATAACACCAAACTTTTCACTGTCTTCCAAAGAAGCTGGAAACACAAGGTGTAAGTCGTCAGCCCAGGAAAGGAGGTGTGGATCTTCCCCCTCCATGTCCCTGCCACCAATCAACAGCAAGACCAACTTTGCTGTTTCTGTGGGCTCCCCACTATAAAGATGTGCCAATTGAATGTTGGATCGTGACTGAAGATCTAGGTGCTAATGGTTCTGACTTAAGAACAACCCCCCCCCCCTCAACCCCTCGCCTTCCCCACCCCCCCCCCTCCCAACTAGTCTAGCCCCTTACGTTGATGGGTTTGTGTGCTGTGCTCTGCCCGTGCTCTGCTAAGGGGATCCAGTGGAGGATGGAGCAATGCTGCTCCATAGGCCACAGAGGATGACTCCTCCGGCTCCGAGGAGGAGCTGGAGGAGTCCCAGAGTGAAGAGGTCGATGCCAAAGTGAGGAAGTTTATGGGAAGCAAGGCGATAGGGAGGCCTTGATTCTCCATTCTTTCAGCTAGGCATCCAAGGCATGGCTTGAAATGAGGGTGCTCCATCTTTCTGATCATTCCTGATGAGGCCATCCTGTCATGCTTATATCAAGTTAGGACTTCTGAAATAAAGTTTGCAGCCCTTTTCCTGTGTCACACGCTATTCCCATGCTCATCACGGGCAGCACAGTGGCACAGTGGTTAGCACTGCTGCCTCACAGTGCCAAGGACTCAGGTCCGATTCCAACCTTGGGTGACTTTATGCAGTCTGCATGTTCTCGTCGTGTCTGCATGGGTTTCCTCCGGCTGCACCGGTTTCCTCCCATGTTCTAAAGAGTGTAGGTTCAGGGGATTAGCCGGGTAAATACATGGGGTCATGGGGATAGAGGCTGGTAAGGTGCTCTGGCGGAGAGTTGGTGCAGACTCAATAAGCTGAATGGCCTCCTTCTGCACTGGAGGGATTCAATGATTCCATCAGCTCTGAGAAACATGAAGCGTATTCAGACCATTACTTATAATGAGATATTTATTTGGTGGTTGCAGAAACACAAATTATACAGAACAGACGACTCAATGAAACTTATATTACCCATGACAACCCCTCTTGTGTTTATAATGTCTTAAACTTCCACTTGTGAGATCTACGTCTAGATGCCTGTTCAGGCACCTTCTGGGCAGGAGCGTACGGTGCCATGGCTGGACACTCCTGAGTTGTTGCATTCTTGTCAGATGTGATGGTGACTGGCAGAAGGGCTGGGGAGCTGCTGCCTTCACCTGGAATGCCCTGAGAGCTGTCTGAAGATGTGACCTGCAGCACATCTATCAGCATGAGGTTGGCTTGAACCTTCCTGCTCATCATTGCTGGAAGGGCACTTAGCAGAGACTAGGTTCTTCGTCCATCTCTCACACTGGTAGTGATCTGCTGAGGTTACTGCCAGTGTGCGGCCTTTCAGATCCGAACGCAATCCCAGAGAGCTCTGATTCTGTTCCTGGTGCTGGCGGGAGGGAATATCGGATCTGCTTCCAGGCCCGTGAATCACATGCACACACCACCTGAAAAATTCAGGCATTGGTATCTGACATCCAAGTTGAGATTCCATTCAGTGCCATATCTTCTTGTTCTGCCTTCTCTTGCCACTTCATGTACTGTGCTAAATGTATTTTCTTCAAGATGTTGCAATATTATCACACATGTTAGTGGCAGGTAAAGCATGCTTTTTAATTGTTGAGTTTATTTTCAGTGAATCTTTCTTAAATATAAAAAAGAAAGTGCTGGAAGTACTCAGGAGGTCTGGCAGCATCTGTGAAGAGAGGTTTTGAATTGAATATGACCTCTTCAGAAGATAATCTTTTGAGTCATATTCAACTCAAATGTTAACTCTGTTTCTCTCTCCACAGATGCTGCCAGACCTACTGAGTATTTTTTTTTAATTTATTCATTTATGGGATGTGGATTTCATTGGCTGGACAAGCATTTATTGCTTATCCCTGAGGGTATAGAGTCAACCATATTGCCGAGTGTCTGGAGTCACATGTAGGCCAGACCAGGTAAGGATGGCAGATTTCCTTCCCTAAAGGGCATTAGCGAACCTGATGGTTTTTTTTATGACAATCGACAATGGTTTTATGGTCATCATTCGACTTTTAATTCCAGATCTTTACTGAATTCACATTTCACCATCTGCAGTGGTGGGATTCGAATCCTCATTCCCAGCGCATTACCCTGGGTCTCTGGATTATTAGTCCAGCGACAGTACCACTGCGCCACCGCCTCTCCATTTCTAGCATCTTCAGTTTTTCTTTCAGATTTCCAGCATCCACGGTATTTTATTCTTATTTTGAGTGATTATTTTTTTCTTGTTCATTTGTTCTTCCCATTGAACTGTCAGTTAGCAATCAATTATTCTTCCCTGTCATTCATACAGCAGCTGGCTGCCGGAAGCCAGTGTCTCGCTGGGCTGCAGCCATCGGATTATTCCAGCTGTCCTGTGCTTTTTTTAAAATCATAATGTGCCTGGCGCTGTACAAGTTCCTCTTAGTGCTTAATGGGGCCTTGTTAGATTTTCTTTCCCCCCCTTTCATTGTTGTGGCTCGACTCCGCTGTGAGCTTATATGAATCAATCCAGTGACTCTCATGTCCGCAGTTACTGTATTTTTAATCGCCATGTTTACTGCCTAAGAACGCCATGTGAGGAAGTATTCATTTCTGAACATGTCTGCTGGCTGCAAACTTTTCTCACCGGTCAAAGATTAATCACAAAATAAGTTTAAAAACATGGACGCGCATCAATCATGCCACCTCTAAGCCATCGGGGAGAAGGTTGGTATTAGTTATGTTCCAAATGGTTATCAATACAATCCTGCAGCAAAACACTTCCACACATTTCCTCCTTAACAGTAATGGGTTATGGGAACCACAACACGTACTATTTGTTCAGACTGCAATTTGCATTTTAACATTTTTAATTCATAAAATAGAATCAAACACTCCATTTTCCCTATTTTGCATTGATTGAGAGCATTTATTCTAATAAGCAGGCACAGCAGTCTCATCTGTTAGTGTAATTAAGCATTCACAGCAGAACACTCTTTGACCCAAGTGCACAGCACTTCCTCTACTTTCATGTACAGCACTGCCTCCACATTCTGAGTAAGAGTTTTAACAACACCAGGTTAAAGTCCAACAGGTTTATTTGGTAGCAAATGCCATTAGCTTTCGGAGCGGATATCCACTCCATCTGACAAAGGAGCAGCGCTCCGAAAGCTAATGGCATTTGCTACCAAATAAACCTGTTGGACTTTAACCTGGTGTTGTTAAAACTCTTACTGTGTTTGCCCCAGTCCAACGCCGGCAATCTCCACATCATCCACATTCTGAGGCAGCAACATTGTTACAAGACATCTTCGCTGCATTGGCACACATCTCTACATTAGTTCACCACTAATAAAACATTATCTCGACATTAATGCAGGCTGTCATCAACAACACGTTCAATTAAGGGCCTGCTCCAAACAAGGTTCAAGTAGACAACTTCACACATACCCAGTACATGGAACATGGTGACATACCATCGCCCTCTGTTTATATCAAGTAACATTCCTCTACGGCTATCTTAAGCTACCTCATCAAAAATGAACCACATTTGAAATATGGTTAACCCTATGGAGAGGCAGTGGCGTAGTGGCATTGTCACCTGGCTAGTAATTGAGAGATTTAGGACAAGATCTGGGGACACAGGTTCAAATCCCACCATGGCAGATGATGAAATTTGAATTGAATAAAAAATCTGGAATTAAAAGTCTGATGATGATCATGAAACGATTGTTGAAAAAACCCATCTGGTTCACTAATGCCCCTTTAGGGAAGGAAATCTGCTGTCCTTACCTGGTCTGGCCTACATGTGATTCCAGACCCACAGCAATGTGGTTGACTCTTAAGTGCCCTCTGAAATGGAGGGCAGTTAGGGATGGGAATGAATGCTGGCCCAGCATTTGTAAATGAATTTAAAAAATACTTTCCTTACCTGTGCATGCTGTATTCCCAATTACTTTATTTTTTCTTAGTACAAAAATAAAGCTAGAAAAGACTTTGTGGTGGGTATGTGCTATCATTCAATATCAATCTCTTGGGTTAGCCCTGCAGCATTCATGCCAAATCCAATGATAAAATGGCTTGCTTGATATCTGGAATATTGAGTGGCTCAGATAATATAGCGTTGCACAGAGAAGCAACTATGTCAACTCCTGCCATTCCTCTCATATCAGGCAATCCCTTAATATGGTCAATGATCATCGATCATTGAAGTTGACCATTGATATGTTAAGAGGTCACTGAGGCCTTGAGGAAGGGCTCTATCAATTTGATTCCTCCTCATGTTGAATCAGTACAAGTCAGACTACTTCAGACTGTCTCATACTGGTGATATCTGCAACCCCAACTAGAGGTTTTAATAGTATGATACCGGTACTTAAAGACATAATTACCTGGAGTGGAGACGATTTGAACAAGTTTGTGAAGAATGTTTCTGCTTATTGAGATCAATTTGGTGAATTGGGTCCATCACAATGCTTATAATGTGGGAGATAAAGCTCGTCTCAGTAATGGGACTGTGAAACTATCATCGATTGTTGTTAAAAACCCATCAGGTTAACTAATATCCTGTAGGGAAGGAAATCTGCCATGCTTACCTGATCTGGCCTCCATGTGACTCCAGATCCACATCGATGTGGTTGACTCTTAACTGTCCTCTGAAATAGCCGAACAAGCCACTCAGCTCAAGCGCAATCAAGAATGGGCAACAAAGTACTGATCTTGCCAGTGACTCCCACACCACATGAAAGAATAAAGAAGAAAAAGGGCCAAAGGTGAGTCCAAAATAACATGGATACACTTTTAAACTTGAGTTATTGTAGAAAGAAAAGCTTTTTTTAATTGTCTCCAAGTTAGAAAACCTGATTTTATATTGTAGCATTTTAGTGGTCTGTTCTGTGTAGATTATAGTCATTTTTATTATGTCTTAGCCATACCCTAGATATGTCAAGGAGTAAACTTTTGTGGCAATCTAAGTCCTTTTATTATTTTACTCACTTCCTTCAAAATTCAATGAATGATTCCCAGCTGATTCTTATTTTATAGCTAATAACATTTTGTGGTCACTTATTCAGGCTGCCTGGGTTGCCTTGACTTTTTTGTTGTGGGGATTGATGTCCCTGTGGATTCACAGTTCCTCTGAAAACCCGTCCTCTGTGAAATCGTTCTCATTTGAGCACTAAACTACTATACAGCTTTACAAATATTTGCATATGTGCATTTATAAGAATTATTGTACACCTCTGTTTCAGAATATCATTGTGATAAATCAGAAATCATTTCAGTTTAATGTCTTATGGATCATTTATGTATTTTTTAAAAATTAAGTATTTATGTATTTTTTTAAAATTATGTATTTTTTTAAAATTAAGATTTATGAGGATACTACTTTGGATTGATTGCTGAAGACTTGTTTGGAGCGGCACAGTGGCACAATGGTTAACACTGTTGACTCACAGCTCCAGGGACCTGGGTTCAGTTCCAGCCTTGGGTGATCGTCTATGCAGAGATTGCATGTTCTCCCCATGTCTGCATGTGTTTCCTACGGATTCTCCAGTTTCCTCCCACAGTCCAAAGATGTGCATGTTGGATTGGCTGTGGTAAATTGCCCCTTAGTGACCCAAGATGTGTAGCTTAGAGGGATTAGCTGGATAAATGCGTGGGTTACAGGTATATGATAGGGGAGTGGGCCTGGGTAAGATGCGCTGTCAGTGAGTCAGTGCAACCTCAATGGGCCAAATGGCCTCCTTCTGCACTTTTGGGATTCTATGATTCGACTCTGTGTTGAAAGGAATCTACATTCGTATGTGTGCTCAGAGTTTAAAGACATTCTTTGGAAAAGTTGGATGGTGCAGTGGATTAATCACTGACTCTATGTCTTCACTTTGGAACCTGAATTTAAATCCATTCCACATTGATGCGATTAACATCTCCTCTGTCCTTTGTGAAGTGGGTTTGGGCAGCATCAATCCAGTTCTGCATGGCCAGGAGCCTATAGTTCCCTGCCTTAATTTAACAGAAATTAGCAGTCTCATTCAAAAAAGCCGTGGGATTGTTGGTGTGGGAAATGAGAATAAATTGCTTTGGAGCAGTGGAGTGTTGTTGGAGTAGAGGAAGCATTTGCCTGTGTAATACCAAACCTGGGAGTGCTTGCTGTCTTGTGTCAGGATCACTTTTCTGTGAAAGATGGCTGGCCCCAACTGTACAAACAAATGGCTTTGAGAGGTTAGGTGTTCAACGATGCAAATATCATCAGATGACGTCAATGACCTTTTTACATCCTCAGTTAAGAAGTTGTTACTGTTTGAGATGCTGTTTACAGAAGCTGTGAAAAGAGGCAAGTGCTTATTCCTGACCCACGAGAAGGAGGTGGTGGAGGCCTCGTTATATTAGACATACCGACCAGCTCTTTTAATGATGTTGGTTGACAGCTCCAGTTCATCAGTTTCTTCTGTTTTACTGTATGGAGGTGAGTATGCGAGGGCTTTGTAGGCTTCCATTTCATGTGTAAGGTATGTGCTCTCAGCATGGTCCTTCATGTTCAGGGTTATTAGAGGAGATCGAAATGTTGCACCGTTTATTTTCTGAACCAAGGAAGTATAAGTTAAATGTTGCAATCCAAAGTCAGACTTTGTTTCTTTGATTTGATTTATTATTGTCACATGTATTAACATACAGTGAACAGTATTGTTTCTTGCGCGCTATACAGACAAAGCATACTGTTCATAGAGAAAGAAACGAGAGAGTGCAGAATGTAGTGTTACAGTCATAGCTAGGGTGTAGAGAAAGATCAACTTAATGCAAGCTAAGTCCATTCAAAAGTCTGACAGCAGCAGCAGGGAAGAAGCTGTTTTTGAGTCGGTTGGTACATGACCTCAGACTTTTGTATCTTTTCCCGAAGGAAAAAAGTGGAAGAGAGAATGTCCGGGGTGTGTGGGGTCCTTAATTATACTGGCTGCTTTGCCGAGGCAGCGGGAAGTGTAGACAGAGTCAATGGATGGAAGGCTGGTTTGCGTGATGGATTGGGCCTTCTGTAGTTCCTTGCAGTCTTGGGCAGAGCAGGCTGTGATATAACCAGAAAGAATACTTTCTATGGTGCATCTGTAAAAGTTGGTGAGAGTCGTAGCTGACACGCCAAATTTCCTTAGTCTTCTGAGAAAGTAGAGGCATTGGTGGGCTTTCTTAACTATAGTGTCGGCATGGGGGACCAGGACGGGTTGTTGGTGATCTGGACACCTAAAAACTTGAAGCTCTCGACCCTTTTTACTTCGTCCCCATTGATGTAGACAGGGGCATGTTCTCCTTTAGCTTCCTGAAGTCGATGACAATCTCCTTCGTTTTGTTGACATTGAGGGAGAGATTATTGTTGCCAGACCAGTGCACTAGATTCTTTATAAATGAAAAGGGGTATAGTAGGTGGCTGAGAACACAGCCTTCTGGGGCACCGATGTTGAGGATTATCGTGGAGGAGGTGTTGTTGCCTATCCTTACTGATTGTGGTCTGTGAGTTAGGAAGTTCAGGATCCAAGCGCAGAGGGAGGTGCCGAGGTTTTAGAATGGCCCCTGCGATATTTGATTTTGTTAAAGGTGCTATATAAGTATGAGTTGTTGTCATTGTGTAGTCTGTTGATCATTCATCCAATTTCATTTTGACTTTTAATAAAAGCTGGTAAATAAAATGCAGCCACAGCTCCATGACTAGAAAAAGACTGAAACATCAACTACATTATAACAACAGGGAAGTTCTGTTGAACCCTGGGGAACTCTACAATGATGTGGAGATGCCGGCGTTGGACTGGGGTAAGCACAGTAAGAAGCCTCACAACACCAGGTTAAAGTCCAACAGGTTTATTTGGTATTTGCTACCAAATAAACCTGTTGGACTTTAACCTGGTGTTGTGAGACTTCTTACTGAACTCTACAATGTCAGATGTTGTACAAATAATCATAGAATCCCGACAGTGCAGAAGGAGGCCATTCGGCCCAACAAGTCTGCACTAACCACAATCCCATCCAGGTTCTAAGTGTGGATTAATATAAGAACATACATAAGGACATCATAGAAACCCTACAGTGCAGAAGGAGGCCATTCGGCCCATCGAGTCTGCACCGACCACAATCCCACCCAGGCCCTACCCCCACATATTTACCCACTAATCCCTCTAACCTACGCATCTCAGGACTCTAAGGGGCAATTTTTAACCTGGCCAATCAACCTAATCCGCACATCTTTGGACTGTGGGAGGAAACCGGAGCACCCGGAGGAAACCCACGCAGACACGAGGAGAATGTGCAAACTCCACACAGACAGTGACCCGAGCCGGGAATCGAACCCGGGACCCTGGAGCTGTGAAGCAGCAGTGCTAACCACTGTGCTACCGTGCCGCCCCATATCACGCTTTAATTTGTAGGAACTTAGCTCACTTTGCAGAAATCATCTTTTACGCTTTGCATGTAAGAAATATTTGGTGGCAAGAAATGTACACAGTGGCACAGTGGTTAGCACTGCTGCCTCACTGTACCAGGGTCCCGGGTTCAATTCCAGCCTCGGCTGACTGTGTGGAGTTTGTAAATTCTCCCCGTGTCTGCATGGGTTTCCTCCCGCAGTCCAAAGAAGTGCAAGTTAGGTAGATTAGCCATGTTTAATTGATCCTTATTGTCAGGGGAATTAGCAGGGTGAATGCATGGGGTTACTGCAAAGAGCAGGCGTAGGCCTGGGTGGGATTGTTGTCAGTGCAGACTTGATGGGCCGAGTGGCCTTCTTCTGCACTGTGGGGATTCTATGATTCTATTAAATCTTGTGTTGGCAGTGAGGCTCAAATAAGGATAGCAAATGTTGACCAAAAGTAGTCTGTTCAAATTTTATAAATGAAAGGAGAGTGTCATTGGCCATGTCAAGGATGGGTGCAGAATGCTCCGATTATGAACCAAAGTTCACCCAACTAGCGGTGGAGAAGTATTTAAATTGACTGCTCCAAACATTGCGAATTGGAGGAGGGGAGAAAACTGGAAGGAGGAAATGGTGCATTAGAGCAGATTCAAAGCAAGAGGAAGGACAAACAGTGGCAGAATGACTGGACAATGAGCAACCAAATAGGAGTAAAGCTGCAATAAATTGAGTCCATGCCGTGGTACATGATAGTCTCAGCAAATCTAAAAGAGGTTAAGTGTTTAAATCTGACAGAAATAAAATTGTAAAGCCTATCATCTCTCAAGCATCAGCACTTAAATCCAGAAATAAGGTTTTTCCAGGCAAAACAACTTTAACCTGTTTTGTCCCTTTAAATTGTGCCTTTTCTTGGCAGCTGATCCTGGCAGGCGGACATTAAACAGGCGGACATTATATTCAATGCAAATGAAGCAGAAAATGACAGGAAATTGGATGCATGATGTCATGCACCATTACTACATCATTTGCATACATCTGCACATAAGTCAGCAGGCATTTTTCTTACTGTGACAATCCTGACAAATAGAAATGGCTCAGGACTCGGTTTAACTGGCCCTCATTGTATTAGATTCAGCACAAAGACCTTCGGGCCCATCATGTCTATGCCGGCTATTACGGCAGCACAGTGGCATAGTGGTTAGCACTGCTGCCTCACAGCTCCAGCGACCTGGATTCGATTCCCGGCTTAGGTCACTGTCTGTGTAGAGTCTGCACGTTCTCCCCGTGTCTGCATGGGATTCCTCCAGGTGCTCCGGTTTCCTCCCACAGTCCAAAGATGTGCAGGTTAGGTGCACTGGCCATGCTAAATTGCCCCTTTGTGTCCTGGGATATGTAGATTAGCAGGGTAAATATGTGAGGTTAATGGGATAAGGCCTAGGTGGGATTGTTGTCGGTGCGGACCTGATGGACCAAATGGCCTCTTCTGCAATGTAGGGTTTCTGTGATTCTGTCAAGCATCTATCTATTCTAATCCTATTTTCCAGCACTTGGTCTGCAGCCTTGTCTGCTATGGCATTTCAAGCACTCATCTAAATCTTAAATGTTGTGAAGGTTCCCACCTTTACCACCCTTTCAGGTAATGAGTTCCAGATTCCCACCACTCTCTGGGTGAAAAGGTTTTTCCCCAAATTCCCCTTAATCTCCTGGTTCTTATCTTAAATCTACATCCTCTGGTTATTGATCCCTCTACCGAGGGGAAACATATCTTCCTATTTACCTGATCTATGTCCCTCAAATGGCGTGTATCTGCCCTCCTAGGTTACATTGGTGTAACAGAGGAAAATCAGCCCTGAGACAGAATGACTTGTATTTATGTAGCACCTTTCACAACATCCCTGAACACTTTCCATGTAGTCCAGGTTGATTCCTGGGATGGCAGGTCTGTCATATGAGGAGAAACTAAGTCGGTAAAGATTATATTAATAGAGTTCAGAAGAGTGAGAGGGGATCTCTTAGAAATGTATTAAATTCTAACAGTATCAGACAGGGTAGATTCAGAAAGAGTGTTCCCAATGGTGGGGGAGTCCAGAACTAGGGGTCATAGAGTCATAGAGTCATAGGGGTTTACAGCATGGAAACAGGCACTTCAGCCTAACTTGTCCATGCCACCCTTTTTTAAAAACCCCTAAGCTAATCCCAAATGCCTGCGTTTGGCTCATATCCCTCTATACCCATCTTACCCATGTAACTGTCTAAATGCTTTTTAAAAGACAAAATTGTACCCGCCTCCACTACTACCTCTGGCATCTTGTTCCAGACACTCAGTACCCTCTGTGTGAAAAAATTGCCCCTCTGGACACTTTTGTATCTCTCCCCTCTCACCTTAAATCTATGCCCTCTAGTTTTAGACTCCCCTACCTTTGGGAAAAGATATTGACTATCTAGCTGATCTGTGCCCCTCATTATTTTATAGACTTCTATAAGATCACCCCTCAGCCTTCTACGCTCCAGAAAAAAAAGTCCCAGTCTATCCAGCCTCTCCTTATAACTCAAACCATCAAGTCCCAGTAGCATCCTAGTAAATCTTTTCTGCACGCTTTCTAGTTTAATAGTACCCTTTCTATAATAGGGTGACCAGAACTGTGCACAGCATTCCAAGTGTGGCCTTATCAATGCCTTGTACAACTTCAACAAGACATCCCAACTCATGTATTCAATGTTATGATCAATGAAACCAAGCATGCTGAATGCCTTCTTTACCACTCTGTCCACCTGTGACTCCACTTTCAAGGAGCTATGAACATGTACCCCTAAATCTCTTTGTTCTGTAACTCTCCCCAATGCCCTACCATTAATTGAGTAACTCCTGCCCTGGTTCAATCTACCAAAATGCATCACCTCGCATTTATCCAAATTAAACTCCATCTGCCATTCGTCAGCCTACTGGCCCAATTGGTCAAGATCCCGTTGCAATCCGAGATAACCTTCTTCATTGTCCACTATGCTACCAATCTTGGTGTCATCTGCAAACTTACTAACCATGCCTCCTATTTCTTATCCAAATCATTAATACAAATGACAAATAACAGTGGACCCAGCACTGATCCCTGAGGCACATCGCTGGTTACAGGTTTCCAGTTTGAAAAACAACCCTCTACAACCACCTTCTGTCTTCTGTCATCCAGCCTATTTTGTATCCATTTAGCTACCTCTCCCTGGATCCCATGAGATTTAACCTTATGCAACAACCTACCATGTGGTATCTTGTCAAAGGCCTTGCTAAAGACCATGTAGACAACATCAACTGCACTGCCCTCATCTACCTTCTTGGTTACCCTTCAAATAACTCGATCAAATTTGTGAGACATGATTTTCCACTCACAAAGCCATGCTGACTGTCCCTAATCAGTCCTTGCGTCTCTAAATGCCTGTAGATCCTGTCTCTCAAAATACCTTCCAACAACTTACCCACCACAGATGTGAGGCTCACCGGCCTATAGTTCCCAAGCTTTTCCCTGGAGCCCTTTTTAAACAAAGGCACATTTGCCACCCTCCAATCTTCAGGCACCTCATCTGTGACTATCGATGTTTCAAATATCTTTGCTAGGGGACCCGCAATTTCCTCCCTAGCCTCCCACAATGTCCTGGGATACACTTCATCAGGTCCTGGGGATTTATTTACCTTGATGCGCTTTAAGACTTCCAGCACCTCTTTCTCTGTAATATGTACACTCCTCAAGACATCACTATTTATTTCCCCAAGTTCCCTAACATCCATGCTTTTCTCAACAGTAAATACTGATGAGAAATATTCATTTAGGATCTCACCCATCGCTTGTGGATCCGCACACAGATGACCTTGTTGATCCTTAAGAGGCCCTACTCTCTCCCTTGTTACTCTTTTGCCCTTTATGTATTTGTAGAAGCTCTTTGGATTCTCCTTTGCCTTATCTGCCAAAACAATCTCGTGTCCCTTTTTGTCCTCCTGATTTCTCTCTTAACTCTACTCCTACACCCTCTATACTCTTCAAGGGATTCACTTGATCCCAGCTGCCTATTCATGTCATGTGCCTCCTTCTTCTTCTTGGCCAGAGCCTCAATATCCTGCGTCATCCAGGATTCCCTACTTCTGCCAGCCTTGCCCTTCACTCTAAGAGGAATGTGCTTACCCTGTATGCTAGTTAACACACTTTTGAAAGCCTCCCACTTACCAGACGTCCCTTTGCCTTCCCTCAATTAACTTTTGAAAGTTCCTGCCTGATACCATCAAAATTGTCCTTGCCCCAATTTAGAATTTTAATTTTTAGGCCAGACCCATCATTCTCCATAGCTATCTTAAAACTAGTAGAATTATGGTCACTGGTCCCAAAGTGATCCCTCACTAACACTTCTGTCATCTGCCCTTCCTTATTTCCCAAGAAGAGGTCAAGTTTTGTCCCCTCTCTAGTCGGGCCATCCACATACTGAATGAGAAATTCCTCCTGAATGCACTCCACAAATTTCTCTCCATCCAACCCTCTAATACTATGGCTGTCCCAGTCAATGTTGGGAAAGTTAAAATCCCCTACCATTACCACCCTATTGTTCTTGGAGTTATCTGTAATCTTCTTACATATTTGCTCCTCAATTTCCCAGTGACTATTTGGGGGCCTATAGTACAACCCTATCAAAGTGATTTCCCCCTTCTTATTTCTCAGTTCTACCCATATAGACTGATGCGCGATTGATTCACACGGGAGGCTAGGACGTACCCGGGAATAAAGGCTTTTATTCACAACAAAATAGGAGCACACTACTTAACAATATTATCCCAGACTAAAGGCTACTAGGAAGTAGCAGTGACCTTTATACTCCTGTAAGAAGGGTGAGCCGAACGGAGTGTACCACATAAACAATAATAACAGGTGGAACACCCAAACCCTAACCCCAACAGTAACAAGAGTAACATATGTACAAGTACCCATAGTGGTAACTATCTATGGTTCACCACATAGACTCAGTGGCCGAACCCTCGGATATATCCCCTCTCAGTACTGCCGTGATGTTTTCCCTAATCAAAAATGCAACTCCCCCTTCTCCCTTACCTCCTGTTCTATCTTTCCTATAGCATCTGTACCCTGGAACATTGAGCTGCCAATCCTGTCCCTCCCTTAGCCATGTTTCAGTAATTGCTATAATATCCCTGTCCCATGTACTCATCCATGCCCTGAGTTCATCTGCTTTGCCCGTCAGCCCTCTTGCATTGAAATAAATGCAGTTTAATCTGGACTTCCCTTTGAGGATAAGGGGCAAACCTTTTAGAACTGAAGTGAGGAGAAATTTCTTCACCCAGAGGGTGGTGAATGTATGGAATTCACTACCACAGAAAGTAGTTGAGGCCAAAACGTTGTCTGATTTCAAGAAGAAACCACATATAGCTCTTGGGGCTAAAGGGATCAAGATATATGGGGGAGAAGGGGGGATCAGGATATTGAATTTGATGATCAGCCATGATCAAAATGAATGGCAGAGCAGGCTCAAAAGGCCAAATGGCCTATTCCTGCTTCTAGTTTCTATGTGTCTATGCAGATAAGGGCCAAACTAGAGTCTTCCCCCTCCAGGCCCAACCCTCTGCAGTGGGATAATACGCCAGCCCAGAACACGTTGGGACTTGCCTGAAGAATGCCCGGGGCTACCTTCAGATTGCAGAATGGGGGCCACCAGCCACCATGGACCCTGGAAAACCACAAGAGAGAGCATCTATCAGGTGCACCTTCCAGCCTCAGTATCATCATGGCAGCCCATGTTCCAGCCTCAAAGTGTTGCTGGAGATCCATTTGCTTTCTCAGGAGGCCCACATTCTCTCTTCTGTGATGGGTCAGTGATATTGGGCACCTTTTAAATATACACCCAGATATGATCACACAATCAAACCCACCCCATCATGGAATACAGTGCTAAACTTCAGGGTGCATAACTAATGGCTTTGCGGCCGGAAGATATGTCATGGTTTCCTGTCAGCCTCTACGAGTGGATACACTCTTTATCCCCGGCCCCACCATGGAACTCAGTCCCAGATAGGAGAATTGCACCGATCAACCCTGAAAAAAAAGACTTAAAGTCATTGGGCAGAATTCGCCATTTTTGAGACTAAGTGCGGTGACAGACAGTTCCAAAGAACAAAGAACAATACCGCACAGGAACAGGCCCTTCGGCCCTCCAAGCCCGCGCCACTCCCTGGTCCAAACTAGACCATTCTTTTGTATCCCTCCATTCCCACTCCGTTCATGTGGCTATCTAGATAAGTCATAGAAATCATAAAAATCATAGAAACCCTACAGTGCAGAAGGAGGCCATTCGGCCCATCGAGTCTGCACCGACCACAATCCCACCCCACATATTTTAACCGCTAATCCCTCTAACCTACGCATCCCAGGACTCTAAGGGGCAATTTTTAACCTGGCCAATCAACCTAACCCGCACATCTTTGGACTGTGGGAGGAAACCGGAGCACCCGGAGGAAACCCACGCAGACACGAGGAGAATGTGCAAACTCCACACAGACAGTGACCCGAGCCGGGAATCGAACCCGGGACCCTGGAGCTGTGAAGCAGCAGTGCTAACCACTAGCTCCCCCCTACGTTAGTTCTACCAAAAGTCTTAAATGTTCCCAGTGTGTCCGCCTCCACCACCTTGCCCGGCAGCGCATTCCAGGCCCCCACCACCCTCCGTGTAAAATACGTCCTTCTGATATCCGTGTTAAACCTCCCCCCCTTCACCTTGAACCTATGACCCCTCGTGAACGTCACCACCGACGTGGGAAAAAGCTTCCCACCGTTCACCCTATCTATGCCTTTCATAATTTTATACACCTCTATTAGGTCACCCTTCATCTTCCGTCTTTCCAGTGAGAACAACCCCAGTTTACCCAATCTGTCCTCATAACTAAGCCCTTCCATACCAGGCAACATCCTGGTAAACCTCCTCTGTACTCTCTCTAAAGCCTCCACGTCCTTCTGGTAGTGTGGCGACCAGAACTGGGCGCAGTATTCCAAATGCGGCCGAACCAACGTTCTATACAACTGCAACATCAGACCCCAACTTTTATACTCTATGCCCCGTCCTATAAAGGCAAGCATGCCATATGCCTTCTTCACTACCTTCTCCGCCTGTGACGTCACCTTCAAGGATCTGTGGATTTGCACACCCAGGTCCCTCTGCGTATCTACACCCTTTTTGGTTCTGCCATTTATCGTATAGCTCCCCCCTACGTTAGTTCTACCAAAATGCATCACTTCGCATTTATCTGAATTGAACTCCATCTGCCATTTCTTTGCCCAAATTTCCAGCCTATCTATATCCTTCTGTAGCCTCTGACAATGTTCCTCACTATCTGCAAGTCCAGCCATTTTCGTGTCGTCCGCAAACTTACTGATCACCCCAGTTACACTTTCTTCCAGATCGTTTATATAAATCACAAACAGCAGAGGTCCCAATACAGAGCCCTGCGGAACACCACTAGTCACAGGCATCCAGCTGGGAAAAGACCCTTCCACAACCACCCTCTGTCTTCTGTGACCAAGCCAGTTCACCACTCATCTAGCCACCTCCCCCTTTATCCCATGAGATCCAACCTTTTGCACCAACCTACCATGAGGGACTTTGTCAAACGCTTTACTAAAGTCCATATAGACGAAATCCACGGCGCTTCCCTCGTCAACCATTCTAGTCACTTCTTCAAAAAACTCCACCAGGTTAGTGAGGCATGACCTCACTCTCACAAAACCATGCTGACTATCGTTAATGAGTTTATTCCTTTCTAAATGCGCATACATCCTATCTCTCAGAACCTCTCCAACAACTTCCCTACCACGGACCTCAAGCTCACCGGCCTATAATTACCGGGTTATTCTTCCTACCCTTCTTAAATAACGGGACCACATTGGCTATCCTCCAATCCTCTGGGACCTCACCTGTGTCCAGTGACGAGACAAAGATTTGCATCAGAGGTCCAGCGATTTCATCTCTCGTCTCCCTGAGCAGCCTTGGATAGATTCCATCAGGCCCTGGGGATTTGTCAGTCTTTATATTCCCTAAAAAACTTAACACTTCCTCCCTTGTAATGGAGATTTTCGCTAACGGGTCAACACTCCCCTCCGAGACACTCCCAGTCAACACATCCCTCTCCTTTGTGAATACCGACGCAAAGTATTCATTTAGGATCTCCCCTACTTCTTTGGGCTCTAAGCATAATTCCCCACTTTTGTCCCTGAGAGGTCCGATTTTTTCCCTGACAACCCTTTTATTCCTAACGTATGAATAATGCCTTGGGATTCTCCTTAATCCTGTCTGCCAAGGACATTTCGTGACCCTTTTTGCCCTTCTAATTCCTCGTTTGAGTTCTTTCCTACTTTCTTTGGTGGTGTCTTTCCCTTTGGCTAGAATGGTGGTGTCTTTCCCTTTGGCTAGAATGGCAGGACCCCATGCCAGATTCTGTGCTTGGAACCTCATTTGTTATGCACAGGTGTGTTCCTCTCCAAACCTCTCAGCAGACCGGCAACTGATTCAGTTGGCGGGTTCAAAGGTCCAGTGCCATATTTAAATACCAGTCCAGCACACTCATATCACCCTCTCCAGGCCACCGGTTATTACCAGACTGTACAGGATGTCAGCAACCCAGAGAGAAAAGGCTAACAACCACAAAGGAAGCCTGTTCCTCGATTCACAACCCTTCCCCTGAGCCCCTCACTTGCAGGGCATCTGGAGTCTTCATGCATCCCCTTCCAGTAAATGGGGTAGTATCCATTTGACTCCCTTATTTGTGAGGTTTTTGTGCAGCCTTGTCAGGTCCAGTTTCCCTCCCCTTGGTCTTCTCTCAGCCTTCCATTGATCACCATCATCATCCACCTCCTTGCCCTTCTGCATGTCACCGTGAGGCCTTGTCATTCCCCCCCCACCCCCCCGTCCTTCTTCTCCCCCCCCTGCCCTCCTTCTGTGTGGCACCAGAGGCAAGGAGACCCCTGTACTCCCCAACCCCAGGCACAGTACTGATCAGATTCAGTGAGTCAGGAGGGTCCATGGGTCTAGCACAGTGATTCCCAAAGGGTGCGGCGCTCCACACTGGTGCGGCGAGAGAGGATGGGAAGATTCAAGGACAATCAAAGAAACGTTTAAACAAGCATTGTTTTATACTTTCTGGATGTCCCATGATCATTGCGTACAGTTCTGGTCGCCGTATTTATTGTGTACAGTTCTGGTCACTATTATAGGAAAGATGTGGAAGTGTTGGAAAGGGTGCAGAGGAGATTTACCAGGATGTTGCCTGGTATGGTGGGAAAATCATATGAGAAAAGGCTGAGGGGCTTGAGATTGTTTTCGTTAGAGAGAAGAAGGTTAAGAGGTGACTTAATAGAGGCATACAAGATGATCAGAGGATTAGATAGGGTGGATAGTGAGAGCCTTTTTCCTCGGATGGTGATGGCTAGCACGAGGGGACATAGCTTTAAATTGAGGGGTGAGAGATATAGGACAGATGTTAGAGGTAGGTTCTCTACTCAGAGAGTAATAAGGGCGTGGAATGCCCTGCCTGCAGCAGTAGTGGACTCGTCAACATTAAGAGCATTCAAATGGTTATTGGATAAACATATGGATGATATTGGAATAGTGTAGATTAGAGGGGCTTTAGATTGGTTCCACTGGTCGGCGCAACATCGAGGGCCGAAGGGCCTGTACTGCGCTGTAATGTTCTATGTTCTATGTTCATATTCTAAAGTAGTTGTCTTCTATGTAATGAATCAAGCACTGCTAGGAGTTGTTTCTTTTTGTTTTTGAATGTATTTCTTATCAATAAAAAATTCGGTGTGGTGTGAGCAAATTTTTATTCCGAAAGTGCGGCCCAGTGAAAAAAGTTAGGGAACTACTGGTCTCGCAGCATGGTGCTGTCTCTGAAGGCCAGCTCAGCATAGAGATGGAGGGCAGAACCGGTTTGCCCCGGCAGAGTGGTGAGCAGTGCAGCACTGTAGCAGAAAGGCTCTTGCGAACTGAGGATCACCTTGTGCACGCCACTCTTTATCAATCAGATTTTAGCCCAATATTATGTCATGTTCGTGTCAGAGTTCTCTGGGTAACAGCAATCTGAAAGCACTCAGCCAATTCTAACACAAACAGCGCTGGACACCATGCATCCAATGCAAGGTCTTTAATTACTTGTGCACAAGGGGAATCCCCTCCGAGCAACACGGGATGGCCGGAGCAGTTCTGAGGTTACAGAGAAACAGCTCAGCAGTTATAGTCAATTACAGCAAATCAGGAACAAGAGATTTTTCACATCTGTTATTGACATACATATTTGCCAATTAAATCCCGGCTTTTCACCCTTTCTAATTCGATGAAAGATTGCCTTCTGCTAATCCTTCATTTGCACAGCAAACCCTCATATTTTGCCTTTGCTATTTGTTATGGAAAAAACCTGGTCTTGCTCACCCTCTGGTAAAGGCCGATAAAGGAAAATGTTATGGGGCCTATGAAAAAATAGCAGAGACTGACTCCTTTTGAAGGTCAGTCAGCTGATAAACATTTTCCACTACCGTACAGAGAAATCTTAATTTGAACACTTTAACTTCCGCACAGTTTAACTTTCAAACTATGAAACTTCAATCTGAAGATTCTAACTTCCACACTCATGTGATGCAAGATTGCCGAGATACAGGTGGCCAGCTGTTTAAATGAGTATTCATGAGAAGCAAATTAATGCAAATGGAATTCACACCACCAGCCAGTGAGAAGACAGATTCCCCCATAAACCCACCAGTGGGAGAATTGCAACATGGCTTAACGCTGCAGTTTACCGACTTTTTGGCTCCCAATAGATTCTCCGCTCCCGCCCGTCACCAAACGTGGCATGGGCGAGATGTGAGAATTTCACCCATAGAATGGAAAATAGAATTCTGTGGTATTATTGAAAAAAGGAGACATGCTGTCGAAGCTTTTTGTCTTGCACTCACCAGGACAAATTTACATGAATTCCTAATCTCAAAGGGTAAAACAATTTGTACTGCATGTGAAGAGAGTGCTGATTGGTTTGCAAGTGGTCTCTGATTGATAAAGGCATTGCCATGAAGAATGCACCAGGGAAACAAACTCTCGAGCTGGAATCTTACCACTGTTCACGCTGGCAGGATTTTCCCATCTGGCCGCAGTGAACAGAGATTTGGCTGGCTGCCAAATTCTCTGACCTTGCTGCAGAGGGAGTGTGGCATGAATGGTAGGTAAGATCATTCCTTCAGTGTCTACCCTGTCAAGCTCCCTCCAAATCTTGCATGTTTAAATGAGACCAAGTCTCATTCTTCTGAACTCCTGAGAATATAAAACCAATTTGGCCTCTTATCATAGGACAAACCCTTTATCCCAGGGACCAGTGAGTGAATCTTCACTGTAATGTCTCCAATGCAAGTATATCCTTCCTTGAAGATGGAAACCAAAAGTGTACACAGTATTCTGGCTGTGGTTACAACAAAGCTGTGTACAATTGTAGCAAGACTTCATGTATTCCAATTCCCTTGCACTAAAGGCAAACATGCTGTCTGCCTTCCTAATTGCTTGCTGTACTTGCAGGTTAATTTTCTGTTTGCCTTCTACGAGTATGTCCAGGTTCAGCTGAGCATCAGCATTTACTACATTTTAAAAATATTCTGCTTTCTATTGTTGTGAATAAAGTGAATAAGCTCACACTTCCCCACATTATACTCTATCTCTCACCATGTTGTCCACACACTTAACCCATTAATATTCCATTGATGCCTCTTTGTACTGTATTTTCGGCCTGAATTCAGGAGCCGTGAGTCAGATCATTTTCCAGCATCATGGCCCCAAAACCTAAAAGTTAACCAACTCACCCAGCATTTTGATCTCTGGATGTTGGGTGCAAGCTGGAGTTGGGGTGAGAATGGAGATGGGTGGATGGTGAAGCTGGCAAGTTAAAGGGCCTGCCTTTATTTACTGGCACATTGGCCTATTCCATTCAGAGTTTTTTGCCCTTTTGCCCTCATATATCTTCCCCTCCACACACCCCTTCATTCCTCTCCATGCCCCCTCATATCCCCTCCACACCCCATGGCCCCTCATCCCCCCCTCCTCCCCTCATGCTCCTTCCAATCTCACAATGCATCCTCCATACCCATTCTCCCAGTATCCACTATGTAGAGACACAATGAGCCATTAGCAGGTCTGGCAAGTCTTTGAAATGTCCCTGAAACTGACACAATAAGCAACGAGGCTTTGAAAATACTCTGAGAAAAACTGCCCAGCAAACAACCTCCCAACAATGTCAATAAACCAACCTAGCATCACTGACAAAAACTTTAATTGACTTCACACTTATTAATCTTGCCTAAATAAACAAACAGGCATTGAAAAACAGGAAATACTAACTTTCAAGGTACCAAAGATGTCATTCAAACAAAATGATAGATTTTCAAAGTTTCTTTGCTTATTGTGTCAGTTTCAAAAGCATTTCAAAGATTTGTTAGACTTTCCAATGACTCATTCGTCCTGTACACAGTGGATATTGGGAGAATGGATACAGAGGATGCATAGACTGGGCATGGGGGTATGGAGAGAATATGAGGCAGTGTTGAGGAAATGTTGAAAATATGAGGGGGCATAGAGGGTGTATGCGGGATATGAGAGGGCATTAACAAGACCTTTTAAATTTACCTTTGAAAACGTTCCTGACTCCATAGGTTTCCCCTAAGGATCGCGCACTAACTTAACCATGGGTTTCCCACAGCCTTCAGGTAACTACACACCTACAGAAAAATGCCAAAAGCTGAGAAATTTGAATTTCCAGCAGGGATTTAAAGTGCAAACACTTTAAATGAGCACTGAGTCACAGCCTGCCATGATTCCAGACCCAACAAAAATGGTGGACAGTCAGAATCAATGGGGAAATTCCAAACTGTAACTCCACAGGCCTCCACATTGGTTCACCTAACTCATGTTTACTCTGAGTCACTAGACAAAAATTGTCCTCCATATAGCTTGCATTCGCAGGCGGTTTCGTGTCATTGGAATAGAATTGGCTCACTGCTGGCACTGGAACCCATTAGCTGAGAATGGGTGGAAAATCTACTGAACCAATAGTGAGCCCATAAAGGAAGAGGTAAACTCTCCAGGGGGTATTGGGTGAAGGCGGATGTGTGGGATTATAGAGGGACCAACAGCAGGTGGGAGGGTTTTTGTGAGGTGAGCAGAAACTTTTGTGGAAGACAGGGAGAGCAAGCAATTGCATTTTTTGAATAAGCAATAGATAATTGAAACTTGGAAAGTGCATAAAATACTTTTGTAGAAATATTTCATATATTGGGACTGAAAAACTACCACAGGCCTCAACCATGATGCCATAGTGCGTACCATGTACTCAGTTTTCTGGCAGTGGGATTGATTCGCTCAGTTGGCTGGACAGCTGGTTTGCCAGCAACACCGGTTCAATTCCCATACCAGCTGAGGTTATCCATGAATGTCCCACCTTGTCTGAGGTGTGGTGACTCTCAGGTTAAATTACCACCAGTCACTCTCTCTCTCTCACTCTCTCTCTCTCACTCTCTCTCTCTCAAAGTGGGGAAAGCAGCTTATGGTCCTCTGGGACTTTGGCAACTTTAATTTCTAACAATAAAAATGCCATAGCAACCCAGGTGGCCTAAAGGAATAAGCACAGCATCTGAAAAACCGACAGTAATTAACAGAGAACTTGCAAGGGAAGAAATAAATTACATCAGTCCTGCAATGTAAGCATCTTTCATACTTGTGTTATGTCATGTCTGACTTGTATGAGCTGGAGGATTCCACTTTTGGTAGAGTTTGTCTGTGCTTGGAAGCTTGGTTTGTACCAGTTAAACCAAGTGACATGAAGTGTGATTCACAAGTTGGAACTCACGGGTAATTTGAGATGACCGTTCATTTTGGGGCAATATGATACTTTAAAAATCTGTCCAAACATGAATGACTTGACAGTTGTGAATTCTGCTGAATATAAATGCGTAATACTTCAGAAATTTCATGTGGAGTCGAAGTGAACCCTCCATGTAATTATATTTGCTTTACTAGGTTCAAGTTGTCCCCATGAGTAACTTTCAGTTCAGATTCCTGGTGAATGTGCTAGAAAAGAGAGAAAAATAATCCAGTACACAGTGTTTCGCAGGAAATCATCTGCCTTGCTGAAAATTGCGTATTAGCCTCTAACTGGTTTCTTTTGTGTAACATATTTTCAATCTCTCTTAGAAAGTAGGCCCCCAACATTTTTCTCAGTTTTAATGCCTAAGTCATGTGTCAAAACTTTAATCTTTTGCAATCTTCAGCTGCTCACTTGTGTTTTTGTTAATGGCGAGACAAGCTGAATGAAGCAGTATCCCACAGTACTCTGGGATGCCATCAAATCTGCTTAGCTGGATTCCTATGATGCCTCATGCAATGAAATGATAAGATATCCCTTTGTAGTGTCTCAATAACATTTTGTTTAAACTACAAGCATGCTACATTCCGACTATAGGTTCCCTTAAGACCTACTTGAGCTGAGGACAATGCAGTCATCCAGAGCTTGGGACTGGCCTCCTTCTCTCAGTCAGTACTTCCTTGTTCTCTACTGCCAAGGAGACATCTCTCTGTCCGATTTGTCAAATTTTCTAGGAGAATTCCAGCTGCTTTCTGTAAGGAATGTAAGCTGGGAGAAGCAATTGCTTCCCCCGCAACCTCTCCCCACCCCCACACCACCCCAGCCCTCTGGTGAAAGCTTTCATCTAGAAGGCCTTGTCTCTGAGAAGACTGAGTTTGTAATGTGGCAAATGAGCCTGTGTCATTCAGCTCACAGTTCTACACTCTTAGTTCATAGTGGATATCTTTATATAATTTAAGTGGATGATGATAAAGTGTTCCTCTTGTTAGGAAGGAAGATATGATCTCATTTGTGAACCATTTGATCCAGTGTGCCCTTCTCTCATAACTTAACTCTTTTCCACTGTACCCCTCTTTAGAGTAGCAAAATATCAAGTAAAATACAGTTTCCTTAAGAATAATCAGCCAATAAAGCAGGATAGGCCCAAATACTGAAAAATAAACTTGGTTCCATAACTCTTCTCAAGTAGCAACATTGAAAAATACTTTCACATATAGGTGTTCACTCTAATACGCTAATGCAGATTACAAAATAAAAGCTCAACAGCCGTCTCAGACTTTGTGAATCATAACTGTCCAATGTATTTAAGAGCAGCATTCAACTTCATTGCCAGTCAGCAGCTGTATTTGCTTCCAGTCAATATCAGGGAGTTTAGTGCTGATAGTGAATGTTCGTCATGCTGCGTTGAAATGTATTTAGCGCTTTTATTAAAACGTAACATGGATTAAGACCATGAGATATTGGAGCAGAATTACGCCATTCAGCCCATCGACTGCTCCACCATTCAATCACATTGATAAGTTTCTCAACCCCATTCCCCCGCCTTTTCCCCGTAACCTTTGATCCCCTTACCAATCAAGAACCTATCTTTCTCTGTCTTAAATACACTCAATGACCTGGCCTTCACAGCCTTCTGTGGCAATGAATTCCACAGATGGCTGAAGAAATTCCTCCTCATCTCGGTTCTAAAGGGTTGTCCCTTTAGCACAGTGGTTAGCACTGCTGCTTCACAGCTTCAGGGACCTGGGTTCGATTCCCGGTTGGGTCACTGTCTGTGTGGAGTTTGCACATTCTCCTCGTGTCTGCGTGGGTTTCCTCCGGGTGCTCCAGTTTCCTCCCACAGTCTAAAGATGAGTGGGTTAGGTTGATTGGCCATGCTAAAGTTGCCCCTTAGTGTCCTGAGATGCGTAGATTAGAGGGATTAGTGGGTAAATATGTAGGGATATGGGGGTAGGGCCTGGATGGGATTGTGGTCGGTGCAGGCTCGATGGGCCCAATGGCCTCTTTCTGCACTGTAGGGTTCCTATGATTCTTTCTATGATTTCTATGATTCTACTCTGAGGCTGTGCCCTCGGGATCCTAGTCTCTTCTACTAATGGAAATATCTTCCCTAAATCCACACTGTCCAGGCTTTTCAGTGTTCTGCAAGTTTCAATGAGATCCCCCCTCATCCTTCTAAACTCCATCGAGTACAGACCCAGATTCCTCAAATGCTTCTCATAGGTCAAACTTTTCATTCCCGGGATCATTCTCATGAACCTCATTAAGGTTCTTGGCTCTAAAATGGTGTATATAGCCCGAAACCACAACTTATCATTTATCTGTAAACATACCTGAGAATCTCAAAAGTTCACATCCCTGAGCAGCCAGTAATAAAAACCATTAAAGATGACTTTTATTTGGTGTATTTGTCTTTCAACAGGAGCACTCTTGTGGCATTCAGGTTACTAATACTTCTAATATGTTCAAGAAATGCCAAAAATAATGTAAGTGTTTATTCCCCCCGGCCCCCCACCCCCGTAGTATCTAAGGTAAGCGAAACTTTATTTTCCAAGTTTGTTTACCCTTCATTTACACGAGTGTGTACAGCAGTATCACTGCTGAGAAGCTCGGATACATAAAATACCACAGCTATAGAAACCCTTTACGAATTAATTAGAGCTGTACAAGCAGACAAGTTTACTTTTTAAAAGTGAAGTTAACACTTGAAGACATGTATTAATATCCATTAAATAATTTGAAGTTAGTGATTTTGTGATGTTGTAATTAAAGTTTATTTTGCATCTGATTAGCACAAGCACCAAAACCCATTACATTTCAGTGAAATTGTTGGCTCAAGAATTGCAATTTAACATCAAATGGCCATATAATAGGAATGTTCCCATCTGGTTGTTCCCCTGTGGTGGATTAGATCAGTTAAAACTATAGTTAGACCCTGAAAATCAATAAAGAAAGCAGAAGCTAAATGGGGTAAGTTTAGATTTCACTGATGAGAGGAGTATTGCCAGGACTTCTGCTATTTGTGATATATATAAATGATTTGGAAGAAGGTGTAACTGGTGTTACCAGCAAGTTTGCGGATGGCACGAAGATGGCTGGACTTACGGAAAGCGATGAACATTGTCGGACAATACAGCAAGATATAGATAGGCTGAAAAATTGGGCGGAGAAATGGCAGATGGAATTTAATCCAGATAAATGCAAAGCGATGCATTTTGGAAGAACTAATGTAGGGGGGAGTTATACAATAAATGGCAGAGCCATCAAGAGTATAGAAAGAGGGACCTAGGTCTGCAAGTCCACAAATCCTTGAAGGTGGCAGCACAGGTGGAGAAGGTGGTGAAGAAGGCATATGGTATGCTTGCCTTTATAGGACGGGGTATAGAGTATAAAAGCTGGAGTCTGATGTTGCAGCTGTGTAGAACGCTGGTTAAGCCACATTTGGAGTACTGCGTCCAGTTCTGGTCGCCGCACTACCAGAAGGACGTGGAGGCTTTAGAGAGAGTGCAGAGAAGGTTTACCAGGATGTTGCCTAGTATGGAGGGTCTTAGCTATGAGGAGAGATTGGGTAAACTGGGCTCGTTCTCCCTGGAAAGACGGAGAATGAGGGGAGACCTAATAGAAGTGTACAAAATTATGAAGGGTATAGATAGGGTGAACAGTGGGAAGCTTTTTCCCAGGTCGGAAGTGACGATCACGAGGGTTCACGGGCTCGAGGTGAGAGGGGTGAGGTATAACTCAGATATCAGAGGGATGTTTTTACAGAGAGTGGTGGGGGCCTGGAATGCGCTGCCAAGTCGGGTGGTGGAGGCAGACATGCTGGCATCGTTTAAGACTTACCTGGATAGTCACATGAGCAGTCTGGGAATGGAGGGATACAAACGAATGGTCTAGTTGGACCAAGGAGCGGCACAGGCTTGGAGGGCCGAAGGGCGTGTTTCCTGTGCTGTACTGTTCTTTGTTCTTTGTCTAGTTGACTGATAGGTTTCACTTGATTATCATTGCATTGACGGGTAAAGTTGAGATTTTTTTATTAGTGTCAAGTAAGGCTTACATTCACACTGCAACAAAGTTACTGTGAAAATCCCTTAGTCGCCATACTCCAGTGCCTGTTCAGGTACATAGAATCATACAGTGCAGAAGGAGGCCATTCGGCCCATTGGGTCTGCACCAACCACAATCCCACCCAGGTCCTATCTCCATAACCCCATGCATTTATCCTAGCTAGTCCCCCTGACACTAAGGGACAATTTAGTACACTGAGGGAGAATTTAGCATCCCCAATGCACTTAACTAGCATGGCTTTCGGACTGTGGGAGGAAACCGGCGCACCTGGAGGAAACCCACGCAGACACAGGGAGAACATGCAGACTCTGCACAGACAGTGACCCAAGCTGGGAATCGAACCTGGCGCTGTGAGGCAGCAGTGTTAACCATTGTGCCACCGTGCTGCCCTATATTCCACCAGGAATAAACTGGTCATTTATTGTTGTTCCATTCTGCACCATTCTGTGTCAGCTGAGAATCAAATGGTAGCACTTTTGCCTGAATCAAAAAGTTGTGGGTTAAAGTTCCCATTCCAGGGAGTAAGGACAAAAACCTCGGGTAGAATTCTTCCATCCGGCCCAAAAGATATTTCCAAGTAGACAGCATGTAAATACCAGTAACTCACCTGATTATTCAGCCCATGTCTTAAGACAACCAGTGTCTCAGTGTCAATCACAGTCGTTGGTAGGGAATAATCCTCACAGTATGTTCAATTGTAATTCCGTTCCCTGTTTAAAGTGTTCGACATTCTGTCCTTATTTTTATATATAATTTTGATTTTATTAATTCATACTTAAATACTGAAACATGCAACAGTTTGAGAAGGTGCAAAATATGATCTTGGGCCTGAATCACAGGGTACAATTTCCCCAATGAGGTATCGGGAAACTTAAGTAAAAATTTAATTTCTTGTTGAATTGATCGACGTAGACTGAATAATATAGAAAGTGGGTGAGTGGAACAGAGAGCAGATGACTAGCTGGCTGACAAATCCCTTGGCCATAATGGGCTGCAGAGTGGCTAAACGAGGGCCAAATGGGACTCCTCCCCCCCTCCCCCCCCAACCCCGCAGTGGGGAGGAAGCCCTGCCTCTGGAGCTGCTGGACAATCTGAATAGCTAGTGGCTCTATCAGTTCCAGCAGCACCAAGAGCACGTTAGTGGCTGCTGCCGGGACTGCAGGAGAAGAAGGAGAAGGCCCATGGATACCCAGAACAGGTAAGTCTGGGAAACCCCTTATCTTTAAACAGTGACCCCTAGTTCTGGATTCTCCCACAAGAGGAAATGTCCTCTTACATGTTTCAATCAAGTCGCCTAAACTCCAGTTGATATATGACAAGACTGTCTAACCTTTTTTCATAAGATAACCCACCAATTCTAGACATCGGTCTGGTAAACCTTCTCTGAACTGCTTCCAATGTATTTACATCGTTCCTTGAATAAGGTGACAAATACTGTACACAATATTCCACATGGTCTCACTACTGCCCTGTACAACTGAAGCATAACCTACTTATTTTTTTATTCAATTCCCCTCACAATAAAGAATAACATTCTATTAGCTTTCCTAATTGTTATACCTGTGTGCTAGCCTTTTGTGATTCATGAACTAGGACACCCAGATCCCTCTACACTCTGAGCTCTGCAATTTCTCATTTTAGATAATATGCTTCCTTTGTATTCTAAGGATCGAGGACATGAGATCTGGAACACCTCAGCCAGGTTAAGTAATCAAGATGGAATCAGTTGTATTCCCAAAGTGCCAGAAGGCAATGTGATTTGCCATATTTATACCCAAAGTATACCACTCCTGATAGATTTCCATTTACGCTAATGAGTTACATCAACCCCACTCTTATCTGTACTCGCAAGGTTGTTCTCCTTACACTTTTCCTGTGAACACATCTCTCTTTCTGTTCCATTATTCTTAAACAAGTTTACCTCCTGTTAATTATTAATTCTTGCACTATTAAAATCAATAATTACATGATAAACTCAATCTAATCTATACTCCTGTTCATTCTCAATTTAGTCTATGTTGTGATCAACCATAAATTATTTTAACTGCACTTCTTCCACTTTCCATTTGATTTCACTCCAATTGTCTGCTTTGCTTAAAGTTGTCCATTCCTTTTCGGCCCTTAAGTGTGCCTTATTGCACATTTTAATGTATGCTAACAACCCAATCATTCATTATGAGCCATTTAAGTTGCCAAAGCATCCGACCTAATATAAAAATACATTTAGCAAGATAGTGTAACCTATTGAACCTGTAAAGTTTTAAGCAACTTTCCCCACTTCGGAACTCTATAACAGCATGCAACTTGGGAAAAGTAATATTAGCAGCGATGACAGCCTGTCCCTATGCATTCAAAGATCTCTCCAGCCATCGGCTGACCCATTTCTTTAGCGTTTCCATCTATTCTGTAATAAACTAGCTATTAGATGATTTTCTATCCAATTTAATCTTCTGCTAAAGTGTTTAGCCAATCTTTGGAGATAACACCCCAGCATGAGCAATACAGATGTATTGCTATCAGAAATTGCAATAATATAATGTGGACCCAAGCATGCTGGTCAACATTAGAAGCTGTTTCCCATTGTTTGTGGACACCCAGCATTGTTACTTCTTTCTCTATCTCAGCATTTCACTATTGCAGTTGAACAAAGCAGCACTGGACCTTTCCAGGAATAATCACAGGATCAAGGTGGGTGTCCAAACATCACCACTAGCCTTAAGATTTCTGCTTGTAGAGTAATATGCACTTGAATTTCGGTAACTTTAGTAATTTCTCTCATGGCACTAGAATTTCTCCCCATATTGTAAAGTCATGGGTCAGCCCTGAGAAGCAACAGGTAGGTGAACCATGCAAGCAGAGGTGGTGGCTTAGTGGTCACTAGACTAGTAATCCCGAGGCCCAGAATACTGCTCTGGGTCACAAGTATAAGTCCCTCCATGGCAGCTGGTGGAATTTAAATTCAGTTAATAAAACTAGAAGTGGAAGCTGGTTTCAGTAATAGTGGTCATGAAACTATCATCAATTGATGTAAAATCTCATTCGGTTTACTAATGATGTTTAGGGAAGGAAATCTATCATCCCTACCTGGCCTGGTTTACATGTAACTCCAGATTTGACTCTTAACTGTCCACTGAAATGGCCTAGCAAGGGTAATTAGAGATGGGCAACAAATGATGGCCCTGCCAGTGATGCCCACATCCCATGAAAGAATAATGAAGGAAAAGCTGTGCTGGATCAATATTTCCATTGTTCCCCTTCATTCATCTTCCTTGGACTGCATATATTCAGCTGAATGGCATAGTTAGGCAATTCTTCACCCAGGGTAAGATCGCTTGCCTACAATGGACTTTCCAACACATCGCAAGCAGTGCAGCTACGGCTCAACTTTTCCTGGAGCATCAAGAGTATCTGGAACCTTCCTGGCTCCCTCCTTCCCCCCACTTAAAATCCTTTAAAACCTTGGACACTGATCAATTGAACTTCAAATACTTCCATTGGTGTAATTTCACTACTGAGTTTCACAATGGCAAACACCGATGGAATTAAACTCCAAACTTTTCTTTGTGATTACAAGATATCCTGGCACAGTTGGCAGTGTCCAACAGCCTCACTTGGGTTCCACATCTCCACTTTCGCAAGTGCCTTTCTTTAGTAAAATTTGGTAACTGATTATCCTTGATATCTCAGTGCCGCCTCCAAACCTGGCCTCTTGTGCACCCCCAATTTTCAACACTCCAGATTGACAGCCTTGCCTTCAACTATCCTAGATCCTAAGGTCTGGAATTCCCTCCCTAACCTCAATGTGAGGGAGAACACTCCCAAGAAGTTTGTCGATGCAAGAAATGTGTGCTTTAAATGAAACAAGAGAGGTCACTCAAAGGTGTGGTGCAGAGCAAAGAGATCAGTACAGTAAGTGCAAAACAAAAGAGACTATTAGCTTAACACCCATTAACAATTTGGATGAGGAGCCCGGCAAGAGATCCGAGTTGTTCACCCTAAACCAGGTGCCCCCAGTAGAGATAACTTTGCTGGTAAATGGCAAAGCATTCAAAATGGAAGTTGATACAGGGGCGGCTATCACTGTCATAGGGGAACAGGCAAGTGAATCAAGTACCATTTTGTCCACATATACCGGAGAGACACTGCAGACTGTAGGAGCAGCAACAGTAACAGTGGCATATCAGAACCAGATGGCAAAGCTGCCAGTCTTGGTAATTAAAGGTCTCAGACCTTGTTTAATGGAGCGTGATTGGTTAAAACGGATACAGCGAAACTGGCTGGAAATTCTAAACCTGAGGGATGGAGGTTTTCAGGAACTACTGTATAAATACTCCGAGGTCTCCAGAGATGAATTAGGATGGATATGGGAGCTAAAGCTCAAATCTATCTGGATCAGAAAGCAACGTCAACATTTTTTCGGGCCTGCCCAGTGCCTTATGCCCTTCATCAGAAGGTGGAAATTAAGCTTAAGAGGCTGGAAGATTTAGGTATCATAAAGCCTGTACAATTGTCTAAATGGTAAGAAGTCTCACAAAACCAGGTTAAAGTCCAACCGTTTTATTTGGAATCACGAGCTTTCGGAGCGCTGCTCCTTCATCAGATGAGTCAACCACTCAGTAGTCCTATAGTCCCGTTTTTAAAACAGGATCGGACAGTAAGGCCGGGATTTTACCAACTTGCCCCGCCCATCAATGGGCGGAGTGATCCAGTAAAATCGCACGAGAGCCAAGAAATCAGGATCATACCCGATTTTCCCGGCTCTCACAATCTTACAGGAGCCGGATTTCCTGCAAGGTCAGTATCTCGCGATAGGCAGAATACATTGTTTAAATTTATTGAAATTGTGTTTTCCATGTGATTAGTGAGCCCAACGCTCAATCGCCCGGGCTCGCTTTCCTTTATGGCCTCGCTTGGAGAGACTCTCTCTGGCGAGGGAAACACCTGCTCCCCATGAACAGGGAATAATCGTGTTGGCCTCGCTGATGGAACTAGAGGCTATTGAGGCCCTCCGGGGAGCCTGAGGGAAAGGGGGTTGCCCCTTGGACAGTGCCAACCTGGCAGTGCCACCCTAGCACCTCCGTAATGCCCACTGGGTCCCTTGGCACTGCCCACCAGGCATCTACAGGAGATGGTGGAGGGAGGAGGGAGGCAGCTGCCGTTCTGCATTGCGATCGATGGAGGGGGGCGCAATCTGTCTGGGCAGTGGGGTGGGGGGGGGGGGTTACCAGGTGGCGTGTTAACCGGGAGTGTCTCGGAGGGAGGTGTTGACCCGTTAGAGAAAATGTCCATTACAAGCGAGGAAGTGTTAGGTTTTTTAGGGAACATTAAAACTGACAAAGCCCCAGGGCCTGATGGCATCTATCCTCGACTGCTCAGGGAGACGAGAGATGAAATTGCTGGGCCTCTGATGGAAATCTTTGTCGCTTCTTTGGACACGGGTGAGGTCCCTGAGGATTGGAGGATAGCGAATGTGGTCCCGTTGTTTAAGAAGGGTAGCAGGGATAACCCAGGAAATTATAGGCCGGTGAGCTTGACGTCCGTGGTAGGGAAGTTGTTGGAGAGGATTCTTAGAGACAGGATGTATGTGCATTTAGAACGGAACAATCTCATTAGTGACAGACAGCATGGTTTTGTAAGAGGGAGGTCGTGCCTTACAAATTTGGTGGAGTTTTTTGAGGAAGTGACAAAAACGGTTGATGAAGGAAGGGCCGTGGATGTCGTCTATATGGATTTCAGTAAGGCATTTGACAAAGTCCCACATGGCAGGTTGGTTAAGAAGGTTAAGGCTCATGGGATACAAGGAGAAGTGGCTAGATGGGTGGAGAACTGGCTTGGCCATAGGGAACAGAGGGTAGTGGTCGAAGGGTCTTTTTCCGGCTGGAGGTCTGTGACCAGTGGTGTTCCGCAGGGCTCTGTACTGGGACCTCTGCTATTTGTGATATATATAAATGATTTGGAAGAAGGTGTAACTGGTGTAATCAGCAAGTTTGCGGATGACACGAAGATGGCTGGACTTGCGGATAGCGAAGAGCATTGTCGGGCAATACAGCAGGATATAAATAGGCTGGAAAATTGGGCGGAGAGGTGGCAGATGGAGTTTAATCCGGATAAATGCGAAGTGATGCATTTTGGAAGAAATAATGTAGGGAGGAGTTATACAATAAATGGCAGAATCATCAGGAGTATAGAAATACAGAGGGACCTAGGTGTGCAAGTCCACAAATCCTTGAAGGTGGCAACACAGGTGGAGAAGGTGGTGAAGAAGGCATATGGTATGCTTGCCTTTATAGGACGGGGTATAGAGTATAAAAGCTGGAGTCTGATGATGCAGCTGTATAGAACGCTGGTTAGGCCACATTTGGAGTACTGCATCCAGTTCTGGTCGCCGCACTACCAGAAGGACGTGGAGGCGTTAGAGAGAGTGCAGAGAAGGTTTACCAGGATGTTGCCTGGTATGGAGGGTCTTAGCTATGAGGAGAGATTGGGTAGACTGGGGTTGTTCTCCTTGGAAAGACGGAGAATGAGGGGAGATCTAATAGAGGTGTATAAGATTATGAAGGGTATAGATAGGGTGAACAGTGGGAAGCTTTTTCCCAGGTCGGAGGTGACGATCACGAGGGGTCACGGGCTCAAGCTGAGAGGGGCGAAGTATAACTCAGATATCAGAGGGATGTTTTTTACACAGAGGGTGGGTGGGGGCCTGGAATGCGCTGCCAAGTAGGGTGGTGGAGGCAGGCACGCTGACATCGTTTAAGACTTACCTGGATAGTCACATGAGCAGCCTGGGAATGGAGGGATACAAACGATTGGTCTAGTTGGACCAAGGAGCGGCACAGGCTTGGAGGGCCGAAGGGCCTGTTTCCTGTGCTGTACTGTTCTTTGTTCTTTGTTCTTTGTGTGGTGTTCTCAATCGGCCATGGGCCCCTGCGATTGCGGGGGAGGAGGGGAGTTTATCGAGGCTGCCTGCAGCAGCAGAGGCCTGACAGCTTTCTGTCTTGTCTGTCAGACCCCTGCTGCTGCTTTTGTGCATGGGCAGAATCAGAGGTCTGCAAATGCGCAATAGCTCCTTCTGCAGGCTGGCTGGTGAATTAAGCCCCATCCACTGCCTGTAGAAGCTAGAAATGGTCCGGACCATTTTTTCAAGCATTATTTGCACAAGATTGGGTGTGAAAACTCACCCAAAAAACAGATCTGCAACTCTCTCATTTTCACGCTAGCTTAGAATCATTCTTGTAAATTTCCGCTTTAAAAATCTGCAGCGATTACAAATTGACTGTCAATAGAGGAGCACAAATAGACAGGTACCCCATACCCAGAATTGAAGATCTCTATGCTAAACTCGCAGGAAGTTTAAAGTATACTAAATTAGCACTTCAGCCATGTCTATCAGCAGCTGGAGTTGGATAAGGACTCACAAAAGCTGGTGACAATCAACATGCACAAGGTTTTGTACCAGTAAACAAGGTCGCCTTTTGGAGTGTCATCAACCTGTGCCATTTTCCAGTGTACGATGGAGTGTCTCTTGCAAGTCCTCACCAGTGTAGTGGTTGACCTGACCAACATACTGACCACTTGTACCTTGCCTGAAGAACACAGATAACATTTAGAAGAAGTATTGAGGGAGTTAAAGGAAGCAGGGGTTAGGCTGAAACGGGAAACATGTACATTTCAATCCGAAGAAGCGACCGACTTAGGATTCAGGGTTGTTTCAAATAAATTTTAAAGAAGGACCACATCCTTTGGAAGAAAAGGTAAAAGCCATCAAGGAGGTCCCACAGCCAAAAGATACATCCAAGCTGAAATCATTTCTGGGGATGGTAAACTACAATGCGGATTGTGAAAAAAAACCCACCATTTTAGCCCCACTTCACCAACAGTTTAAAAAAAACACCAAAGATAGAAATAGGGAGAAGAACAAAAAGAAGTATTCATAAAAATTTAACAGGTTCTGCAGTCATCTGCCTTGTTGGTACATTTTGACCTAAACAAGCTCTTAATAGTAACCTGCGATGTTTCACCGTATGCAGTGGGAGTTGTTTTGTCCCACCAGATGCCTGATGGTGCAGAAAGGCCCATTACCTTTGCTTCAAGAATGTTGTCCGACGCAGAGAGGAGATTCTCCCAAATGGACAAGGAACGTTTGGGTGTCATCTATGCGGTCAAAATGTCCCATCAGTATATTTATGGGCTACATTCTGCAATAGTCTCAGAACACAAACCATTGTTAGGTCTATTCAGAGGAGATAAGCTGGTGGCACCAATTGCCTCCACAAGGGTGCAGGGATGGGCGCCTTTGTTAGCAGCATATAGTTATATGTTTCGGCATCACCCTGAATCACACATATCACATGCAGATGCACTGAGCCAGTTGCCTTTGCCACTAACAGTAGCAGCACCACTGGTTGCTCAAGAGATAATGCTGGCACTGTGTCTCATAGAGACCTTGCCAATCTCGGCAAAGCATATAAAATTGTGGCTAGAAAGAGACCCGGTATTGGCAAAAGTAAAAAAAAAATTGTCATGAAAAGGTGGCAGTATGAGAAGTCAGAGTTGTTAAAGCCCTACCAAAGTAGAAGGTCCGAAATAACCTGTGATGACAGGGTGTTACTGTGGGGGACTAGAGTTATAGTCCCACCCCAGGGGAGATGACTCCTATTACAAGAATTGCATGGCTCTCATCCAGGTCAAAGTAGAATGAAGGTCCTAGACAGGAGTTATGTGTGGTGCTGGGCATTGACAAGGAAATAGAAAAGATGGTTAGTCAATGCCCTAGTTGCAAAGCTCAACTTTGGCAAATTTGCATCCAAGGGAGAGGCCTGGTAGACCATGGGTGGGGCTACACATAGATTCTGCTGGGCCATTAATGGGTCATATATTTCTAACAGTAGTAGATGCACACTCCAAGTGGGTAGATGTTCAGTTGATGAAGTCCACAACAGCTACGGCCACTGTTGATGAGTTAAGGAAGAACTTAGCCATTCATGGCATCCCAGAAGTGGTTGTGTCAGACAATGGTACATCATTCATGGTGGAAAAATTCCAAACATTTCTCAAGTGCAATGGCATTTGCCATGTGAGTCAGCACTGTACCATCCAGCATCAAATGGATAGCAGAACATGTAGTGCAAACATTTAAGCTGTTGATAAAAAAAACCAGGTGAACAGGCCTCTCCCTCTACACATAACCAGTTTGCTATCATCATATAACACCACCCAAAACATGACCACAGGAGTCATACCAACCGAGTTACTGATGAGACACTGTTTAAGAACACAATTGGACATGATATTCCCAACTTTGGTAGGGAGGTTGGAGGCTAGGCAAGCCTCAGAAGGAAAATCATGATTTAAAGTAGAGGATGAAGTCGTGCTTAGAAATTTTACAGACTCAACTGGTAAAATTGTGGAGAGAACAGCACCGGTCTCCTACGACATAGAGATACAAGGCTCAGGAAACAAGTGGACCATCTAAGGAGGAGAGCAGTAATGGACACAAGGGATCAACAGACGATCCCTGTGGATAGTTCAAGGATGTCAAGGCTGGTTACTGGGATTTCAAAGGAGAATGTGGGACCGGAGCAACCGATGATTGCGGAGACTGAGGAGCCAGACGTTGCCGAAGAGCCACTAAATCCTGGATTTTCCATCTGTCCCATTAAATGTAGAAGAGCCTCCCACCCAACAGAGGCGGTCCACCAGCGCCCAGAAGTCTCCAGACTGATTAAACTTTTGAGGAGTTTTTTAGAGTTCTTTCTGTTACCCTTTCTATTTGAAGCCAAATGTGTGCCTTACCAATCCTGCTCTCTGTTCCTCCATAGGTGTATTTCAGATTTTAGGGGGAGGGAGTGTAGTAGTGTGGCCCTTTAAGCAGGAATGTTCCCTTTGTTGGCAATAAAACCACATCGAGTCGCCCTCGATCTATTACAATCACGAAGAAGAATTTTCGTGACACATGGCATTCCGGATGTTGTGGTGTCAGACAATGATCCCCAGGCTGTTGACAACTTTGAACAGAAATATGGGCCGCGATTCTTCCATCGTGACCCGCAACTTTGCTGGTGGGTCGGACTGGGAGATGCGCGTCTCCAGCCTTGTTCTGGGATTTGCGCCTGCACCGGGAATGCGTGCGCATCTCCCACAGCCGGTGAACAGTCGCAGGCCAGACCAAGCTGGAAACCGGCGGGAAGGCAGGTAAGTAATTTGAATCCTTTTTTAATATGTTTTGAATGTCTTTTACATTTCATTATCAGGAACTTATGGGTCCTGATTGAATCTCCCACCCCGCCAGGAGCACTTCATTCCGGCGGGGTTTAGGGTAGCTCCCCACATTCGGAGAACTAGCAGGAGACCCCACCGGAATGAAGGTGGGAAATTGGGGCCCCCCAGGGGATCGGGCAGTTGGGGGGGTGGTGCCCCCGGGCATGGGCACCCTGGCAATGCCAGCCTGTGCCCCCTGGCACTGCCCAAGGGCCAAATGCCCATGTCCAGGGGACACCTTGGCGCTGCCCACCGGGCATCAGGCAGTGCCAAAGGGGTGGGGCCTATTGTGGGCGGGGCCGAGGGGTGATCGGTGGGGTTGGGAGGGTTCTGCTGCCACTTTGCATTGGGTTCGGTTTGGGCTGGAGGGAGGGCAGTGATCGGGGCAGGCTGGGGGTGGGGGGGGATGTGGTCTGCCTGGGGGGAGACCTGCCTCCCGGGGGGGGGGTCTGACATTGGGAGGGGTCAGTGGGGGGGGGAGGGGTCTGCCGGGGTGAGGGGGTAGGTGGATCGTCACTGCTGGGGGAGGTGAGCTGGACACCTCCTGGACCGGGGAAGGTGGTGGGTCAGGGCTGGCCCGGGAATTGTCGTGGGGACTGCGATCGGGCGTGGGGGGGTCTGGAGGGGCAGCACTGCGGTGGTCCTGGGCTGGCCAGTGATTGAGTTGGCCAGCAAATGGGGAGTCTGACAGATCGGGGCCACTGCGCATGCACAGAGCTCCAGAACTGTCAGACTCCAACGCGAATAGGCCCCACCCTTCTGGGTTTTTAATGAGATTCCCAACTGGGATCTCTGCTGTGCACAGAGTGCGGAGATTCAGGTGAGAAGCTGAACTGACAGAACAGTCGGGATTTAAGAGTTCTCCCACAATTCAGCACTTTTGGGAGAATCAACCCCATGGTTTCCTGCATGTGACTAGTTTGCCTAGATAGCCTCAGTTGAACAGAGGTGCAGAAGGAGGAGTTTGAATCAAGGAATTGATGAAGAAAAAAGACAATATTAACTTAGTCCTTCTTACCTACAGAACCACTCCTCACCGCTAAAAAACTGGTTCCTGCCATCAGAAATATTGTTGAGAAATGGCTGTGAACACAACTTCCAGCTCTACAACAAACACTATACCCTAACATTACCTCAGATGATCGTGAGAATATTGAGAAGCATGAGGAGCAACAAAGGGACAGTCAAGCTCATAATTCCAACTTCAGGCACAGAGCATGAGATTTGAAAATGCTACAGCTCAGGGAGAGGGTGTGGATACGGGATCAACAGAAAGAAGGCCTTGTTACAGAACGAGCATCACAACCAAGGTCTTACAGAAGTGGATCAAGGAAATATCAGGAAGATCCAAGGAGCTTTGATATCATTGGACAAGAAATTATTTATTTAGATCTGGATCAGGGACCAGAAACAAGTAGAAACTCTACAACCACCCAGGTGGAAGACACTCCTATCAGATGATGAGAGAGTGTAGTTCAAACCCAACCTCAAAATTAAAGCCGGGCCAGATCAGGGAGATTTGTCAAGGCGCCACAGAGACTAACCCTGTGAAGTCTCAGACTTTGGGGGAAGATGTAGAGTAAAGAGTTAACATTGGGATCACCTGATACTGATTTAACTACTGATATAACTGTAATAATCTTACCAAGGCTAGTCCTCCATCACCAATTGCCCTTTATTTACAGTGTGTTCGGAATGCCGCTCAGCGGCTACAGGGTACAGGTCAGTCCCGAATCTTTTGACTGCCGACCTGAGTGGAGCCAGCTGGTTTTAACCCCCCCACCCCCCCCCCCCCCTCACTGCTCCTTCCCTATTTGGCGAGCCTATGCTCACCCATTAGGGGAGCTTGTATTCCATGAGGCCCATGGGGAGATCTATTGACGATCCCCCATGGCCATAACAGTAACCATGATGCAGTGTCACATGACTAAGACACAGATCTGGTGGGATCCAGAAAAATACAACCTTGTGTAGAATCTGGGATGTATTTAGATCTGCAAATAAACAAGAATGTTTTTACGCATGACAGTCTATGGTGGCATTCTTAGGGTAACTGGCAAACCCTAAAGAAACCCCATCTGGACCCTGAACTCAAGAAACACTCAACATTTAGAACTCTAGTCAGTGGAGCATCACTCTCACCTGTTCGGCTAAGATCAAGTTCAAGATGGGATGCAATGCCTTATCTTGTCAGCTTGGATCTTGCTTGTGTCTCTCTTGGGCAGGACCATGAATAGGGTTCAATTGGATTTTGAATTTGTTTTTTGGAGCAAGCATGGAATGGTTTGGGTTTGTCTGGTCCACTCTGATTGGCTTTGTAACTTTAAGAGTTAAAAAATATTTTTAAAAGTATAAAGGAAGCTGAATATCACACACTTAATTTAAAATATTGGTAATTAATACCACTTAGGCTCCACAAGTTTTTTTGTGCTTTAAAAGAAAAGGAACATTTTGTTCATTCCTATTTTTCTTAAAATGACAGCAATAAACCCAGTAACTGGGTGGTTTGGGTGGTGGGTGGTCCATTGGTTACTGTCCTGTTCTTTTACCTCGATGACATCTGGGTTCCACTCCAGATCAGACAGATGGGATGAAAGTCCACTGTCTCTGATGGCTATTTGTATCCTAATTAAGATAGGTTTTGGCAGTCTCAGTACAAGTCCCACTGACAAAGTTAGGCCACAATGCAAATCTGGCCTCACAACAGTTCAAAAATGCAAAAAAAACCAAACAGTAAAAATGCATCAGAAGATTAGATAGATATTCTAACTTTGAAGTTGAATATTAACATTTATTATTCAGCTAATGATACCAAACTCCCTCATAGGATAACTGCAATGCAACACTTAATCAGTAATGTTCCTAACTGCTGTGCATGTGAATAACATGGCTAGATACTGAGATTGCTTCACGATAGGCATTCCGACATACTTTCCACTGTATTACGGAGGGAGTTCAGCAACTGGTTTAAAAGAATGGGAACAGATGTCGCTGACAGAAGGAGGCCTGTGACAGCCAGCAGTTTCCTTCATCCCCTGCGGAATGTGGTCAGGCACAATTTAGACGGGAAAAATCCTCCAAAGTTTCAAATTTGTACGGAAGGAAATATTTTGTCATTTTAAAAAATTTATCTTGCACTGCTGGGTCATGGTGCACAGATCAGGCAGCAGGGAGTGACCCCAAATAATCCTACTTTGCAATTCTTTTAAGGTCAGCAGCCGCAGAGAACCATATTTTCCCAGGTCCTCCCAGTTGTGGCTGGTCTGCATGGCTACAATGAGTGCATTGTTCCGGGATAAACTGCAAGTCCCACCTGTGACGCTATGATATCAGCACATGGATGAACATGTCTGGCCGCACAGTTGGCAACATGTCACACCACGTTTCAGCCTATCAGCATTGTGGGCTTTAATAACTCCAGTCTCAATCATTGAGGAATAATCAGTCCGTGTGTTTACTCCACTGGTAGACAAAATCACGTGCTCCAAAAATTTAATTCACAGAAACATTCTGGCTGTACTATAGCAATAATAGGCCACTCGGCCCCTCAAACCTCCTTGAAACCTGAACATCCACCATTCAATAAGATCATGGCTGATCGGATTGTAACTTCAACCCCATATTCCTGTCTACCTCCAATAACCTTTCACCCCCTTGTTAATCAAGAATCTATCCAGCTCTGCCTTAAAAATATTCAAACGCTTCCACTGCCTTTTGAGACTCACGAGCCTCTGTGGGAAAATATTTCTCCTCATCTCAATCTTAAATGAGCGACCCCTTATTTTTAAACAGTGACCCCAAGATTCTCCAACAAGAGGAAGCATCCTCTCCACATCCACCCGGTCAATACCCCTCAGGATCTTGAGTCGCCTCTTACTCTCACCCTCATAGGGTGGCAAGGTGGTACAGTGGTTAGCACTGCTGCCTCACAGTGCCAGGGACCCGGGTTTGATTCCCGGCTTGGGTCACTGTCTGTGTGGAGCTTGTGCACGTTCTCCCCTTGTCTGCATGGGTTTCCCCCGGGTGCTCCGGTTTCCTCCCACAGTCCAAAGATGTGCGGGTTAGGTGGATTGGCCATGCTAAATTGCCCCTTAGTGTCAAGGGGACTAGCTAGGGTAAGTGCATGGGGTTATGGGGATAGAGCATAGGTGGGATTGTGGTCGGTGCAGACTCGATGGGCTAAATGGCCTCCTTCCGCACTGTTGGATTCTATGCTTCTGTGGATTCTATGCTTGCGTTGTGTGGGGGAGGGGGGTAACCCCATTATTTTAGTGATGGGGGGAGGATGCCCCTATTTCCTGAAAAGTTGGTAGTGTTCCCGTTGACAGTGGGGGTGAGGGGGGGGGGGTGCGGGGTTGGTTGTCACCATTTCTATGGTGGAGGTGTTCTCTAACATGGAGATTGGGATGTCCTTTAAAAACTGCACCCTGATCTCGGTGAGGGTGGGCCAGCCAGCGTGCCTCTTGCATGCTGAAGGTGGGTGAATCCCAGCTGGGGGAGGTTGCCAGCACCAATGGGAATGCCACCAATTTTCCCACTGGAGTGGGCACTTACTTTTTTTTCCAGAGAATTGCGGCCATAATTTATTGCAAAAGCAAGATAGTGAGGATGCTGCAAGTCTGAAATAAAACCAAAAGTGCAGGAAATACTCAGCAGCTTAGGAAAAAGAAACAGAGTTAACATTTCAGGCTTTAGCCTTTCATCGGAATTGGGAAAAGCTATAGATGTAAAAGCTTTCAAGTGGGTGAGAAAGAACTAAAGGGATAGGGCAGAAGATGGGAGACGTTAAATGATGAAAGAGTTGTTGGTGCTGGGCCACTGGGAGTAATAATGGGACAAGTAAAGAAGCAAAGGATGAGTCGTGACAGAATAAACAGCTGCCATCCAAAAGCAAAAACAAAGAGAAAAAGGAGAGTAATAGTGAAACCTGCAAAGAAAAAGGAAACAAAATGGGACAGAGACTATGGTCTGAAATTATTGAATGCAATGTTGAGTCCAGAAAGTTGTAAAGTGCCAAATCAAAAGATGATGTACTATTCCTCGAACTTGCATTGATTTTCATTGGGACACTGCAGTAGGCTGAGGACAGTGGTCAGTGTGAGAGCAAGATGGAGAATCACAATGGCAAACCACTGGAAGCTCAGGGTCGTGCTTGTGAAATGATCAGAAGTGTCATAGAGTCATAGAGGTTTACAGCATGGAAACAGGTCCTTCGGCCCAATTTGTCCACGCCGCCCTTTTTTTTAAAAAAACCCTAAGCTAATCCCAATTGCCCACATTTGGCCCATATCCCTCTATACCCATCGTACCCATGTAACTATCTAAATGCTTTTTAAAAGATAAAATTGTACCCGCCTCTACTACTACCTCTGGCAGCTTGTTCCAGACACTCACCACCCTCTGTGTGAAGAAATTGCCCCTCTGGCCACATTTGTATCTCTCCCCTCTCACCTTAAACCTATGCCCTCTAGTTTTAGACTCCCCTACCTTTGGGAAAAGATATTGACTATCTACCTTGTCTATGCCCCTCATTATTTTATAGACCTCCATAAGGTCACCCCTCAGCCTCCTACGCTCCAGAGAAAAAAGTCCCAGTCTATTCAGCCTCTCCTTATAACTCAATCCATCAAGTCCCGGTAGCATCCTAGTAAATCTTTTCTGCACTCTTTCTAGTTTAATAATATCCTAGTTTAATAATAGTGTCCTGAAAAGTTGTCACCCAATCAGAGCTTGTCATCCCAATATGTATTGAGTGATTGGTGATTATTAATTGTTGCAATGCACTGAGGGGATCACAGTTTGCATTTGAGGTGTGAATTACACACTAAACAACTGTTCATGTTCAAAATGGCCAGCACATTTAACACACCATAAGCTTTCTAATTGATAGCAATGATAATCTCAAATGGTTTGCACTATTTGCAAAATGTAAATGATTGCCTGATATGAGTTGGGGTGGTTGAAGCAGCGCAGACTGGAGATTTATTGGGCCACCTGCTCAGTGAGCAAGAACTTGTGCATTTCTGCAGCTGCTATTTTTTAAGATTTGTCACCATTATATCAGCATGTGTGTGCTTTGTGCATATCGCAGCATTCACCAAAATGTGGTAGCTGAGTAGTGCCCGGAATATGGCAACTATAACTCTGATCATCTGGCCCCTTTCAGGGGGCGATCCCTGAGGACCTATGGGAAGCAATGCAGGAATTGGGAGCAAGGGCGCCCTTCCTGGGTAAGAGAAGACCCTTCGTTGCAGTCAGTGAGGAGAAGAGAGTTGACATGTATTGCAGTTCTGCCAGATCATTTTTTGGACATAAATAAATATTATTGATAATAAACCCTTCATAACTTGATGCCACAATGGTGGGGGGGAGGTGACCGCTGCCACTTTGCAGCAACAATCAGTGGAGCAGGGACCGCTGCCACTCCGCAACATTGATTGGGGGCGGGTGGGGACTGCTGTACACTCTGCAACCTGCGATCAGTCGGTCCGTGCGCGGGGGGAGGGGGGGGTGGTTTTGGCTTGCGGTTGATCCTGGCCGGGGGATGGGTCCGGGGGGGTCACGATTGGCTGCAGAGCCGCATGGTAGGGGGTGGTGGGGGTGATTGGCCACAAAGGCTGGCTATAGCTGAGGTAGGCAGCGAGATCTCATAGAGCACAGAGATCTGCACATGCGCAATGGCACCCTCTGCTGCTATCAGCTGGCTTTCGGGTGAGCTAGCCCTGCCCACTCCCCCTGCTGGTGAGAAACCTGTTTGGCCTCGTTTTTTTGACAGAGCCAGGTTAGATTCAATTTTTAAGCTGCCCCAAAAAAAGGCATGAATATTTCTCGTTTTCACGCTCGTTTGCCACTTAGAATTTTTTTGATAAGATCGCCCACATAGTCTTTTGACCAGATCATTGATTTGTTCAAAAATCATTTTAACCCCTGAGCTTCAGTCATCGTGGAGAGGTACAAATTTCATTCTGTAGTCCGGGAGCCAGGGTACACTGTCTTCCGTTTCATGGCAAGATTGAGAGGTTTAGCAGAGCACTGTGAATTTGGCCCAGATTTAGGGGAGCTTTTGAGAGACCATTTGATCTGTGGAATAAACAGCCTCATAACACAGAAGAAGTTACTGGCTGAGACCAAAATCTCTGTAGAAAAAGCTGTGGCGATGGCCCAGGCGACTGAATGTGCTGAGCAGGACGTAAGCGAATAACAAGTCGTGCCCAACGAGGTGAACTGTTTGTGCCAGAAAGCAGCTATTGCAAGGAACAGCCCAAGTGGCGGCACAGCAGAGCCCGAGAGGGGAGTGCAGCGTTGGGGGTGGAAGCTTGTTTTCAATTTTGGGGGAGGACACTCACAAGAAACTTGTCGGTGCAGAAATTATATATGATACCGATGTAAAATCAAGGGTCATTTACAAACATGGTGCAAAATAAAGTAGATGGGACAAAACATGCAAAAAAAAACAATGGCAAGTTTAAGCACAATTGGAAAATTGGATGAGGAGCCCGACAAGGGACCCGCGTTGACATAGGAGCTGCAGCCACAGTCATGGGGGCCAGGTATTTTGTTATCTTCAATGAGCTCTTCAACTGTTGAGGTTGTGTGAGTCAGGAGCCATATTGTCTACATATACAGGTGAGACATTGTAGACAATAGGGTCAGCAATAGTTGCTGTAACCTACAGAAACCAAGCAGCTCGAATACCTGTTCTAGTCACTGATCTTGCCTAACAGGTTGGGGTTGGCTGAAGCAGATAAAATTAGATAAGTTTAATATTTCCAACCAATGTGATGGAAATTTTCAAGAGTTACATAGAAACATAGAAAATAAAAACAGAAGAAGGCCATTCAGCCCTTTGGGCCTTCTCCGCCATTCATTATGATCATGGTTGATCATCCAATTCAATAACCTGATCCTGCCTTTCTCCCCATATCCTTTGATCCCCTGGCCCCAAAAGCTATATCACCTCCTTCTTGACATCCTGTGCAAATACTCTGAGGTTTGAATCCCATGGCAACTCCAAAATTCTTTTGGGCCTGCCCAATGTCTATTACATTGCATCATAAGCTTGAAGTAGAACTTGGGAGACTGGAAGATTTAGGTGTACAATTTTCTGAATGATCTGCACCCATAGTCCCTTTCACAAATCAGATCGTACTGAAAGAATCTGTGGGAATTATCCTGGGTGGAATTTTACGAGATTTTTTCTAAGTGTCCAGCTAGTCTGAAAATGGGAGAGTTACAGATCTGTTTTTTGGGTGAGTTTTCACACCCAATCTTAAACATTCTGTCTCTTAAAGATTGGCTAGTAATTTCTATGATGTGGAGATGCCGGCGTTGGACTGGGGTAAACACAGTAAGAAGTCTCACAACACCAGGTTAAAGTCCAACAGGTTTATTTGGTAGCACAAGCCACTAGCTTTCGGAGCGCTGCCCCTTCATCAGGCGAGTGGGAGTTCTGTTCACAAACAGGGCATATAAAGACACAAACTCAATTTACAAAATAATGGTTGGAATCAGTCTTTACAGGTAATCAAGTCTTAAAGGTACAGACAATGTGAGTGGAGAGAGGGTTAAAGAGATGTGTATTGTCTCCAGCCAGGACAGTTAGTGAGATTTTGCAAGCCCAGGCAAGTCGTGGGGGTTACAGATAGTGTGACATGAACCCAAGATCCCGGTTGAGGCCGTCCTCATGTGTGCAGAACTTGGCTATCAGTCTCTTGGCAATCACCAGGCAAGAGTGTTCTCTTCCTGTTGGGGAACACTTCAGCGGTCATGGGCATTCGGCCTCTGATCTTCAGGTAAGCGTTCTCCAAGGCAGCCTTCACGACACACAACAACGCAGAGTCGCTGAGCAGAGAACCTCTCCCGGCGAGGCCATAAAGGCAGGTTATCCTGGATGATTGAGCACCAGGCTCGGTAAGCAGACGCAAAGCAGCATCTGCATACATTTCAATAAATTAATCAGCCTCTCACCCATTTCTGGCTAGAGGCTGACCCCGCCGGAAATCCAGGTGTCGTAAATTCGCGACAGGTGCAAAAATGGCTGCCATTCCCGCTAGCCGCTTTACGCCTGATTTTACAACATTTTCCCACCACAAATGGGTGCAAAGAGGTCGTAAAATTCCGTTGCCTATTCCTAGAATTCAGGACTTCTACACCAAATTAGCAGGAGGCCTGAAGTATACCAGGTTAGATCTCAGTCTATTCCTACCAGCAGCTGGTGTTGGATGGGGATTCTCGGAGATTGTATTCTGCCCACAAGTGACTATAGCAGTACACATTTACCTTTTGGAGTCTCAACGGCCTGTGCCATTTTCCAGCATATGATGGAAAGTTTATGACAGGGCACTCCTAACATAATGGTGCATCTAGACTCACCTGATGAAGGAGCAACACTCCCAAAGTTTGTGCTACCAAATAAACCTGTTGGACTTTAACCTGGTGTTGTGAGACTTCTTACTGCATCGAGACAATGTCCCGATTACAAGAGGCTCACCTGAGGAACACAAGTCAATCTTAAAGGGCATTTTGAGAAGATTTGAAGAAGCAGGCGTCCATTTGAAACGAGAGAAATGCAGATAGAGGAAGTTATATACTTGGGTTTTAGGTAGACAATAAAGGCTTATATCCCTTGGAGGAGTTAAAACCATAAAGGAAGAATCACAGCCAAAAATGTGTCAGGATTAAAATCGCTCCTAGGTATCTTATTAAGGCAGATTCTCTCAAAATGTGTCTACAATCTTAGTCCCACTTCACCAGCTTTTGACGAAGCATCTGCGTTGGAAATGGGGGGAATCACAAAATGAAATATTTGCCAAAGTCAAGCAGGTTTTACAGCCGTTGGCACTACTTGCACACTTTGTTCCAACCAAACCATTGGTAGTTACCTGTGATGTGTCACCTTATGGAGTGGGAGCAGTTTTGTCCCACAAGATGTCAGATAGAGTGAAAGGTCAATTGCATTTGCATTAAGAACATTATCAGACACAGAAAAGGAGTATTCTCCAATAGACAAGGAAAGTCTGGCAGTAATTTATGCAGTGAAGAAGTTTCATCTATATATATATATATGGTAGGTACTTCATTGTTGCGTTTATCTGAGAGGATAAACCAGTGTCACCAATTGCCTCTGCGAGGATGCAGAGATGGGCACTACTGCTAGCTGCTTACAGCTACTCTTTCCAGCATCAAATAGGGACGCAAATATCAAATGCGGATGCACTCAGCTGCTGACCTCTGCCACAGACCTTCACCACCAGTACCACAATAAATTGTATTGGCGCTACACTTGATGGAGATTTTGCCAGTCCCAGCAAATCATATAAAAACTTGGAGTGACAGAGATCCAATATTATAAAAAGTTGAGAGAATGGTGATTCAATGATAAGTCAGAGCGACTTAAACCGCACCAGCAGCATAGGATGGAGATAACGTGAGGATGGCCTTTCATTTTGGAGAGGTGACAGCTTTTATTACAGGAATTGCATGATGCACACCCAGGACAAAGTAAGATGAAAGCACTTGTCCAAAGTTACTTTTGGTGACCAGGCGTCGATAAAGAATTGAAAGAATACTCAGCCAGTGCCCAAGTTGTGAAACACCAGCAGGCGTTGCTGCCATTGGCAAATATGCATCCATGGGAGTGGCCTGGTAGGCCGTGGTCAAGACTACATATAGATTTTGCAGGTCTGTTCAAGGGGCATATGTTTCTCATCTTGGTTGATGCGCATTTCCAATGGTCGGATGTCCAATTAAAGAAGTCTACAACGGTCACAGTCACCATCGACAAGTTGAGGCAGATTTTTTCCATTTATGGAATTCCAGAGGTCTTAATGTCAGACAATGGCAGTGTTAACAGAGTTTTGAAAATTTGTTAAGTAAAATGGTATTTGCCATGTTCAGCCAGCACCCTATCTCCCGACTTCCAATGACTTAGCAGAATGTTCAAATCACTGATAAAAAAACAAACTAATAGGCCATTACCTTTACATTCACCCTTGCTGCTGGGGTAGTCCTCAGTGGGCTGCCTGAACAGGAGAGCCATTTCCCCCTCCAACAGCCCATAGGGAGACCACTAGGGTATGTGTGGTGTTGCCTCCCCCTTTAGGGGCCTTAATTGGTCCGGGGACAGAAAGGCTGGTGTCAACCTTCATCACCTCAACTTAATTGGGGGGGGAGTTGGGAAGGTGACAGGCTCTCCTGCCCCCCACCGCCCCCCCCCCCCCCCCCCCCCCACCCCCGTGCCTTTGCACCCGATTATACACCAAACCTTCCTCACACCTCCCTGCCTCTTCCATGGTGGTGGTAGTGAGGGGGGGGGGGCGTAGGGGGTGTGTGCTGGGGATGAGGAATTAAATTCCTCGCAACATATGCAAGGTTTTCATATAGTGTGATTCAACTCTCCATTAATATATCGAAGCAAATGGTTCCAACAAGCAAAATCACCTGACTTTCAGATGATGCTACAGTAAGAGGCAGAATAAACCATGATGAGGAATGCAACCACATTCCGGAAGACTTTAGATTTTGAACTGAGCTACAGGTGTCCGATCCAGTTAATAGAGATTGGCAGAAAGTCAAAGGAAAAAAGACAGAGAATGTATTATCTGGAAGAGAATGTGCTGAAGCGATCAAAAGGCTATGATGAATAAACCAATAAAAACAGCACCACAGAGCTCAGCTGCAATTAAAAAAGAACACAAAGTATTGCGTTCTATTAGCGCAGAGATAGAGCACAAAGCTAAAAAGGTCGTGTTGCTGTTCCAGGACCTCAGTATACCCCTTGTAGTTATAAGCACATCACTGTAGGAAAGTTATTACAACTCAAGAGGGGAGACAAGGGAACAGCAAGGATATTTCTGAGATCAGAATTTTAACTTATGAGTAAAAGTAAAGGCAATTGGCCATTGTCTTTGGAAAAGAGGCTTTGAACAATTTCATTTGAAATTGTCCAAGTTATGAAATGTGTTGATCCTGTGGTGAAAGATTGGCATATAGTTAAGAACATTGAAGTTAGTAAGAAAGTATTGCTGAAAAAAAGAGACAGGCTGTTGAAGCTTTTTGTCTTGCACTCATCAGGACAATCCACAAGAATACCAATTCTAAAGGGACAAACAATTCATACTGCATGAGAAGAGAGTATAAATTGTTGTTCCCTTTAGAAGTGGCATTCTTGCAAATTGTCCTGATGAGTGCAAGACAAAAAGCTTTGACCGCATGTCCATTTTTTCAGAGGTCCTGTACAATTAAATGACTATGAGAAGGAAGGAAAGAATTTGCTTCATGTAAAGAAAGACTGCATTTATATGGCATTTTTCATATGCACAGGATTCCCAACTATTCAACAGCCCATTTATTACTTTTGAAGAATAAAATGTTGGGAATACACAATTTCTTTTGCACAGGATTGTCCCACAAAAGGGCACTGAGATGAACGACCAGTTAATCCACTTAGGTGGTGTGGTTGAAGGCTGAGTGTTGGCCAAGTCACTGGGGGAACTCTCTGTTCTTCTCTGAATTGTGCCATGAACATTTCCATCCAGCTGGATGGCTGATGGGTCTCAGTCTATGTAGATTATGTGTTCAGGTCCTGGAGCAGGGCCTAAAACAACAATCTCCGAACTCCCGAAAGTCCTATTACTGAGGAAACCTGGAGACAGAAAATCAAGCTAAAGCTTTCCACTAAATGAATGATAGAGCTGTGACGTAAGCTGCAAAGAGTGAATATGGAGGAATATTATGAGAAGGTCAACCTATGAACAGGAAATGGATTTTTTCAGGTCCGATAACCTTGTTCTGTTCGTACGATGCAACATTTCACAAAGAGTGGAATTGTGTCTTTGTCCATAGATTGTTTTTGGGGGTTACACACTGACACTAGAGGAATCCAGTGACGTTAATTCATATTAAGATGCCCTGAACATGGGCAGATGATCATAGACAAGTCACTAACTTTTGCTTCCATCCTCCTCCACCCTAAAAAGCTTGAGCAATTCTGAAATGTCCGCATGATTAAGTTCATTCCTTTCATCTTGCGATTCGTACGGTTAGTTCATACACTCTAACCCAACCTCAAAGCTTCCTTGTAACAAACAGACTTCTGTCATTCTCTCACACCCAACCCACTTCCCTTAGCTCTGGGTTGTTATGGGTGCAGCGGAGGCTCCCAGTCGCATCTCCAGCAGCAAGCAGAACCCTACTACTGCAGCAGGGGGAGCTTGTGCTGGTGCTGCGGACAGAATGCCACTGCTGTATCAGGAGAGAATATATAAAGTGGATGGAAGAGCTGGAAACATCAGTATTCAATTTTGTTTTGCTCACCTCAAGCAGGTGAGAGATAGGGCTGAGATAGGACTGACCTATTAACGTCATTGACTCTCATTCCCACCATTCAGAGATTTATGGGGTTTCCAAGAGGCTCGCTAGCTCCATCCCAGCAGCCAACCAGTCAGTGAGCCAGTACCAGAGTTCCACTTTTTATTTATTCATTCGTGGGAGATGGGTGTTCCTGGCTGGCCAGCATTTATTGCCCAAGCCTCGTCGCTCCTTGGAGGGCAGTGGAGTGTCAATCACATTGCTGTGGCTCTGGAGTCACATGTAGGTCAGACCAGGTAAGGATGGCAGATTTCCTTCCCTAAAGGACCCTGATGGGATTTTCCGACAATCAACAACAGTTTCATGGTCATCAGTAGATTCTTAATTCCAGAATTGAATTCAAATTCCACCAACTGCCGTGGCGGGATTCGAACCTGGGTCCCCAGAACATTAGCTGAGTTTCGGGATTAATAGTCTAGCGATAATACCACTAAGCCATTGCCTCCCCGCTGTTATTTACACGACAAACATAACAACATGAGACCAGGGCAGAAGGCAGGGTTCTTACGAGGCTGCAATGCCCTCAGTCATTATAAGTTTTGAGATTCAAATCCAGACACCCGAGTTGGGTCCAACACTTTCACTGTGGCAACCAGTTGGCCACATGTAATTCAGGGATTTTGATTTTGCCTGATTATCATATCTCACCACCAACTTGATTGTCTTGTATCCATCTTGGACTGACTGGTGAGTGAGGCAGGGACTTGTTACACTGTTTTCTAGAAAAGAAAGTGACTTGAACAATCCCCTCTCTCCCTGTTCGCACCCTTGGTGATCTTGCCCCAGTTCTTCTTCACATATGTGGAGTTGGAAATATTATATTCCTCAGTATTTCAACTAAATGCAAGATATGCTGCAGAATATCAAAGTGGAATGTTCCACAATAATCTCTGCTTACCTGAGAATGTTAACCTGAATCCTGTAATTCTTGTGAAATATTATTTAGTCGGTCACCCCAAGTATTGGAAAGTCCATCCTTCAGTGGTTACATCAATTGCAACCCTAATGTGCTTGCCGACATTAGTTCTTCCGGGCTCTGAAAAGAATATTTTCTGCCTCTGGCTCTGTAAGCTGTTCCACAAGCCCCATCCGTGTTACCTCCATCTGGTGGATGTTCACAGAGAGCTCTTATAGAGCTCTAGAAGTGTTGGCAGATGTAGGCCGGGAATTTCCGGCCCTGTCATGGCAGGACCCGCCAACAGAAATCTGGCGGCCCAGGAAAATGTCCATTGACCTTTGGTGGAACCTGACAATCCCACTGGTGGGCGAGGCCAAAAATCCCATGGTATCAACTCACCTCCTTTCCTGCTTCAACCTACTGTTGTCAGAGCATACACATTTATATATCCTAACCTAACTGACCTGCTGTAGGCTCACCCATGGTGCTGTTAGAAAGGAAGCTCCAGTTTTCTAATTCCCTTTAAGGGAATGGGTCATGTGACCTCAGCTGTGGAGTGAGCCGTTGGAACTTGCCCAGAGTGGGTAGTCTACGTTTGGAGTGTGGAGCGAATAGACAAACCCTTCGGAAAGGGTTTTACAGTCCATGGAGTATTTTTGAAGTGTAGCCACTGGTGTTATGTAGGAAACACGGCAGCCAGTTTGTGCACAGCAAACTGCCTCAAACAGAATTGTAATAATGACCAGGACCAGAATTCTCTGACCTCGCCCGCAGTTAGGATTATCTGGTCCCGCTACAGTGAATAGAGATTTGGCTGTGCTAAATTCTCCGTTCTCGCTGGCAGCTGTAACGGGGCATGGAAAACCGAAGAATTCCAGCCAAGATATTCTGTTTTTGTGATGTTAATTGAGGGATAAATGTCAGTTAGGACATTGAGGACAACTGTTATATAAGTTCATAAGATATAGGAGCAGAATTAGACCATTCGGCCCATTTGAGTCCGCTCCGTCATTCAATCATGGCTGATATGCTCCTCATCCCCATTTTCCTGCCTTCTCCCCATAACCCTTCAACCCATTACCAATTAAAAATCTGTTTAACTCCTCCTTAAATTTACTCACTGTCCCAGCATCCACAGCAATTTGGGGTAGCGAATTCCACAGATTCATAACCCTTTGGGAGAAGTAGTTTCTCCTCAACCCTGTTTTAAATTTGCTACCCCTTATTCTCGTCCTAGAGTGCCCCACAAGAGGAAGCATCTGCTTTATCCATACCTTTTAAACATCTTGTGTACCTCAATTTGATCTCCCCTCATTCTTCTAAATTCCAGAGAGTATAGGCCTAAACTGTCCAATCTCTCTTCAGATGACAAACCCCTCATCTCTGGAATCAATCTAGTGAACCTCTTCTGAACTGTTCCAATTTAGGATGGTATGTGGCTTGGAGGTAGACTTGTAGGTGGTGATTTTGCCACGAATTTGCTGCCCTGCTGCTTCTAGGTGGCAGAGGCTGTGGGTGAAGAAAGTGCTGTCATGGGAGCCTTGGCGACTTCCTGCAGTTCATCTTGTAGATGCCTCTGTACGTCACTGGTAGAACATAGAACATAGAACATAGAACATTACAGCGCAGAACAGGCCCTTCGGCCCACGATGTTGCACCGACCAGTTAAAAAAAAAAAAACTGTGACCCTCCAACCTAAACCAATTTCTTTTCGTCCATGAACCTATCTACGGATCTCTTAAACGCCCCCAAACTAGGCGCATTTACTACTGATGCTGGCAGGGCATTCCAATCCCTCACCACCCTCTGGGTAAAGAACCTACCCCTGACATCGGTTCTATAACTACCCCCCCTCAATTTAAAGCCATGCCCCCTCGTGCTGGATTTCTCCATCAGAGGAAAAAGGCTATCACTATCCACCCTATCTAAACCTCTAATCATCTTATATGTTTCAATAAGATCCCCTCTTAGCCGCCGCCTTTCCAGCGAAAACAATCCCAAATCCCTCAGCCTCTCCTCATAGGATCTCCCCTCCATACCAGGCAACATCCTGGTAAACCTCCTCTGCACCCTCTCCAAAGCCTCCACATCCTTCCTGTAATGTGGGGACCAGAACTGCACACAGTACTCCAAGTGCGGCCGCACCAGAGTTGTGTACAGTTGCAACATAACGCTACGACTCCTAAATTCAATCCCCCTACCAATAAACGCCAAGACACCATATGCCTTCTTAACAACCTTATCTACTTGATTCCCAACTTTCAGGGATCTATGCACACATACACCTAGATCCCTCTGCTCCTCCACACTATTCAAAGTCCTCCCGTTAGCCCTATACTCAACACATCTGTTATTCCTACCAAAGTGAATTACCTCACACTTCTCCGCATTAAACTCCATCCGCCACCTCTCGGCCCAACTTTGCAACCTGTCTAAGTCTTCCTGCAAACTACGACACCCTTCCTCACTGTCTACCACACCACCGACTTTGGTGTCATCAGCAAATTTGCTAATCCACCCAACTATACCCTCATCCAGATCATTAATAAATATTACAAACAGCAGTGGCCCCAAAACAGATCCCTGAGGTACACCACTTGTAACCGCACTCCATGATGAATATTTACTATCAACCACCACCCTCTGTTTCCTATCCGCTAGCCAATTCCTGATCCAATTTCCTAGATCACCCCCAATCCCATACATCTGCATTTTCTGCAGAAGCCTACCATGGTGAACCTTATCAAACGCCTTACTAAAATCCATATATACCACGTCCACTGCCTTGCCCCCATCCACCTCCTTGGTCACTTTCTCAAAAAACTCAATAAGGTTAGTAAGGCACGACCTACCTGCCACAAAACCATGCTGACTATTACCTATCAATTCATTACTCTCCAAATAACTATAAATCCTATCCCTTATAATTTTTTCCAACATCTTGCCGACAACAGAAGTGAGACTCACCGGTCTATAATTCCCGGGGAAGTCTCTGTTCCCCTTCTTAAACAATGGGACAACATTCGCTAACCTCCAATCTTCTGGTACTATACCAGAGGCCAACGACGACCTGAAGATCAGAGCCAGAGGCTCTGCAATCACTTCTCTTGCCTCCCAGAGAATCCTTGGATAAATCCCATCCGGACCAGGGGATTTATCTATTTTCAGACCCTCCAGAATATCCTGCACATCCTCCTTATCAACTGTAATACTGTCTATTCTACTCCCTTGCAACCCAGTGTCCTCCTCAGCTATATTCATGCCCCCTTGCGTGAATGTTTTAGGGTGGTGGATCGGATATATGACTGATGGGCTTCGGTGGGAATGTTTAGTTAGTGGAGTAATGGGGAAACGTCAGCAAATTAACAGGGGGGGCTGCAGCTCGAAGTAACGAAGTAAGAGAGAAGGGAAGTGTGGAAAATACTAAAGAGAGAATAAGGATATTTTAACTTGAGGTTTCAAAACCAAACAACATTAATAAAAACAAAATCTTTACTTGCAGAGTACTGAGGTGATTTAATAAAATATTTCCTTCTTCCAACTGTCCTGAAAAATCCTCTCCCGAGGTTACTTCCAAGGTTCTTGGAATCTGTCCACATATTGTACTGGCCTTGGTTTTACTCCAAAGTACAGTTCTTCTGCTGTGAAAACTTTTTACCATCTCTTTGTTTTGTGATCTTGCTGCAGAAATATCTGGAGTAAAGTGCAGCTTTCTATTCTCATTTTTCTGTTAAAATTCCATTTGGTTAGAATTTTCCTTTCTTTATTTCTTTTTGCTTTTAAGTCTCAGCTGTTTACTTCTGCAGTCAGGCCCAGAAGGGAAAAAAAAACCCGTTTGGACCAGTACTCTTCTTTCCCTGTTTTACTGTTTGTTCCTTCTGGGAGTTTTCATTCAACTAGTGGGCTCATGTTTTCAAATGCTATGATAGGACTTCTTGTATCCAGGTAGTTTGACATTGTTTAATGTTTCTTAGGCCTTCTGCTTTCCCTGTACCTTTATAGCAGTGTAAAAGCAGGATGCAAACAGCATTTAGCTTTATGTGACTGCAAATTTTCCAGTATGTTCTCGCATAGGAATGTATGAATCACACAACAGTTAATAAAATAATACAGCATCCTTTCTTAAGATTATTTTAACTCCATCAAATGATGGAAGATCAAGTACAGAGAGTTGGTAACCCGTTCCTTGTTCTTTTTAACTAGAGTTTGCTACTAAATTAACTACCAATAACTCCTAAATGAATTAATATTTACTCGTTGCTAAATTAAATATCCTCATCCGACACAAGTTAAAACATGCTTGAACGGTTTTGTTACAAGGCAGTAAAGGCCATGTCACTATGCAGTGCTTTTAAAGTACTATTACATCTATTCAAGCTATTATTGACATAGTGTATTAGAGAAGATCCCAATGCTGTGTATAATTTGGCTAGTCTTTCCCACACTCAAGTAACAAAACAGCATTTTCTGTCAGGCAGCTGTTGCTGTATCTTCATAATTCTTATGAAGGATTTTCCCAAGTTTAGTATTGATAGCTTTCTGGTTCCTCTGTTTGGAACAGCTGCTGCCTGATACCAGACGTAGTCCAATTTGTTTCCATTGCAACCCAAGCACATTTGTGAACAAGCTTTGTTAATGATAAATGAACAAGGTTTTTTTTGGATCTGCTCTTTGCCAGAGGTTTTCAGCAAACTGGATTGCTTACTCCCATCAGCAGGGAATATAACAGGAAGCATTTTTCCAACAAATGTTATTCTGTGCTTGGGACAACTGCGATAAAAATCCAAATCTCTAAGCAGCCCTTTACAATTTCACTCTCCGACACTGATTTCTTAAGGACAATGGGCTGAAAATCCACAGCTCTGAGAGGGTGCAGGGAGGGTCGACACGAATAATAATAACTCAGCAGTCCAATTGCAAGGTTAGGCTCGTGTACAGTGAAGAAAATGTGGCTTACAAAGGCATATGACTAAGGTTTTTAAAATGATGATGTGTTTGAATAGAGTACTGTAAGTTTGGTCACCATATCCTCTGTCCTGTGACTCAGGCCCCCATGTGTTTCTGTCTTCCATACCACCTCCAGTTACAGTGTCTACAGCTGCTGTAGCCTTACACTGTGCAACTTTTCCCCAAACTCCTTCTTTAAGACCCTCCCTCAGCAATGAAACTTTTCTAAACTGTCCACAACACCAAGCCTCAGAGCCCATCCTTTCATCTCAGATCAGGAGTTGCTGCACCCTATCTATTTCTCATATTTTAAACTAGCACAAAATGTTTGCAATGAAATTCATATCTTTACTACAACTGCATTTCTTTAAATCCCCTCCCCATGCCATTCCATCTTTCCCATGCTGTCCCTTTCATGCCATTATTATCCCACTTCTTTTATCCCACTTAGATAATCCCCAATTCATTCCCCAAATGACCCCTTCTCCCCATGCCATCCCCATCTTCAATTCCATCCTTCCCATGTTGTCTACCTGCTCTCATGCCATTCCCCTCATGCCCTCCCATCTCCCCCATGTTAACCTCAGTCATACTATTCCCCCATGCCACCCCGCCCCCCCCCTCCCCTTCCACTGGCCCTGTCCCAAATCCCTCAAACTAGGGTAACTTTGTTGTTGACCTCTCTTTCCTTGTGCTGTTTTGCTACTCCACCTATACCCACTGTCCTGCCACCGACTGCTGGCACATGCTCCAGTCCTTGGTGTGCCCCACATAGCTCTGCCTGTTCCAGGCAATGCACATAAAATCAACCCACTGATCAGAAATGTGTAGACTGATTGAAACTACATATCATTATTATTCTTATTCTTGTTATAGATTCAATATGCCAGATATTTAACCCATTGGAAACTCCAATATAAACCAGCTATTATGGGAAATCTCATTATAGGAGTGTCCAGTGGTTGCAATTATCCGTGGATCCTGAAGATTGCACTGTGCTGAGATTTTTGAGGTCAGAAGTTGGCCACACCTTGCCTGTGACATAATGCTGCTCGTCACATGACACCCAGGGGCGGAATTTTATGACCTCATCGTGCCCATTTTGCAGCAGGAAAAAGTCATAAAATCGGGCGTGATGTGACTAGTGGGAATGTTGCCCGTTTTCACGCCCATTCCCATTTTACCAAGATAAGGGAATGCGATTGGGACCCCATCCAAAATGGGCGAAACTTCAATTCGCATTTTGTTCGCATTCATCACAATGTAATTAGTGAGCTTCACTCCCAATCATCCCAGCTCACCTGCCTTCATGACCTCATTTGCTGCAGCCGGATCGGTCCGGAAAACACCTCCTCTATAAAGGTCAAATTCGGGCACTTGATCAGTGAGGGTGAGCGAGGAAGTAAGTCTCTGCTTTCAAACTGCTCCATGCTGCTCGGGAAGAGTTGTTTCGTTGTGGACATGTTGTGTTTCGGGTCAGGGGGCTGCGAGTGTGTGGGGAGGTGGGGAGCTGCTGTTGTTCATGGGGTCTGACTTCGACCTCTCAGGACGGACCTGGTTCAGAGCGCTGACCTCGGGTCTTAGAGCTGACTCTGGGTCCTAGTAGTGGCAGCAGCAAGCACTATTGCTGGTGGGGGATGTGCTGGAAACTCTCTGCAGTTTACTTTGTACAGTTCTGGTCACCCTATTATAGAGAGGATATTATTAAACTAGAAAGAGTGCAGAAAAAAATTACTAGGATGCTACCAGGACTTGATGGTTTGAGTTATAAGGAGAGGCTGGATAGATTGGGGCTTTTTTCCCTGGAGCATAGGAGGCCCCGGGATAAATCTTATAGACCTCTATATATAATGAGGGGCATAGATAAGGTAGATAGTCAACATCTTTTCCCAAAGGTAGGAAGTCTAAAACTAGAGGGCATAGGTTTAAGGTGAGAGGGGAGAGATACAAAAGTGTCCAGAGGGACAGTTTTTTCACACAGAGGGTGGTGAGTGTCTGGAACAAGCTGCCAGAGGTAGTAGTAGAGGCGGGTACAATTTTATCTTTTAAAAAGCATTTAGATAGTTACATGGGTACGATGGGTATAAAGGGATATGGGCCCAATACGAGCAATTGGGACTAGCTTAGTGGTAAAAAGTGGGCAGCATGCTGTAAATCTCTATCATTCTATGATTCTAAATGGCAGTGCTGCAGCCTCAGGACTTGTCAAGCAGCACTGTTTGTTGCCACTACTGCATGGGTTCTGGAGTGTGCTGTGAGTGGGGGGGAGGGGGGGAGCAAGCGGTGGGGGGAGGGAGAGGAAATGGTGGGGAGGGGGGGGCTGTGTTGCCATTCTGGGGGTGAAAAATCCAGGAAGATTCCTGAACAGAAAGGGCTTCCATTCAATAAATGTGCAGTTGGTGCGTGACCATCTGCTGAACATTATGCACGTCTGTGCCAGACACCCCAGCAGCCTGCATGACAGCTTTATATTGAGGAGTTCCAATGTCCCAGAGATCTTTGAGGAGGAGCTCAGGGTGCAAGGATGGCTCGTAGGGGACATGGGGTACCTGTTTCGGACTTGGCTGATGATGCCTGTGTGGAGGCCTGAGACTGAGGCAGAGACCTGATATAATGAGGCCCACATTGCCACCCATTCAATAGTGAAGTGGTGCATAGGGTTCCTCAAAATGCAGTCAGGTGCCTCGGCCGCGCTGGCGAGCCCTCCAATAAAGCCCCCTGATATCGCCCTGCATTGTGGTGGTGTGCTGTGCCCTACACAACCTGGCGCAGCAGCGAGGAGACCTTTTGAAGGAGGAGGACAAGGAGGCCGACCAATCAGGCGTTGCTGGGGAGGAGGCTGCCCAGCAGGAGGAAGTGGAGGAGGAAGAGGAAGTGGAGGAGGAGGGGGGAGGATGACGACAACCAGCAACACCACCCAGGCACTGGAGGACTGGCGGCAGCAAGGGTCAGGCATGCGAAGGCGGTGAGGGAAGCCCTGATCACCACACACATTGGTCACTAGGGGCCTGTGTTGCCACACATGGGCTCCACCAGTCCCCCTTGGGCTCTTGCAGTTTCCTGCAACATTGCAACACCAGAGTGGTGGGTCTGGGTATGCTGCGTGAGCGAGTTTCTGTGGAAGGCAGGAGGGTGATGAAGGGGGGAGGGAATCTCTCAAGGGTTTCTGGGGATGGCACGGCAGATGCTGTAAGTCGCAACCAATGCATGCCACCCAGCAAAGCCAGTGAATTATTTGAGCGCCTTGTTTTTCTCAGGAACAGTGCATCGAGGGTCCTCCCAAACTGACATCAACCTGCAGGCTCCCTCTGGCGACTGTTGGGGTAAGTACATTCCTGTTGGAGCACAATTAGAGACAAGTTAGTCACAGGTGTGAGGTGAAATAACAGAAGGGAGGCAGTTTTTACTGAATACCTCTTTCTTAACCCAGAGACATCGCACATACTGTTACTTGCTGAAGTTGGGGTAACAGCTAACAGCTAAGCTAAATTTCACTCGCTGAATCTGCAGTGTGACCATGCTGAAGAAATGATGCAAGTGAATGCCCAGTTTCCTGGCAGCTGGCATGATGCCTTTATTTTGTGACAATCAACTGCACCATCAGTATTTGAGGTACCTGCATCAAACTAGAGAGTGGCCTCTGAACAAAAAGGGTTATTCACTGACCATCTGGCTCATGAATCTAGTGAGCAAGCCAAGTGTACGTGGACAAAACACCTATGACCAAAGCCATGCTGCCATGTGAAGTTTAAAGTTTATTTCTTAGTATCACAAGTAGACTTACATTAACACTGCAATGGAGTTACTGTGAAAATCCCCCAGTTGCCACAATCCGGCACCTGTTCAGGTACACTGAGGGAGAATTTAGCATGGCCAATGCACCTAACCAGCATGTCTTTCGGACTGTGGGAGGAAACTGGAGCACCCGGAGGAAACCCATGCAGACATGGGGAGAATGTGCAAACACTGCACAGACAGTGACTCGAGGCCAGAATTGAACATAGGTCCCTGGCGCTGTGAGGCAGCAGTGCTAACCACTGTGCCACCGTGCCGCCCAAATGTCATTGTCATTGAGCTGGTGTTTAAGCAACGCTTCCATTGCATGGGCTATTCTGGAGGAGCCCTGCAGTGCAGCACACATCATTATTTTTTGTGTTCTCCTGCATCCAGCACAATGTAATCATTATGGGGACACAGCCCTTGCCACTAGAAGGAGTTGAGGAGGAAGAGGAAGAGGAAAAGGAAGAAAGGAAAAAGGGTCCAACACGTCCCCTTTCTGGTCAGGCTATCCTTGACTGACTCATCTGACTACAATACCAATGAATGCAGTCCAAATTTCTCAGTCAACAATAGCCTCACCCCTTCCCTCCATTGTTCTCACCATAGCATCCTCTTGGCCTCAATGTGAAGTAAACGTCACCACCAAACAACTATTCCAAACCAATATTATCGAACAAACCTTCCAACATTGAATACAAATGTCAACTAATCACCCTTGTACATTCGGGTGGTGCCTGCCTTCCATGTGCCTTTGCCTGGCCTAGTGTTTCCCCTGGTGGTGGGGGAGACTATGTGCTGGGAGACAAATATTTGGCATCCTGCTGGCGTACAATGGTGGCAGGAACATGCACCCCTGCCCATTATGACAGGTCACCATTCGCACCAAAGGCCAGAATGAAGTATCCCATTAATGGGATCATCCGCACCACCAATGGATTTTTGTACCGATCCAGAACATGTCTGGATCAACATGATTTGCTAATGTAAGACTTACCTGTGAGAAGGCCTGGGGCAGCTCACGGGGGCCTCCAGCAACCATACCCTGGAACACCACATGCAGCAGTGGGTGAGTGAACATTTACAACATGAACTGTTTGACTTCAGAACATTCTAGGAGGTGGATCTTCGAACTTCAACAGGGGTCAGTTGATGTCTGGGTGCCTTTTAAATATGGCACCCAAATATGAGCCATCCAGCCCACTCCGCCATGCTAAACATTAGGAAACCCCTGACTGCATAATTAATTAGGCCAGCATCGCACAATACGGTGTGAATTCCACGCAGCCTCTGCCAGAGGAAACTCACCTCGTTCCCACCCCCGTCATGGGAATTAGTACCAGAATGGAAAATGCTGTCCATACTGTCAGCTTCAACCCTTTCAACCCCAATGCTGGCATGGCTTTAGGCATAGCGAAGTGTAAGGTTTGGGTGTGAGACTTGCAGCTGTGCTAAGTGTGTGGAGTTGAGATCAAGCTATGAAAGCAAGGTATGAATCGGGTTAGAGGTCGTTGGTAGGTGAGGACTGGTGTTATGGTGCACATAATAGTGTGTGAGGCTAGTGGTGCAGATGGTGGAAAATGGCTTTTGAAGATACATCCACTAACCAGGACCTCACATGTGAGATCATTGAATATCTTTTGGTACTGCATTCAGGTCCATGAAGTGGCATTATTGGCAATGGTTTACATGACTACCTGCCCCCTTTGCCTTCTCAGAGTTTGTCTGGAGTTCCACCAGGCCCACCTGTGGATAGAGAATGTGATGATAATAGCGCAATTATATATATAATTTTTTTTATGTCTAAGGATGATCCCAGGAATGGTAGGCCTGACATACGATGAACGTCTGAGGATCGTGGGATTATATTCATTGGAGTTTAGGAGGTTGAGGGGAGATCTGATAGAAACTTACAAGATAATGAACGGCTTAGATAGGATGGACGTAGGGAAGTTGTTTCCATTAACAGGGGAGACTAGGACGCGGGGGCACAGCCTTAGAATAAAAGGGAGTCACTTTAGAACAGAGATGAGGAGAAATTTCTTCAGCCAGAGAGTGGTGGGTCTGTGGAATTCATTGCCACAGAGGGCTGTGGAGGCCGAGACGTTGAGCGTCTTCAAGACAGAAATTGATAAATTCTTGATTTCTCGAGGAATTAAGGGCTATGGGGAGAGAGCGGGTAAATGGAGTTGAAATCAACCATGATTGAATGGTGGAGTGGACTCGATGGGCCGAATGGCCTTACTTCCGCTCCTATGTCTTATGGTCTTATGGTCTTATGGAATGTTTAATTTGAAAATTGTACATGTTTAAGTTTAAGTTCATTTATTAGTGTCACAAGTAGGCTTATCTTAACACTGCAATGAAGCCACTGTGAAAATCCCCTTGTCGCCACACTCCGGTGCCAGTTCGGGTACACTGAGGGAGAATTTAGTATGGCCAATGCACCTAACTAGCATGTCTTTCGGATTGTAGGAGGAAACCGGAGCACCCAGAGGAAACCCACGCAGACACGGGAAGAACGTGCAGATTCCACACAGACAGTGACCCAAGCTGGGAATTAAACCTGGGTCCCTGGCTCTGTGAGGCAGCAGTGCTCCACTGTGCCACCGTGCCGAACAGCGGCAGGAAGAGAGAATGTGGTTGCAGATGCTTTACCATGACTATGATATGTAAAAGGATGGAACGTTTAATGTTGGGAAAGAAAGACTGAACTGGACTACACAACTATTAAATTTGCACGCTTAGATGTAATGAGATATGTACCTTCTCGAGTAAAAGCTCTGACGAAGGGTCATCCAGAGTCAAAATTGGCTCTATTCTCTCTCCACAGATGCTGTCAGACCTGCTGAGATTTTCCAGCATTTTCCGTTTTTGTAGTCTGGCTTCCTAATATAACTTGGTGTTCTGTTCCAGTACTCTAACAAGAACCTCTCTCCTCATGTGCATTCTTGCATCAAGATCTCCAGTGCTGTGCCGGAGAACCTTAGAGCCTATCCTCTACCATGTTGTTTCATTCTTGTAACTTTGCTATGTCCAAATCAATTCCTGCAATGAATTCCAGCACCACTTCAAAAGACGATGAACCTCCCCTTGACTTTAGTGCAGGGTGGCTTGAACTCATGCTTAGCCTCTAAAGATTTTATACCCCCTACTCAGGCATGCAGCTACTCAAATGCAAACTTAATGCTGGCTTCGACCTGTAATTATGTAAATGACCAGGCAGCACACAGTTCATACTGTATATCGTAACATAAATGGGCATGGGTTAAATGCGCGTCAAAGCTTCTGAGGCTGTTTTCTGGTCTTATCCAGTTTTTCTACCTCTTTCCCCCCAGTTTATTGTACTTTAAAATGGGTACAATGATGCTGAACTTAAGGCCCCATTGTCTCCATAAATCAATTAAGAATTTAATCTTTCCATGTTTGTGCTCAGTCGTAAACTTGTGTGTAGCCCAAATTGATAGTGGAGAAGCTCGTTCCCCCTGAATTAGGTCACATTACTACAAATGTTTCATCTCCACTTGAAGCAAAATATTGTTTTTTCCTTAAATGCCCAGCGTTGAAATGCTGAATTCATGCACTGTACAAATGAGTCAGACTTACCATTAATATCTTGTGACCCAGCAAGATAAAAGCTCACTGGAAGGAATCTCGGAGGCTGTCCCAATTCAAGGAATGTATGAGGGAGTTTAGTGGGATCATAAAGAATTGTTAGAGAGAACCATGATTTATAAACTTTAAGTGACCCAACAGTTGGATTTGTCTTGCATCAAGCACGCTGCTGTTCTATATAAAGATAAAGTGCTAGCAGTTGAATGTGAAAGTATTTGAAATTAAGTCAAAATATTCTGGTTGAAATTTGGATACGCCAGAGAGACTGAATTCTAACCATAGTGATCTTCCACATGTTGCCAATATTATACCCTAATATGCAGAAAGCAGGCTTTTTGCAAATGTCTAATTATATGTGATAGGCAATGATAAAGGGCAGATTTCATTATTGCACTGTGAACCCAGATCAATGAATCAAGAGCAGGAGTAGGCCATTCAGCCCATTGGTCTCAGTAACACTCATCTCTTTAACCACACAGGCTGGCTGTGCTCAGACACACTCCACTCTGAAACCAAATGCCACCCAATTGATTTTCTGTGGATTTCTCTCATAATAACCCGAGATGATTGTGTGATGATACTGTGCATTTAAGAAATGTGTTTTTATCATGTTTCTTGTAAGGAGTATGTTTAAAAGTCAGCTCTGTTTTACACGGTGCTAATTTGTCTGGGCAGCAGGCAGCTCAAATGTCGAGAATGCAGGATAATGACTGATTTTCGATAGGGGTAGGTGTTTGTTTAAACAGAGTTCACGCATTTTTGTTTACTTAGGGAATAGTTCTGGAGAAGATGGGAACCCGTACCAGATGGAGGGACTGCACCATAGCAGGACAATGGTTACCCTCCTCATAGGGAGATTTGCTAGTGTTGTAGGGGAGGGTTTAAACTAGATTGGCAGGAGGATGGGAACCTGAGAGGGAGCTCAGATTGGAGGAAGGCAAAACTGGTAACAGGAAATAGAAAAGTGGTAAGCAAAATTAGAAGGCAGATGAGGTGAAGGCGAGCATCAAACAGAATCAGAATGAGGAATCATGTTCAAGAGAGAGTTAAATGCACTCTAACTGAATGCATGTAGCATTCGCAAAAAGGTAGGTGATTTGAAAGATGGATATGATTTAATTGCCAATACTGATATGTGGTTACAGGGTGACTGATGCCAGGGACTGAACATTCAAGGATATGTGTCATTTAGAAAGGATAGATAAGAAAAGGAAAGGGGGGTGGGGCAGTGAGAGAGGACCTTAGATTGAAGGATCAAGTTGTAGAGTCAATTTGGGTGGTGCTAAGAAACGACAAGGGGCAGCAAACATTGGTGTAAAAGTTGCTTATAGGCCACAAACCTGTTGGGCACAGTATAAATCAGTAAAATAGAGCTGCATGTAACATATGTAATACAGTGATAATGGGTGAGTTCAATTTACATATACACTGGGTAAATCTAATGAGTACTAATGCTGTGAAGGATGAATTCCTCAAGTGTGTACGGGTTGTTTTAGATTTAGTATTACGTAATGAGAGTGCGCTAATTAATAACTTTGCTGTAGAGGAGCCTTTAGGAAATAGTATCCATAATATGATAGAATTTTATAATACATTTGAAAGTGATATTGTTCATTCTGAAACTAGGGTCTTAAATCTGAACAAAGGAAACTATGAAGGTATGAGGGCAGTTTTCTATGATGGATTAGGAAAATACACTAAAAGATTTGACTGTAGACAGACAATGCTAATATTTACATGGTCTACAACAAATGTACATTTCCCTCAGGCACAAAAGCCCAACAGGAAAGTTGAATCAATTGTGGCTAACAAAATAAGTTCAAGATTGCATTAGATCAAAGGAAGTGGCTTATGAGGTTGCCAGCAAAAGTGATAAGCCCAAAGATTGGGAGCAATTTAAAATCCAGCAAAAGAAGGCCAAAAAACTGAAAAAGAAAGAGAAAAGAGAATAATACAATCTAGCAAGAAACATAAAGGTGGACTGTAAAACTTCTTTAGGTATGTGAAAAGGAAAAGATTCGCAACGACAGACAGAGACAAAATAATTTATAATGGAGAATAGGGAAATGACAGAGAAACATAACAATTACTTTGTGTCTGTCTTCATGGGGGAAGATACAGAAAATCTCCCAGAAATATTAGGAAAACAAGCTGCTTCTGAAAATGAGGAACTGAAAGAAATTAATATTATAAAGAGGTAGTATGTGAAAAATTAATTGAATTGAAGGCTGATAAATCCCCCGATAAGCAACATCCCAGAGTGTTGAAGGAAGAGGCTGTAGAGATAGTGCGTGCATTGGTGGCTATCTTTCAAAATTCTATAGATTCTAGAAAGGTTTCTGCAAACTGTAAAGTGAGAAATGTAGCCCCACTATTTAAGAGAGGGAGAAAGAAAACGGAGAATGCAAACCTGTTAGTTTGACGTTACTCGTAGGGAAAAATATTAGAATCTATTTCAAACAATGTGATATTTGGGCACTTAGAAAATAATTATATGATTAGGCAGTCAGTTTGGATTTACGAATGGGAAATCAGGTTTGACAAAATTGTTGGAGTATTTTGATGATGTTACTTGCAGCAGAGATAAAGGAGAGATAAATGGATTTGGTGTATTTAGATTTTCGGAAGGTTTTTGATAAGGCTCCACACAGTTCTGTTAATGAAATTAGCGCTCATAGGATTGGGGGTAAGATACTGGTATGGATTTAGAATCACTTAACAGACAGAAACCAGAGTAGGAATAAACAGATCATTCTCAGGATAGTGGGCTATTACTAGTGGGGTACTGCAAATATAGATGGAAATGTGAATTGTGAGGAAGATACAAAGAGCCTTCAAGGGGAATTCGACAGGCTGAATGAATGGGCAAGAACATGGCAAATTGAATATAAAGTGAATAAGCATGAAGTTATCCATTTTGGTAGAAAAAACAGAAACGCAGAATATTTCTTAAATGGTGAGGGGGTATTGGGAAGTGTTGATGTCCAAAAGGACCTGGCCATCCTTGTTCATGAGTCATTAAATGCTAGCATGCAGATGCAGCAAACAATTAGGAAGGTAAGTGCTGTGTTGGCCCTCGTTGCAACGGGATTTATGTACAGGAGTAAAGAGGTCTTTCCCCAATTTTGTGGAGCCTTGGTGAGACCGCATGTGAAGTATTGTGTATGGTTATAGTCCCTTATCTAAGGAAGGGTATATTAGCCATAGAGAGAGTGCAATGGAGATTCACCAGACTTAACCCCTGGGATGGTAGGATTGTCTTATGATGAGGGGTTGGGGAAATTGGCCCTATATTCTGTAGAGTTTCAAAAAATAAGAGGTGATCTCATTGAAACTTATAAAATTCTTATGCAGCATAACAGGGTAGATGTAGATTGGATGTTTCCCCTGGCTTGTGACTCTGCAACTAGTGGATATAGTTTAGGAAGGCTGATTAAGACTGGGGTGAGGAGGAATTTCTTCACACAGAGGGTGATGAATCTTTGTGATTATCTACCCCAGAAAGCTGTGGCAGCTTAATCACTGAGCATGTTCAAGACAGAAATCGATAGATTTCTGGACACTAATTACATCAAGGGATATGGGGATAGCACGTGACAGTGGCATTGTGGTAGATGCGTTGGCTTGACAGGCAGAATGGCCAACTCCTGTTCCTATATTCCTAGGCTTCCTATTTTCCCCATGTTAGTACAGTATTATAACTTGCAAAAGGAACTATAATAGTATGCGCTCACTATTTAAACTCCTTGATGTACAATTTGATAGCATAATGTTTACACTGTTGTAGAAATGTTGTGAATTTAATTATTTCCAGAGTAAGTGAACCAGTATGCAATAAGTGAACTTTAACCCTTTCAGCATTGAATTTGCAGCTGTTATATGTGCATCTGTTTTCAATCATAGGTATAAAAATAGCTTTCCGTGAATTTCTAATCATCCTGAAACTTGCATGTGGGATATATTCAATTCACAAATTCATCCACATCATTGGGTGCAGAGATGATGTGGAATTTGAATGGTCCTCCTTTAGCAAAAATATTTTTTGTTATTAAAGTTCTGTTGAAGGGCTTTTACTGAGCATTACATAAACAGTAGGATGACAGAAAATTAGGTTTGGTGATCAACTGATGTTGGAGATGGCTATGCGTTATTTACTAACTGAGTGACCTCAACTACACTGATGAAATTGAATCGCAGACAAGCAATTGTCTTCATGCAGAGAATGATGTATGGTAATTCTGCGCGTACTTATTATGTCTAAAGATCACTACAAATTAGACTAATATGATGTAAGTGCATTAGCAACTACAGAAACATCAAAACTGATGACAATACTGAATCAGAGTAGCACATCCAGAGATAACAAAACAAGGAAATATCAAAAACTGGAGAATATCCATAAGGTATAAATGACTATATGAGAACACAGATACGAGCAAGTGTAATACACAGCAGAAATGGCAGCTCTTTATGATAGTGACACAAATGATTTTGATGTAAGAATGAAATTTGAGTCTCATTTTATGATCGGTCTTTTAAGGTTTAGTCAAAATTAGATACTGTACATTTCTCATAATTCTAGTTTGAATTTAAACAAGCATATAAATAGCATTCTAAATTTTCATTATGCCCTAAAGTAGATACAATTCTGATGACATGCTGTGTTGATGTACCAAAGGCTTGGGAATCTTTGGCCTCATCAAAATAAATGTAAGAAACTAAGAATCAAGAATGATGCGAAACAGGGTGTTGCCTCACAATTGCCCATTTTATTGATCTTGTAAAGTCTGGGAATGAACTCCTTATTTGTCAGAGATTGCTTAACAAAAGGCTTTACAATTCTTCATTTCATTCCAGTTTAACCCATCCTGTTTAAAATCTAGCAGAAGGACACTGAGAGACAAAAAAATCTCTGTGGGGGGAGGATTCAGATCATCCACTGTAAATTTGGCTAAAAAGAAATCATTGACAGACTAGGGAAACAGCATAAAGGGCTTTTACCAATAAAGGGCCTTTATAGAAACCCAATCCTGTGATTTAAGTACTTGTAGGAATGATTTCTCTCAGGATATTGCTGCCACGCTCTTTTTACTGTTGAAATTTCTTATTTATTATGTTTTTCCACTTAATCAGCCTATTTCTCTCACACCTCAAACAACAACTAGATTTTTTTCTAAACATTATTTGCACGTTTATTTAGTACAAATGTAATGCAACACCACATGGAACTATTCAATAGGCTGTAAATTCAAAGTGTATAACACAGCTTGTATGACAGCTTCTGGGGGAAGGGGAAACAATCCACTTCTTAAGTTAAGGCCATACTGAGTTTTTCTACCATGTATAATTCTTGAAAATTCAGATCAACAATTAAATCCGCATTTTTTCTGAGTTGTTAGTATATGTCGGATTGACAAATCCTGGGGATAGTATCATTAGTGTAAAAGGGGCATGCAAGTATGCCAGTTACGGTATATTAAGGATTGATGCCAAGTCAGAATGGTATGGTTGAATTAGCTAAAGATTTGTAAATATACAGATTTCTTTGTAGCCACTTTCCTAACATCAGTTGAGTGCTCAGTTATGAATTATCCTCAAAGAATCAGCATTGTGCCTCCAATTCCAGCATTGCTACAATCACTCTGCCTACTGCATGCAGACTTAATAAAAGAAAGACAAAACCAAGGTTTATACAGCACCTTTCTTCATGTCCCAATTAAAATGTTTGAGTTGCAGTCACTGGTATAATGTAAGCAATGGTATCAAATGGCAGAGCAGGCTCGAGGGCTGATTGACTTACTCTTGCTCCTATTACATAGAAACATAGAAGATAGGAGCAGGAGGAGGCCATTTGGTCCTTCGAGCCTACTCCGCCATTCAATATGATCATGGCTGATCATCCAACTCAATAGCCTAATCCTGCTTTCTCTCCATAACCTTTGATCCCATTCGCCCCAAGTGCTATATCTAGCCGCCTCTTGAATACATTCAATGTTTTGGCATCAACTACTTCCTGTGGTAATGAATTCCACAGGCTCACCACTCTTTCGGTGAAGAAATGCCTCCTCACCTCCATCCTAAATGATCTACCCTGAATCCTCAGACTGTGACTCCTGGTTCTAGACTCCCCCACCATCGGGAACATTCTTCCTGCATCTACTCTGTCTAGTCCTGTTAGAATTTTATAAGTCTCTATGAGATCCCTTTCATTTGCCTGAACTCCAGCGAAAACAATCCTAACCTAGCCAATCTCTCCTCATACATCAGTCCCACCATCCCCAGAATCAGCCTGGTAAACCTTCGCTGCACTCCCTCGAGAGCAAGCACATCCTTCCTCAGAAAAGAAGACCAAAACTGCACACAATACTCTAGGTGTGGCCTCACCAAGGACCTGCATAATTGCATCAACACATCCCTGCTTCTGTACTCGAAACCTCTCGCAATGAAGGCCAACATGCCATTTGCCTTCTTTACCACCTGCTGCACCTGTATGCTTACCTTCAGTGATTGGTGCACAAGGACACCCAGGTCCCACTGCACACTCCCCTCTCCCAATTTACAGCCATTCAGGTAGTAATCTGCCTTCTTGTTTTTGCTTCCAAAGTGAATACTCTCACATTTATTCAAATTATACTGCATCTGCCATTGATTTGCCACTCATCCTTGCATCCTCGTCACAGTTCACCCTCCCACCCAACTTGGTGATCATCTGCAAACTTTGAGATGTTACATTTTGTTCCCTCATCCAAATCATTAATAGAAATTGTGAATAGCTACATATGTTGGTATAGCATTCCGGATGGATGAGATGAACTGGGCTGGATGGCCTTTGTAACCTATAATTATTTTGTGAACAGAGGGTGGAATTGTGGCTGGAGTTCTGTTTATTTTCTTGCCAATTGAGATTTACTGTGAACAGGCTTTGTGTGATAAAATTGCCAGGTGTGTAATGGGCTGACAGTGCATGATTCTCAAATGTCTTTTCCATTGACTTCAATCCTGCCCTTTTGTCTACTTACCTACTATCTCACTCTATCTTGGTGCTTTTATGGATATTTTGAGGTATTTAAATATTGTGATAAAGTTGCTTTGCAAAGTAGATATTGAAAATATATTGTAGTGAGAAGCAGCAGAGTTTTCAGATCAGATCGGATCAAAAAAACAGATACAATTGTAAACCATTCAGTCTTTGTCCTCTGGTCTCTTGGATGTTGTGGTGCACAGAGACACCTGAAGGCTCCATGCTTCTCACTGAGCTTGAAGATCTATGTTGCTTAATTAATCCACTTTGTTGCTCAGCTGTCATTTGATCATTTTACCCTATGACATTACTGATAAAATAGAATATCTTAACTGGGTACGAGTAGGAATTAAGGGCCCCAGAAACAGGAAAAGCACCAGGGCTCATGATTTCTCTCCCTGGCCCTGCATTATACCATATGAATGAAGTATCCATCAATATTTCATTAAATTTACTATGGTCATGGAGGGGGGCATTTGGGTTTTCCATCCTATTTGTCTTTATTGCTGTGCTCTATTCTAGAACTTTTAACATTATTCTTCCAGAATGTTTTAATGTTATTCTTCCGTAACTCCTAATGATTAAACTAGATACCCCACAAATGCAAGTCTTCATACCCAGAAGTGCACGCTGAACCAATATAAAGGAACAAAAAATGAGGGACAAGTTTCATGTAATGAAATTAACGAAAAGAAGAGCAAGTTTTAAATTTCCGTACACAATTAACATTAATTCATCTGGTCCCTTTTAATGAAACTCTCAGAACATATTGCTGCTGTTATATTATATCAGCAAATACTTTCTGAATAGTGTTATTGTAGTGCTGTTGAGATGGGCAAGTCAAAACTACAAGTTACTAGAGCATTGATAACTTGTAAAATTTCTAAAATTAGCACACAATTGATTACTAATGAATATTAATGTTCAAAGGCTGCATGGGGGGAGCCTAATATTTTAAGTACTGGGACTGCAATATCACCTTTTTCATAGAAATTAACTGTGATATATGGCACAATTATGGTATATGGTGCAATGCAAAAAAATCATTGTTTATGACATGGAGTATAATTGAGACATAATTCAGAACCAATGACTCTGGACTTCAATCCCAGGGCAATCAAAAAAAAGTCCCATTTGTTAATCTAAAATAGTCAATGTGAGCCACGTACTTGCACATAAATAAAGCAGGTGCCAGAAAAAGGAATTACAGATTAAAAATTCCAATTGCACATTCCCATCATAAAGTATTTTTCATCAAGAAGGCATATCATGGGTGCACAGCCCATGATTTTCCACCATTGCCTGCTCAGAGCACAGATAAATCATCCATAATGGACTCTATGCTGGGAACATGCGATTTGCACGATTCTGCTTTTATTAGCTTGAAAAATTAAATATAAAACTGAAATGACAATTCATGAGATCTTGGTGTCATGACATAAATGTTCAGTTTTGTTCCCCTCATCCGGTGGAGGAGATTAATGTTCTCATTCAGAGGTACAAGGGCTTAACGTCTACTTGAAGAGCTCTTAATTAACAGGCTTAAAGAGCTGGGACTTTTTACTTTGGAAACAAGGAGATATGATTGAGGCCTTTAACATAGTGAAGGGATTAGAGTCCAGCACAATGGATAGATTAATTAAACGAGCTATGCAAGAAAGGACTAGACAACATCAATAGCAAGGCTTTTGGCTAAGATCAAGCATCTGATCAAGCCCAAGATGCTTCATCTTGTCAGCTTGAATCTTGTTTGTCTCCCTTGTGGGGACTTTGGGGGTTTGATTGGATTTTGAATTTGGCTTTTGGGAGCAAGCAAGGAATGGATTTTGGGATTTGCCCAGTCCATTCTGAGCACTGGCTTTGTAACTTTAAAAATTGAGTAAATATTTTTTTAAAGCAACTAAAATAACAACATGCATTTTACATAGTGCTATTAATATAGAAATAAAACTAAATAGGCACTCTACCAAAAGAAGACTGTATTGGTGGGGTTGGGGGGTCACCAAAGATGTGGTCAAATGGATTTGTTTGAAAGAGGGTCTTCAAGGAGTAGGCAGAGGTGAGGGGCCAAAAACTAGGAATCAACTGTGGCTCAATTGGTAATATTTTTAGAATCATAGAATCATCAAATCCCTACAGTACAAAGGAGGCCATTCGGCCCATCAAGTCTGTACCATTCATAATCCTACCCTGGCCCTATTCCCATAACTCCACACATTTATCCTGCTAATACCCCTGACGCTAGGGTCAATTTAGCATGGCCAATCAACCTAACCCGCACATCTTTAGATTTACTTATGACTCAGAAGGTTGTGGGTTCAAGTCCTACTACAGAAACTTCAGCACAATATCTAGGAGTGCTGCACTTCTGGAGATGCTGCCTTTTGAAAAAGACATTAAACTGAAGTCCTGTCTGTTCTCTTAGGTGGATTGAAAAGATATAGGTATCTGGCCTGGGTCCCCAGGGTCTCAAAGTCCTCCATGTTAGATTTTCACATCTATAAATTTAGGGCAGCCTGAATCAAATCTGATTGAGACGCTCAGATTGCTAGGGGAGCAACTACTACTGCATCTGAGAAAATGTCTATGGAAGGTCCAAATACAATGTCTGCATTATGTTTTCTTTTAATTAACTTAGCTGCAGCCTTGAAACAGTTAGTTTCAAACAAATGCTCCAAGTTTAAAATATCAGCATGCTCTGTAAGTCAAACAAAAACGCGAGTACGTGCAGAAAATAGCACCAACATGTTATTTTTAAATCCCTCTCTATACTATTCTAAACCAGGAAGATTTCAGCTTAAAAATTGGGGGTTGACATCTCTGCTAAAATAACAGAGATAAGCAGAATTTTCAGTCTCAGGTTTTAGCTTTTCAAGAACTCCCATGTAAATAGCCATAGAATCCTACAGCACAGGAGGCTGTTCAGCCCATTGTCTCTGTACTGGCTCTCTGAAGAAGCAATCCACCTAGTGCCACCCCCCACCTGACTTCTTCCTGTAGCTCTACACATTCTTCCTTTTCAGAAAATAATCAATTTCTTCCTGAATGTCTCAACGGAACCTACCTCTACCACACCCTCAGGCAGTGTATTCCAAATCCTAACCACTCGCTGCATGAAAAAGTTTCTCCTCATGTCAGCATTCCTCCCTTGTCTCTCACCTTAAATCTGAGCCCGCTGGTTCTCAAGCCTTCCACCAGTGGGAACAGTTTCTCCCAACTACACCCGCCTGCCCGCACTTTGGCAAATCAGACCACAAGGCTGTGTTCCTGCTCCCGGCTTACAAGCAAAAAGTGAAACGGGAGAATCCATCAAAGAAAGTTGTGCAATGTTGGTCTGAGGAATTGGATGATCTCCTATGGGGCTGCTTGGAGTCACTGGACTGGTCAGTATTTAAAAACTCTGCGACCAGCCTGAACAAGTATGCCACTACAGTAACTGACTTCATTAGTGAGTGTGTAGAAGACTGTGCCAAAGAAACAAATCCGTGTGTTCCCCAACCAGAAACCATGGATAAACAGGGATATCCACTGCTTGCTGAAGTCCAGGTCTGAGGCTTTCAAGTCAGGCGACACTGACCTATATAAGAAATGATGAAGAGATGCCGGCGTTGGACTGGGGTAACCACAGTAAGAAGTCTCACAACATCAGGTTAAAGTCCAACAGGTTTATTTGGTAGCAAAAGCCACTAGCTTTCGAAGCACTGCTCCTTCATCAGGTGAGTGGGATTTCAGTTCACAAACAGGGCATATAAAGACACAAACTCAATTTACAAAATAATGGTTGGAATGCGAGTCTTTACAGGTAATCAAGTCTTAAAGGTTTAGACAATGTGAGTGGAGAGAAGGTTAAGCACAGGTTAAAGAGATGTGTATTGTCTCCAGCCAGGACAGTTAGTGAGATTTTGCAAGCCCAGGCAAGTCGTGGGGGTTATAGATAATGTGACATGAACCCAAGATCCCGGTTGAGGCCGTCCTCATGTGTGCAGAACTTGGCTATCAGTCTCTGCTCAGCGACTCTGCACTGTAGTCATGTAACGAATCAATTCCAGCCTCCTGGACTACCTGGATACACTACAGTTTGCCTACTGCCGCAACAGGTCCACAGCAGACGCCATTTCCCTGGTCCTGCACTCAGCTCTGGAACACCTAGATAACAAGGATACCTTTGTCAGACTCCTATTTATTGACTACAGTTCAGCCTTCAACACTATTATTCCCATGAAACTCATATCCAAACTCCTTGGTTTGGGCCTTGGCACCTCCCTCTGCGACTGGATCCTGAACTTCCTAACTCACAGACCACAATCAGTAAGGATAGGCAACAACACCTCCTCCATGATCATCCTCAACAACGATATCCCACAAGGTTGTGGTCTCAGCCCCCTACTATACTCCTTATACATCTATGACTGTGTGGCCAAATTCCCCTCCAATTCGATTTTCAAGTTTGCTGACGACACGACCATAGTGGGTCGGATCTCAAACAATGATGAGACAGAGTACAGGAATGAGATAGAGAATCTGGTGAACTGGTGCGGCAACAATAATCTCTCCCTCAATGTCAACAAAACGAAAGAGATTGTCATCGACTTCAGGAAGCATAAAAGAGAACATACCCCTGTCCACATCAACGGGACGAAGTAGAAAGGGTCGAGAGCTTCAAGTTTTCAGGTGTCCAGATCGCCAACGACCTATCCTGGTCCCCCCATGCTGACACTATAGTTAAGAAAGCCCACCAACGCCTTTACTTTCTCAGAAGACTAAGGAAATTTGGCATGTCAGCTACGACCCTCACCAACTTTTACAGATGCACCACAGAAAGCATTCTTTCTGGTTGTATCACAGCTTGGTATGGCTCCTGCTCTGCCCAAGAAAGCAAGGAACTACAAAGGGTTGTGAATGTAGCCCAATCCATCACGCAAACCAGCCTCCCATCCATTGACTCTGTCTACACTTCCCGCTGCCTCGGCAAAGCAGCCAGCATAATTAAGGAGCCCACGCACCCCAGACATTCTCTCTTCCACCTTCTTCCTTCGGGAAAAAGATACAAAAGTCTGAGGTCACGTACCAACCGACTCAAGAACAGCTTCTTCCCTGCTGCTGTCAGGCTTTTGAATGGACTTACCTTGCATTAAGTTGATTTTTCTCTACACCCCAGCTATGACTGTAACACTACATTCTGCACTCTCTCATTTCCTTCTCTATGAACGGTATGTTTTGTCTGTATAGCGCGCAAGAAACAATACTTTTCACTGTACGTTAATACATACGACAATAATAAATCAAATCAAATCAAACATTGTTCAGATTCTCCATGATCTTGAATAACTTTATCAAATCCCCTCTCACCTTTGCTTCTGTAAGAAACACAATCCCAACTTCTCCGATCTATCTATGTAACTGAAACTTGTCACCGCTGGAACCATTCTTGTGAATTTTTTCTTCACTCTCCCCAATGCCTCCACATCCTTTTTAAAGTGTGGTGCCCAAAACTAGATGCAATACTCCATTTGACAAGTTTAACATAACTTACTTGCTTTGTGAGATGTGTTGGTTAGGTGCACTGGCCATGCTAAATTCTCCCTTGGTGTACCCGAACAAGCATTTGAGTGTGGCGACTAGATTTTCATGGTAACTTCATTGCAGTGTTAATGTAAGCCTACTTGTGACACTAATAAATAAACTTAAACCTATGTCCTTATTGATAAAGCTCAGGATGTTGTACATTTTATTAACCAGTCTCTCAAATTCTCCTGCCACCTGCAATGATTAATGCACATATACACCCATGTCCCTCTGTTCCTGCACCCCCTTTAGAATATTATCCTTTAATTTATGTTGTTGCTCTGTGTTCTTTCCACAAAAATGAATCGCTTCATACTTCTCTGCGTTAAATTTCATTTGCCATTTGTCCGCCTATTCCACCAACCTGTTCATGTCCTTTTAAAGTTCTACACTATCCTCCCCATGGGTCACAGTACTTCCAAGTTTGTATTGTCTGTGAATTTTGAAATTGTGTCCAGGTCATTGTCATATGAATCAGGAAGAGTGGGGGTCCTAACACTGACCCCTGGGCATCTCCATTATAAATCTTCCTCCAGTCCAAAAAACAGCCATTCACCATTACTCTGTTTCCTGCCACTCAACCAATTTTGTATCCCTGTTGCTACAGTCTCTTTTATTCCATGAGCTCTCCCTTTGTTCTCAAGTCTGTTGTGCAGCACTGCATCAAATGCCTTGTTGTGTCCCTATACACCACATTAACAGCATTACCCTCATCAACACTCTTTGTTACTTCGTAAAAAATCACAATTTAGTTAAATATGATCTGCCCTTAACAAATCTGTGCTGGCTTTTCTTCATTAACCTGCATTTACCCAATGACTATTAATTTTGTGCTATATTATCATTTCTGGAAGCTTTCCCACTCCCAAGGTTAAACTGGCTGGCCTGTAGATGCTGGGATTATCTTTATACCTTTCTTTTAACAATTGTATAACATTTGCAATTCCCCAGTCCTCTGGCACAACCCTTGGGTCTAAGGATCCTAATCAGCTTCTCCTTTTATCCACCCTTTTACTATTTATATGCCTATAGAAGACTTCTGAATCCCTTTTTATCTTAGCTGCCAGTCTCTTCTCATACTCTGTCTTTGATTATCTTATTTACTTTTTCAATTCCCCTCTATATCTAGCCTGGTTCCCAGTTGTATTATCCACCTGACATTTGTCATAAGCACATTTTTTATTCTTTATCTTAATTTCTATCTCTTTTGTCATTCAGGAATCTCTGGATTTGTTTATCATATCTTTCACCCTTGATGAAAATCAACCTTGCCCAAACTAGCTCTTCTTTAAAGGCAGCCCATTGTTCAATTGCAGTTCTGTCTGCCAAATCCTTGCCCTCCAATTTATCTGCGTCAAGTCCATTCTAATGCCATTGAATTTGGCTTTTACCCAAGATAATTATTCTTACTCTAAATTGTTTCATGTCCTTTTCCATGCCAGCCGAAACATTCTGATACAATCCCTTAAATATTCCCCTATAGACACTTGATCCAATTGGCCCACCTCATTCCTAAGAACCAAGTCTAGCAATGTCTCTGTTCTTACTGGACTGAAAACATACTGCTATAGAATTTTTTCCTGAGCACAGTTTAGGAACTTGTGCCCCTCTCTGCCCTTTACATTACTATTATCCCAATTTATAATTTGATAATCAAAGTCCCCATTTCTATAATTCGTGCACTGTCTGTAGTTTCCTTGCAAAATTATGCCACTACATCTTTCTCGCCAGTTGGTAGTCTATAGACTACACTGTACAACTTAATTGCAGTAAGAAGTTTAACAACACCAGGTTAAAGTCCAACAGGTTTATTTGGTAGCAAAAGCCACACAAGCTTTCGGAGCTCCAAGCCCCTTCTTCAGGTGAGTGGGAATTCTGTTCACAAACAGGGCATATAAAGACACAAACTCAACTTGCATGAATAAATTGAGCTAAATTGAGTTTGTGTCTTTATATGCCCTGTTTGTGAACAGAATTCCCACTCACCTGAAGAAGGGGCTTGGAGCTCCGAAAGCTTGTGTGGCTTTTGCTACCAAATAAACCTGTTGGACTTTAACCTGATGTTGTTAAACTTCTTACTGTGTTTACCCCAGTCCAACGCCGGCATTTCCACATCACAACTTAATTGCACCTTCCTTGTTCTTTAGTTCTAGCCAAACAGATTCTGTCCTTGACCACTCTGGCACTCCAGCACTGCAATGTTCTCCTTAATCAGTACTGCCAACCCTCCCCCTTTCCTATCTTTCCTGAACACCTTGTACTTGAACCTGCCCATGTTTTTTTTCTGCTTATCAACCTGTACCAATCATCAGGGAAGATAGTTCTCAGAGGGCACTCACGGGTTACGATTGTGAAGTCAATACAAGGCAAATTATCACAGCCTGCTAGCCGTCAGGAACCGATTTATTTATTAGTCTGCCGAACCAATTGCGCACTCATATGTCAACTAAAGCCCCTTTACGTATTAAGAATAGCATTTTCTTTCATCCCTCCTTTTCGCCCCGGTGCCTAGGCTCTCTGCCTCGGACAGGTACCTGCAGCCTCACCTGCTGCAATCCCTCAGTAAGAAGTCTCACAACACCAGGACTGCAATCCCTCAGCCAGCAGGCTAACCAGGGGAGGGACCTGACAATGCAACAAGCAATTCCCATTTTCCATCTGGCAAACCGGTCAAATTCAGGACAATTCCACATCTGCTGCTTCCAACTGCCACAACAGTGGGAAGAGCAGCCTCGTTGGTGCTGGAGGCACAACGCTATTGTCATCAAGTCGTCAACTTTAGTTTGGGTTGGATTTTTAATGCGGGTAAAAAAGATAAATTAAAAATAAACACTGCGTCAGGGTTTAGACGGTGTGTAACAAATTGAGGTTAGATAACTATCAAATATGCACACACAGGGTTGGAAGGTTTTCCGAACTTGGCAATTATAAGAGTCGCAGGTCTCTGAGCAAAAAGATTACCGGAGGATTGTTGCAGTGTTCACATTAACTATTTGACTCTACATGCGATACCTGGATTATTGTTAACCCCCATCGTTTTCATAAATGGGGACAAATATTTTAATTCTGTGATTCCGAATTCGGGAAAACTGAAGGAAAATACATTGGTAACAATCCCCGGAATTATTTTAATTTATGTTTCCCCTTCAGAATACGGTCATCATTGTGTGATCTTGAGCAGCATAATGCAACAAAAGCACCGCCGATGAATAAATTACAAATGCAAGTCATTTCTATATCCGGGTAGAGAAACTTCTTCGCCCTGCCTCTAGTAAGAAATGCCGAACTCAATGAACCCCTCTGAGAATGTCTTGAACGCCATTCAGTAACTGCAAAAGACTTTGGCTGTGAATGACAGTATGTTCCACTGAAATGGCCATGTTTAAAGCATAAAAAGTGTCCACTATAGAATCCCCACAGTACAGAAGAGGCCATTTAGCCCATGGAGTCTGCACCGACTCTCTGTTAGAGTATCTTACTCAAGTCCTCCCAACCCCACACATTTCCCATGGCAAATCCCCCTAATCTACACAATTTGGGACACGAAGGGGCAATTTAGCATGGCCAATCCACCTAACCTGCACATTTTTGGATTGTGGGAGAAAACCGGAGCACCCAGAGGAAACCCAAGCAGACACGGGGAGAATGTGCAGACTCCGCACAGACAGTGACCCAAGGCCAGAATCAAACCCAGGTCCCTGGCGCTTGTGAGGCAGCAGTGCTAACCAATGTGCCGCCATGCCACCCAGGAACAATTAACAATCAGACAAAAATGGATTTGCATTCAGATCATTTTATAGATATATTGCAATGATGCACACATTACTTCTGACATAGTCATTGTTGATGTGGAAATGCCGGCGTTGGACTGGGGTAAACACAGTAAGGAGTCTAACAACACCAGGTTAAAGTCCAACAGGTTTATTTGGTAGCAAACGCCACTAGCTTTCAGAGCGCTGCTCCTTCGTCAGATGGAGTGGAAATCTGCTCTCAAACAGGGCACAGAGACACCTACAGTGTACAGTGGGCCTAAGAAGATGTCATCCTCAAAGTGAGGGACAGTGGCCACCATCAGCATTACTATAAAAGCTGCTAATTTAAAATGTTGTATGGATAAACGGTTTCTCAACACATGTCTGGGTGGCACGGCGGCACAGTGGTTAGCACTACTGCCTCACAATGCCAGGGACCCAGGTTCGATTCCAGGCTTGGGTCACTGTCTGTATGGAGTTTGCACATTCTCTCTATGTCTGCATGGGTTTCTTCCGGGTGCTCCGATTTTCTCCCACAATCCAGATATGTGCAGGTTAGGTGGATTGGCCATGCTAAAATTGCCCCTGAGTGTCAGGGGTACTAGCAGGGTAAATGCGTGGAGTTATGGGGATGGAGCCTGGGTGGGATTGTGGTCGGTGCAGGTTAGATGAATTGGCCATGCTAAGTTCTCCCTCAGTGTACCCGAACAGGTGCCAGAGTGTGGCGACTAGGGGATTTTCACAGTAACTTCATTGCAGTGTGAATGTAAGCTTACTTGTGACTAATAAGTAAATAAACTTTACAGATGTAAATATGTGCTTTGCCTGCCCCGTGTGTCTTTGGACATGAGGGGTGAGATTTGCCGGCCATGCTCACCCCAAAACCGGAAAATCTCACCCGAGGTCAATGGACCTTTCCATGGTCCGCCCCTCGCTTGCTCCAATTCCTGTGGCGGGCAGGATGGTAAAACAAGCTCCAAGAACTCCAGCTGTGACTATAACACCATATTCTGCACTCTCTCCTTTCCTTCTCCCCTGTGTATTCTATGAACGGTATGTTTTGTCTGTATAGTGTGCAAAAAACTACACCACAAATCAAAGAACTATTGCTGACATTTATGGGGTTATCCCGGATTCCTGCAAAAGCAAAATACTGTAGAAGCTGGAAATCTGAAATAAAACCAAAAAAATGCTGATAAAAAGGCCATCTCTCCTCGGTTGCTGTCTGACATACTTCCTGAATATTTCCAGCTTTTTTTTGTTTTTATTCCCTCATTCCTGCTTCAACTGTGTTATCACCCATCTTTCTCAAAGCTGCTGAGACTGATTTGCAATGCAGAGTTCCCGGAGTGAAAAACGTGGACAAATGTGCTCAGCAACAGGTATGGGAGGATTGAACTCGCCCCTATGCTGCGCAGAGAGAAAAAAACAACAGGGGGCAGGTAGCAAAGTGCAGAATCCAAGGTATCAACTTAAACAAAATTCCCAAAACACAGAGTAAACCAAATAAAAAAAACCAAGGGGTAGCTTGCACAAAAGCACAACTGAAACAGGAATACGCAGCAACTTAAACATTGCACAACTTAAATCAAACACACGTTTCTGTGTTTTAAGATGCACGTTTAACTTGCTCAGATTGATGTGTTATGTTGGGGTTGCCTCGTATTTTCATAATTAAGGTGTAAAACCAGTTTAAACACGCTTTAACACTCCACAGCATCTTAAAACTGAAGCACTGAACATCCACTCATTCAACACAATCCTCAAACTCATCAGCACACAGATGTGGCTGCAGAAATATCCACCAAGCATTTTTTTAAATAGAAAACTGCATGCTCGTAATGTATTGTCAGGATATATTTGGACGGTGGACCTAGTTATTCATTTGGCTGTGTGCACAGAGCCAGTCTTTGAACGGTGATTTGTGCAGATGGCACTGGCCATACGTTCCGCTTTTGGGCCACTGCACTTGGCTGGAGAGCAGCCACACACAATCTTATTTCCTAGAAAGTTGCTGGCGTTTGATCAGCAGCAGTGGGAAGACTGACCGATCACGTTCTCCATTCCAGCCAATTAATGAAAGGACAAGGGAAAGGCGTGGGGCGGTCAGCACAGGAAGGATCAGCTAGCACTCTGCAACCATGTGTTAGCCACAGGCTGCCTGTCAATCATGGTGTGGAGATGCCGGTGTTGGACTGGGGTAAACACAGTAAGCGTTTTAACAACACCAGGTTAAAGTCCAACAGGTTTATTTGGTAGTAAATGCCATTAGCTTTCGGAGCACTGCTCCTTCGTCAGATGGAGTGGAAATCTGCTCTCAAACAGGGCACAGAGACACAAAATCAAGTTACAAAATACTGATTAGAATGCAAATCTCTACAGCCAACCAGGTCTTAAAGATACAGACAATGTGAGTGGAGGGAGTATTAAGCACAGGTTAAAGAGCTGTCCTGTCTGGAGACAATACACATCTCTTTAACCTGTGCTTAATGCTCCCTCCACTCACATTGTCTGTATCTTTAAGACCTGGTTGGCTGTAGAGATTTGCATTCTAATCAGTATTCTGTAACTTGATTTTGTGTCTCTGTGCCCTGTTTGAGAGCAGATTTCCACTCCATCTGACGAAGGAGCAGCGCTCCGAAAGCTAATGGCATTTGCTACCAAATAAACCTGTTGGACTTTAACCTGGTGTTAAAACTCTTACTGTGTCAATCATGGGGCAGGGGGCGGGGCTAATACAGCACCTGCCTGGAGACAATACACATCTTTTTAGCCTGTCTTGATGCTCTCTCCACTCCCATTGTTTTGTTTCTTAAAGACTGGATTAGTTGTAAGTATTCGCATTCCAACCATTATTCATGTAAATTGAGTCTGTGTCTTTATAAATTCTGTTTGTGAACAGAATTCCCACTCACCTGAAGAAGGGGCTTAGAGCCTCGAAAGCTTGTGTGGCTTTTGCTACCAAATAAACCTGTTGGACTTTAACCTGGTGTTGTTAAACTTCTTACTGTGTTTACCCCAGTCCAACGCCGGCATCTCCACACCCTGTTTGAGAGCAGATTTCCACTCCATCTGACGAAGGAGCAGCGCTCCGAAAGCTAATGGCATTTGTTACCAAATAAACCTGTTGGACTTTAACCTGGTGTTAAAACTCTTACTGTGTCAATCATGGGGCAGGGGGCGGGGCTAATACAGCACCTGCCAATCAAAGGCAGTGGGCGGAGCTATCCTTGCAACAATCAATCTGCCTGTGGGCGGGTCTCTCTCGCGTCCTGTCAATAACAGGCTGTGGGCAGATGTCCCCGCCTGTCACTGTCTGAGTGGGCCTCCCCGGCCTGTTCATCAGTGTAGGCGTGGCTCTCCCTCCCCGGCATGTTCATCAGGCTATGGGCGGGGATCCCTGTCCTGTCAATCACCCACTGGGCGGGTCTCCCAGGCCTGTCAATCACCCACTGGGCGGTTCTCCCAGGCCTGTCAATCACCCATTGGGCGGTTCTCCCAGGCCTGTCAATCACCCATTGGGCGGGTCTCCCAGGCCTGTCAATCACCCTGTGGGCGGGTCTACCCGGCCTGTCAATCGCCCAGTGGGCGGATCTCATCTGTCTGTCAAACACCCAATGGGCGGATCTCATCTGTCTGTCAATCAGCCAGTGGGCGGATCTCATCTGTCTGTCAATCACCCAGTGGGCGGATCTCATCTGTCTGTCAATCACCCAGTGGGCGGGTCGCCCAGGCCTGTCAAACACCCAATGGACGGGTCTACCCGACCTGTCAATCACCCAATGGGCGGGTCTCTCCTGTCAATCATCCTGTGGGCGGGTCTCCCAGACTGGTCAATCACCCTGTGGACAGGTCTCCTCGGCCTGTCAATCACCCAGTGGGCGGGTCTCCCAGATTTGTCAATCACCCTGTGGGCGGGTCTCCCAGGCCTGTCAATCATCCTGTGGGCGGGTCTTCCAGGCCTGTCAATCAGAATGTGGGCGGGTCTCACAGGCCTGTCAATCATTCCGTGGGCGGGTCTCCCAGGCCTGTCAATCATCCCGTGGGCGGGTCTCCCAGGCATGTCAATCATCCTTGTGGGCGGGTCTCCTCGATCTGTCAATCATCCTTTGGGCGGGTCTCCCAGACTTGTCAAGCACCCAGTGGGCGGCTCTCCCACGCCTGTCAATCACCCAGTGGGCGGGTCTACCCGGCCTGTCAATCATCCAGTGGGCGGGTTTCTCCTGCCTGTCAATCACCCAGTGGGCGGGTCTCTACTGTCTGTTAATCACCCAGTGGGCGGGTCTACCCGGCCTGTCAATCGCCCAGTGGGCGAGTCTCTCCTGTCTGTCAATCATCCTGTGGGCGGGTCTCCCAGGCCTGTCAATCATTCCGTGGGCGGGTCTCCCAGGCCTGTCAATCATCCCGTGGGCGGGTCTCCCAGGCCTGTCAATCATCCTTGTGGGCGGGTCTCCTGGTGCAGTCGGAGCGCCGGCAGTGGGGAGGCGGGATCGGGCTTTAATGTCCATTAAACCCGCGGATTCACTCTCAGTCCCGGTCCCAGCCCGTGTCCCTCTCAGTCACCGCGGCTCCTCATTCCCCCTCCCGCCCCTGGAGATGACCGGTGCCGGGGCCCCGCGCTGCTGTCCTGCCCGAGGCCTTTAATGAGCGGCCCGATGTGCATGGCCGCCCTCCCCTGCCGCCGGCCTCCCCGCTTCCCCCTGCCAGTGTCGGATGTGCGCGCTCTCTGCGCCCGCCCCGCCGCCGCTGCACACCGCCAGCGGCTGCCCGCTCCCTGCGTCAGCGCGTCCCGCAGCAGCGCCTGAGGGAGGTTAGGACAGGGACAGGCCCGGCCGGCCCGGGAGAGGAGAGGCGGCAGCGGAGCGTCCACACCAGCTTCCCCCCCTCTGCCCCCTGCCCCCTCTACCCGCCCGCAGCCGCCATGGAGCTGCTGTGCTGTGAACTGGAGACCGTGAGGAGGGCGCTGCCCGACCCCCGGCTGCTGCACGATGAGCGGGTGCTGCACAACCTGCTGGCGCTGGAGGAGCGCTGCCTGCCGGCCTGCTCCTACTTCAAGTGCGTCCAGCAGGACATCCAGCCCTTCATGCGGAGGATGGTGGCCACCTGGATGCTGGAGGTTCGTATTCGGGGGAGGCTGCCCGGTTACCCACCCGCCCCCGCCTTCCCCCCTTCTGGTACTCCCACGCCCCCCCCCCGGGTACAACCCCTTCACCCCCCCCCCCGGGTACAACCCCTTCACCCCCCCCCCCCCGGGTACAACCCCTTCACCCCCCCCCCCCCGGGTACAACCCCTTCACCCCCCCCCCCCCCCCCGGGTACAACCCCTTCACCCCCCCCCCCCCCCCCCCCCGGGTACAACCCCTTCACCCCCCCCCCCCCCGGGTACAACCCCTTCACCCCCCCCCCCCCGGGTACAACCCCTTCACCCCCCCCCCCCCCGGGTACAACCCCTTCACCCCCCCCCCCCCCCCCCGGGTACAACCCCTTCACCCCCCCCCCCCCCCCCCCCCCGGGTACAACCCCTTCACCACCCCCCCCCCCCCGGGTACAACCCCTTCACCACCCCCCCCCCCCCCCCCCCGGGTACAACCCCTTCACCCCCCCCCCCCCCCCCGGGTACAACCCCTTCACCCCCCCCCCCCGGGTACAACCCCTTCACCCCCCCCCCCGGGTACAACCCCTTCACCCCCCCCCCCGGGTACAACCCCTTCACCCCCCCCCCCCCGGGTACAACCCCTTCACCCCCCCCCCCGGGTACAACCCCTTCACCCCCCCCCCCCCCCGGGTACAACCCCTTCACCCCCCCCCCCCCCCCCGGGTACAACCCCTTCACCCCCCCCCCCCCCGGGTACAACCCCTTTAACCCCCCCGGGTACAACCCCTTTACCCCCCCAGGTACACCCCCCTTTACCCCCCCCCCCCCCCGGGTACACCCCCCTTTCCCCCCCCTGGGTACACCCCCCTTTACCCCCCCCGAGTACACCCCCCTTTACCCCCCCCGGGTACACCCCCCTTTACCCCCCCCCCCCTCCCCCCCGGGTACACCCCCCACCCCCAGGACACCCCCCTTCACCCCCCCCCCCCCCAGGACACCCCCTTCACCTCCCCCCCCCCCCCCCCCAGGACACCCCCCTTCACCCCCCCCCCCCCCCCCCCCGCAGGGTACCCTCCTTCTGCCCCATACACACACCCCCCCCGCAGGGTACCCCCCTTCTACCCCATACCTCCCCCCACGGCAGGGTACCCCCTTCTACCCCATACCCCCCCCGCAGGGTACCCCCCTTCTACCCATACCCCCCCACAGCAAGGTACCCCCCTTCTGTCACACCCCACGCGGAGTGCCCCCTTCTGTCTCCCCCCACCACTCCCCCTCTCCCCCACGGGGTGCCCCCCTTCCAACCCGTTCTCTCTTCCCCCCCTTCCCCTCCCTGCAGCGTACCCCCTTTTGTCCCCGTCCCCCGCAGGGTATCCCCCTTCTGTTGTCTCCCCCCCCCCCCCCCCCCTTGCAGGGTACACCCCTTCCGTTCCCCCCACCCCCCCTTCTGTTTCCCCCCCTTCCATTCCCTCCCCGCTGGGCACCCACCTTCCATTCCCTCCCCGCTGGGCACCCCCCTTCTATTCCCTCCCCGCTGGGCACCCCCCTTCTATTCCCTCCCCGCTGGGAACCCCCCTTCCATTCCCTCCCTGCAGGTTACCCCCCTTCCGTTCCCCCTCCCCGCAGTGTACCCCGCTTCTGTGCCCGTCTCTCCCCCCCCCCCTGCAGGGTACCCCCCTTTGGTCCCCGTCCCCCCCCTGCAGGGTACCCCCCTTCGGTCCCCGTCCCCCCCCTGCAGGGTACCCCCCTTCGGTCCCCGTCCCCCCTGCAGGGTACCCCCTTCAGTTCCCCCCCCACTTTCTGGGTGCACCCCTTCTGTCCCCCCGCCCCCCCAGCAGGGTACACCCCTTCTGTCCCCGTTCTCTCTCTCTCTCCCCCCCCCCCCCCACCCTGCAGTGTACCCCGTTCTGTCCCAGTCCCCCGCAGGGTATCCCCCTTCTGTCCCGGTTTGCCCCTCAGGGTAACCCCCTTCTGTCCCCATCCCACCAACAGGGAACCCCACTTCTGTCCCTGTCCCCTCTGCAGGGTATCCCCCTTCTGTCTCTGTTTCCCCCCAGCCCCCCGCAGGGTACCCGCTTCTGTCCCCGTCCCCCCAGAAGGGTACCCCACTTCTGTCCCCATCTCCGCCCCCCCCGCAGGGTACCCCCCTTCTGCCCCATACACCCCCCCCCCGCAGGGTACCCCCCTTCTGCCCCATACCCCCCCCCCCCCCCGCAGGGTACCCCCCATCTGCCCCATACCCCCCCCCCCCGCAGGGTACCCCCCATCTGCCCCATACCCCCCACGGCAGGGTACCCCCCTTCTGTCTCCCCCCACCACCCCCGTCCCCCGCGGGAGCCCCCCTTCTGCCCCATACCCCCCCCCCCGCAGGGTACCCCCCATCTGCCCCATACCCCCCCCCCCCCGCAGGGTACCCCCCATCTGCCCCATACCCCCCCACGGCAGGGTACCCCCCTTCTGTCTCCCCCCACCACCCACGTCCCCGGCGGGGTGCCCCCCTTCCAACCCGTCCTCTCTCCCCCCCCTTCCCCTCCCTGCAGTGTACCCCCTTCTGTCCCCGTCCCCCGCAGGGTATCCCCCTTCTGTCGTCTCTCCCCCCCACCCCTGCAGGGTATCCCCCTTCTGTCCCGGTTTGCCCCGCAGGGTAACCCCCTTCTGTCCCTGTCCCACCAACAGGGCACCCCACTTCTGCCCCTGACCCCTCTGCAGGTTATCCCCATCTGTCTCCGTCCCCACCCCCCGCGGAGTGCCCCCCTTCCGCTCCCCCCTCGTGCAGTGCCCACCTTCCGTATCTCCTCCTCCTCCCCCCCCCCCCCCCCCCGCGCGGAGTGCCCCCCTTCCGTCCGTGTGTCCCCCCGTGGGGTGCCCCCCACCGCCCCCCCCCCCCCCCGTGGGGTGCCTCCTTCCGTCCCCTGCACCCCCTTCCGTCCCCTGCCCCCCCCCCCCCACGGGGTGCCCCCCTTCCGTTTCCTCCGCCTCCCGGGTGCCCCCCTTGCGTCCCCCCCCCCCACGGGGTGCCCCCCTTCCGTGTCTCTCTCTCCCCCCCCCCCCCCCCGCAGGATGCCTTCCTGCTCTTCCCTCCCCCCCCCCCCCGCAGAGTAACCCCCTTCTGTTTCCCCCCCCCCCGCAGGGTACCCCCTTCCATTCCCCCCCCCCCCGCAGGGTACCCCCCATCTGTCCCCCCCCCCACAGGGTTCCCCCCTTCTGTCCCCCCCCCTTCCTGCAGGGTACCCCCATCTGTCTCTCCCCCCACAGGGTTCCCCCCTCTGTCTGTCCCCCCCCCGCAGGGTAACCCCTTCTGTCCCCCCCCCACCCCCCGCAGGGTACTTCCCTTCTGTCCCCATCCCCCCCCCGCCACAGGGTACCCCCCTTCTGTCCCCGTCCCCCCTCCCTACCCCCCCCGGCAGGGTACCCCCCTTCTGTCCCCATCCCCCCCGCAGGGTACCCCCTTCTGTCCCCATCCCCCCCGCAGGGTACCCCCCTTCCGTCTCGTCTCTTTCTCCCCCCCCCCCCCCCCCCCCCGGGCAGGGTACCCCCCCCCCCCCTTCCTTTCTTCCCCCCCACCTCTTCCCATCTCCTCCCACCCGCTCCACCCCTTCCCCCCCCCCCCTTTCTGGTACCCCTCCTTCCCACACCTCTCCCCCTCCCCTGTACCCCCCCTTTTCTCCTCTCTCCCCTGCCCCCCTTTGGTACCCCTCCTTTCCCTCCCCCCATACCCCCCTCTGGTTTCTCCCCTCCATTCTATTCTCTCTCGTTGGCTGTGGGTCTGGGCTGGGGTTTTGGAGAGGTGATGGGGGAAGGGAATCACAGACCCCCCCAGTACCAGTCGACCTGGTATTGTGGAATCAGAGGGTGGCAACGATTACCGGAGCAGCTGGGTGCTGCTGTCTTTCCTGGCTGGCTCATAGACTTCAACGTTGTCTGTTTGAGTGCAGCAGTCCGGGCAGAGTGAGAGTGGGGGTATGGCAGCTATCAGAGAGTCTGACATTGGCTGAGGGAGAAGGCCTCGATCAGGCTCTTTGGACAGGACAGTTGTGAGAGTTGAAGGTGGGTGGGCTGTAAGTGAGATCGGAGGGTGAGAGAGTCTGTGGCATTGTTTTGGGTGTTGTGTCAGACTGTGTGGACATCTTTTTAAGCATTGTTTGGAAAATGACAGTCAAGACTGGAGTCAATTGCCTCTAAGCATTTTGGTGCTGCGATTGTGACTTTAATTCATTTCTTGTTGACTGAATCAGAGGCATGTGACAGATCAGGGCTGGTGCCAGGGCCTCTCTCTCCACTAGCAGTACTTTCTATGACCTTGTTATTCCTCATATTTAGCCATTTTCCCCCCCCACCCTAGGTCTGCGAGGAGCAGAAGTGTGAGGAGGAAGTCTTTCCTTTGGCAATGAATTACCTGGACAGATTCTTATCAATTGTACCAACTACCAAATGCCATCTGCAGCTGCTTGGTGCGGTCTGTATGTTCCTTGCATCAAAGTTCAAAGAGACTATTCCTCTGACGGCGGAAAAGCTTTGCATTTACACTGACAACTCTATCAGACCACGCGAACTTCTGGTAATTTCACAATCTGCAGTTGTCTATGCAAAAATTTCTATGTTGCAGATTAGCAGAGGCCTATCTATACTTGGCCTATTATCAAAATAAACTTCCAGCCAAAGTGTAAAATAACTTTTAAGGTTTGCAATTTCTAGGAAATCTTGGTGTTCAGCTGGGAAGACCCATTCGGATTGTAAACTATACTCATAATTGTGAATATTCAAATATTTTATTTATAATATGACAAATTCTGTTCTTTAACTCCTGTTAACAGAAGTTAGCTTTTGTTCTTTAACATTTGGGGGAGGGGGGGAATCTTGAATTACTACTTTCTTCAGTTGCAAATATGAGTAAAACTCTTACGACTAAAATGTCCAGAATCTGGATGGATGAGCAGAACGTCTAAAGGGCACAAATTAAAATGTAAAAATGAAAAAAACTAAATGTGTGTGCTCCATTTTCTTGCAACAAGATAATTTGGGCAATTTTTGTTATCTTTGCTTACCGAATAATTTGAACGAGGCTTGAGTTCAATATTTGAAGTGTATTGTTGAAAAGGGTGGTATGCATTTAACATTGAAATGACTTGGGTCTGTTCCCGCTAACAATGAAGTGAATAGTACAAATTTCAGTCTATAGCACCCTCTGGAGGCAACTATTCAAGACTTCACCCTGAATGTGTCAGTTGTGATCCTACCATACAGTGGGATTCTTGTTTGAAATGACCTCTTTTCTTAAATACTTTCTGGTATAGTTTATTTTCTCCTGTCTGTTGGTGCCTTTCTGTGATGCATTTTTATCTTTGTGTTAGGAGTGGGAGTTGGTAGTTTTGGGAAAGTTGAAGTGGAACCTTGCAGCAGTGACTCCACATGACTTCATTGAACACATCCTGAAGAAGCTTCCTCTTCCTAAAGATAAGCTGCACTTGATCCGAAAGCATACACAGACCTTCATTGCCCTTTGTGCCACAGGTATGAGGAGCCTCGTATCTCCAACAGGTAGTGTTTTATGTATATAATTAGGATATGTCCAAAGATGTTCAGGTTACATGGATCGACCATGCTAAATTGCCCCTTAGTGTCCAAAGATGTGTAGGTTCGGTGGATTATCCATGGCAAATGCATAGGGTTATAGAGATAGGGTGGAGGGGTAGGCCTTGGTAAGATGTTCTTTCGAAGAGTTGGTGCAGACTCGATGGGCCAAATGGTTTGCTTCTGCACTATTAGGGTTCTATGTTGGTGGAAAAAGTTTGCATTTGATTGCCATAGTAAACCAGGCTGAACCTTGAGTTGGCTTTGATTGTACTTTGAATATGTAGAGGAAAGTTTGTGACACAATTGTTGATTCTGCTGCTTCTGCAATATTGTTTTGGTTTATATGAAATTGGGCACAATATGTACAGGTATCATAACTGATGAAAGATCACAGACCTGAAAGGTTATCTCAATTTCTGTCTCTGCAGATGCTGCCACCAAATATTCCAGCATCTTTTTTTATTGGGATTTCCAGCATCCACATTTTTATTTTCTATTTTGCCACACATCATTATTTGCTTGAGAAATTTTTTCACAAGAAATGAAAGCTTTTATTGTTGCTTTTTGTCTTTAATCTTTGAAAAATCTTGTCATTTTGCCCTTCCTGTGAACTTTTCCCATTCCAAATTCTTATGTTTTCCTTTATAATGGAAACTTTAAACTTGTCACACTGTACTTTTATACTATCTTATCAACGAAGGAGCTGTAGTGCCCCCATCAGAGGAAGGCTGTGACCACAGTGCAACAGGTTTATGTGGCCAATTTCCATTAGAAATGTAGACATAGGAGTTCATTAACAAAACCTAGAAATAGGGGCAGTATGAAAATATTAACATTCAGGCTCCATTGTGTCTGCATGCCCTGGTTCAGTTATCTTCTCCCTGTAGCTGCCTTACTTGAAGAATATACTTGATTTTGACTCCTTGTGGCTGATGTCATGGGAGATTGACTGGCATATTAATATATTTTGAAATTTATTTCCAGTATGTTCATGTCCATTCTGATCAATATTGTTTGGTGCTGGTTAATGGAGCACTGCACGTTGCATGCAATTAAAGTTTATTGGCTGATTATACATACTAATTTTATGAGGAAATATCTTTAATCAACTCGGACCATTTTAGCATTAGTAATACATGGGGCTGACATTTAAGTGTTTTAACTCTTCCAAAATAAAAATTGCCAATTTGATAATATAATTCCAAAGCTGGCTGAGAACCCTCTAGAAAGCAGCACCATGGCTTTTGTTTTGTTTAGTTTAGTGCAATAAGCAAAATTCAAAGACCACTGCAATAACTAAACAATAGGGGATGTGTAGAGTGACCTGCTTAAACAAGTTGGGTCCCTGTTCAGGGATTTAACATTCATAATTTACCATTTTAAAGCCACCTGTCAGTTATTGTTTGAAGATACTGAGAAACTTGAGATTAAAAAAAACTTGTATTGTTACACTATTAAATCCCACAAAAGATGTGTGTAGACAAAGGAGGGTATTTGGACCATCTGGTTTGTCCTTCTGTAGAAAATTAAAATCCTCTCCCATACACCATCTAACTGCCAATGAATATGAAATATATGATAAACAATAGATCGATGAAACAGTTGTTTGATATTTGATGGCAGTGCAGGTATCTGTACAGGAAAGCAGTTTCTTTTGAGACTGATATCTCATTAATTGCAGTATCTGGAGCACATTCTTTCCATTTCAACATGAAATTTGAAAGTTGGATTTTTTAGCCCCCTTTTAACTATTTTGACTACTTGTAATGTTCTTGTGTTGAGACTTAAATCTGCACTAGATGACGGGACTGGGGGCATTCTGGCCAAGTTTGCCGATGATACAAAGATAGGTGGAGGGGCAGGTAGTATTGAGGAGGTGGGGAGGCTGCAGAAAGATTTAGACAGTTTAGGAGAGTGGTCCAAGAAGTGGCTGATGAAATTCAACGTGGGCAAGTGCGAGGTCTTGCACTTTGGAAAAAAGAATAGAGGCATGGACTATTTTCTAAACGGTGACAAAATTCATAATGCTAAAGTGCAAAGGGACTTGGGAGTCCTAGTCCAGGATTCTCTAAAGGTAAGCTTGCAGGTTGAGTCCGTAATTAAGAAAGCAAATGTAATGTTGTCATTTATCTCAAGAGGCTTGGAATACAAAAGCAGGGATGTACTTCTGAGGCTTTATAAAGCACTGGTTAGGCCCCATTTGGAGTACTGTGAGCAATTTTGGGCCCCACACCTCAGGAAGGACATACTGGCACTGGAGCGGGTCCAGCGGAGATTCACACGGATGATCCCAGGAATAGTAGGCCTGACATACGATGAACGTCTGAGGATCGTGGGATTGTATTCATTAGAGTTTAGGAGGTTGAGGGGAGATCTAATAGAAACTTACAAGATAATGAACGGCTTAGATAGGATGGACGTAGGGAAGTTGTTTCCATTAGCAGGGGAGACTAGGACGCGGGGGCACAGCCTTAGAATAAAAGGGAGTCACTTTAGAACAGAGATGAGGAGAAATTTCTTCAGCCAGAGAGTGGTACGTCTGTGGAATTCATTGCCACAGAGGGCTGTGGAGGCCGAGACGTTAAGCGTCTTCAAGACAGAAATTGATAAATTCTTGATTTCTCGAGGAATTAAGGGCTATGGGGAGAGAGCGGGTAAATGGAGTTGAAATCAACCATGATTGAATGGTGGAGTGGACTCGATGGGCCGAATGGCCTTACTTCCGCTCCTATGTCTTATGGTCTTATACTAGTTCACAACGGGAGCGCTAAGGTAATTCTGAGCAGAATGCAAATCTGTAATTGTTACCTTGATGCACACTTTGAATCTATTTCACCTCCAGAGCAAAGATAAGTTTGTGGAGTTAAAGGTGTAATTCTGCTCCCCCCAAGTTGGAGAAGTAAAAGACAGTTCAGTAGCAGAGTGGTGTCATACCAGGCCTTTTTATTTTTCAACCTGTGTGCATGTCCTATTGCAATTTTATTTGAAGTAATACTCCAGGGTTAGCTTGTCCGTTCTCATCATTTATAGCATCTGACTCCATAAGATCATTTACGCATTAATTCTGAGCTGCAATCTTTGGTTGGAAGAATGGAGTCCAGGAAAGGTTTTACGTTATGGACAAGACTAGAAGTCCATTCCATATTCTCTGGCACAAAATTTGTGCTATAAACTGATGTTAGAGCAAATTTAAAATATCAAATTCAGCTACTCAATGCTGAGTGCTTTCTGGTGAATATAGCAACCACATCAGCATGCAGTGCCTACTATCTGTAAACATTGCAGTTGGAATGGAAAAGGGGTCGAATACATTAAGCAGGTTGCCAGTCTAAAATATCAGTACTGTAAATTACTCTTGGTTTGGTTGACATAGTTAATGGGTTTTGTGTTTTTACAAGATTAGAACATAATTACAGTTGGGGAAAGCCATTCAAACAATCTTGAGTCATCTATCCAGCGCCAATCTACTGTGACTCCTTTCCACTTCCCCAAGTCCTTACACGGCAGAATCCAATTGTTTCTTAAATGTTTCTATTTTTGCTACTTTGTTCAATTCTGGAAATCTGTTCCATGTGTCAGGGTTAGATTTTGTGTGGTGTATAAAATGCATTGCAACAAGAATGCTTGTTCTAGAAAGCTGTTGGGAATGGAAGTTGTAAATGGTGTGTGATATCCCAGTCTATTCTTCCACCATTCAAATGGTTATTGGATAAACATATGGATGATATTGGAATAGTGTAGATTAGAGGGGCTTTAGATTGGTTTCACTGGTCGGCGCAACATCGAGGGCCGAAGGGCCTGTACTGCGCTGTAATGTTCTATGTTCCATGTTGCCCCATTGAAGAAGAATCTTCAAATATTCTTAAATTTGCCTTTTTATTTTTCAACCTGTGTGCATGTCCTATTGCAATTTTATTTGAAGTAATACTCCAGGGTTAGCTTGTCCGTTCTCATCATTTATAGCATCTGCCTCCATAAGATCATTTGCAGAAGTCTTTCCTCACTCAGACTATTGACAATAGACATAATCTTCTGTCTCTGTTGTTGTGTTTTGTTGAATAGAAATGAATGCTGTATTTTGGGGCTGACTTGGAAAAAGCTCAGTTTGATTATGACTTCCTCTGATTTCAATAACCGTTTTACCTATATTGGATAACATTCTTTAATTGCTGTTCTGCATTGGTTGAATATTTCATGTTGGGTCTACTAGGAATACATGAATTTCTTTCAGTTTTACCCTTAACTACTGCACAGCATTTTGTTTATATAGTTGACATTTATTGTGGCATTGGGTGGACATGGAAATGTCATTGTTGTGAGGGGCAAGAAATGCAGCGTAATCTAGTAACACCAGATCTTCAAAGTTACATGGGGACAGGGAATAGTCGTGCCCATCACTGGAAGCTTGGTGCATAAAAACATCACTTGTGTGTTTCACGCAGGGTCCATGGCCTGGAAAGCTTGAATGTAGATTTCTCCCATCTTATAAAGGGACCAACTTCAACTTTCTATTGAAGCTATAGCAAGACTTAATTGGCTTCTGCAAGTGTCAACCAACGCCACATTCTCCATTCTAATGCCTAACAAGCACGCAATGTGCTAATGCTAGCATTAATGCCTTTGTGAACGTGTGCGTTGCCTGGTCCTGGAAATGGGACCACAAATGTTTGGTCCCTGCCTCAGTGTTAATTTAGTATTTCAAGATGAGTTACTTTTGATGACGTATGTTTTAGTACATACATAAAAATTTAATATAGAGTGAATGTTTGAAATTGTTACATGGAGAGATATGGGTGGAATCTTTTTTATTTGTTTCTATAAAAAAAATACAATCTAGAATGCAAAAAAGAGATCTAAAGATGTCACAATAAAGAACCCCATTCATAAGTGTAATATGCAAAGAAGCTGTGCAGTGATGCAATATAAAGAGGACATTTCTGTTCCAAACAGAGCGCAGCCTAAAAAGACACAATTTGAGTATAGTTTGTTCTGAGCTGATCTTCAAAACCAGAATCCAGTGGGCAAGAGGTGTTCTTATTAACTCGTACGTCGTGATTTATCTTCTGCAGGCATTCAAATTTTTACATTTTTAATCTGATTAGTCAGGTCAAACAGAGATCATTGAAATTTAGGCTACTGTGTCAGTTAAGATGTTTTCAGCTGTTGTCTTTCATTCTTTTCTGGTATCAGACTTGAAGTGTGATGGTGGAACATTATAGATAGGAAATGGTGCACTAAGAGTTGTGCTTTACATTTTTCTTTATACCCTCCATTAGCTTTGTTCGAAATTAAATTGAGTAAGCACTAACTTATAGTGGAAGGACTGTTGAATCATTTAATGCAAACATACGTTTCTAGTCTTAAGGAGAGCTGTGTTTAAACTGGCCCGGCTTTTTGAAGAACAATTTACTTCTATTTGCTAACTACCTTCATAACTCCTCAGTGCCCCAAAGTGTCTCCCCCGCTCTTTCAAGGAATTACTTGTTGAAGTAGTTGTACAGATAAATGTTGACTGAGAAATACCAAATAATGTACAGTCATTTTACATCTGACGAAGTGTGTGGCTGAATGGCATCTTTTGATATGGATTTCCTGAGGCATTGCTCTCAATTCTGATAACATGCTTTAAAGAAACATTTATTGCACACCGTATTATTTTGCTGGTGCAGTTAAGAACACAAAACCTAATTGTTACCAATAGGGTGGCATGGTGGCACAGTAGTTAGCACTGCTGCCCCACGGCGCCAGGGACCCGGGTTCGATTCAGCTTGGGTCACTGTCTGTGCGGAATCTGCACATTCTCCTCCTTCGTGGGTTTCCACCGGGTGTTCCAGTTTATTCCCACAGTCTGAAAGACATGCTGGTTAGGTGCAATGGCCATGCTAAATTCTCCCTCAGTTTACCCGAACGGGCACCGGAGTGTGGCGACCAGGGGATTTTCACAGTTACTTCATTGCAGTGTAAATGTAAGCCTACTTGTGACGCTAATAAATAAGCTTTAAACTTAGTGGATGAGGTTGTGCAGGGTCGAATTTTTCATCCGGCTGCCTTTCAGAACCCAGAATGCAATGTCATGTCTTTATTCTTTGCGTAGATTGCTCAGATTGCAGGCATTCTGATTCTTGTCCAAAAATGTCTTGGTCATGAGGAGAATGTCTGCGCATTCCAAGTGACCAATTTCCTTTCATTCTACCACTTCTAACACTGCAAATTTACACGTGTGACACCTGAATTACATTTTGTATTTAATTATGTTTTGGAAAATAAGTATCATAGAACTGCACCCTCCATAGTTCTTGTTTATACTGAAGGAGTAACAGTGAGAATTTATTCACATTAACATTTCAGAAAAAAAACTCTAAAATATTGTAATTTCTAGTTAGTGCTGTAGTTCAATTATTAATCATTCCTAATCATAACACACTACTTTCTAGGTGACCCACAATAATGCTGCCTTTTTTCTCTTTTTTTAAAAAAAAAACCCTCCCTTGCTAGCTTGGTCGGGTGAGCTGGCAAGTCGCATGTGTGAAATTGGTGCCCTGCCCCCCAGTCTTTTGTGAGCATGTCAGCTTGAATTCATATCAGTAGGAAGGTCATTTCCATGATTTTCAATAGCAAAGATGAGGAGATGGTTTCAAACAATGGTGCCACACTCTCCCGTTGGAGACACTTGCCTCAACAGTTGCAGTAGTTAATTAATATGCTAAAAATAGGAGCTACTGATACAAATCACTGCCTGTTGCACAACAAAGAGGGGACATGTGGGGCTTTGATAGCCAAGTTTATGGTGCTTGTTACGGAGGAAGGGAAGAGTGGAGATAGAAGCTATGCAAGTCTTTTGGAAGCTAGGCATTAGTCACTCTGGGCCTCTGGCCATTTGCTAGCTGTCTCATTTGCATTGTGAATGACATTAAAGGAGCTTACAAGGTTATTGGGCAATGAAATGCGTTCATGTGACCACACGTGGAAGCAGACCTACAGCAGTGCTGGTTGGCAGGGGCACTGTGACTCTTTATTCAGACATTCATGATCAGAGTGTTTCCGGGATATTATTTTATTGAAAAGTGGGCCATATATTTTGATTCTTAAATGTATTGTGATTAGCAAGAGTCATCTTTGAATCAATCTGCTCATATATAGTCTGAGGTATTATGTATTAGTTTGGCGGGGGGCGCGGGGGGTGGTGTGAGGGTGAGTGTTATTCTCGAAATTTGCTTTGAAAATCATAGCATTGTTTGAGAACATGTACAGTTTTTAAACCTCTGTTTTATCTTACCCTGCAGACTTCAAATTTGCCATGTATCCACCATCAATGATTGCGACTGGAAGTGTGGGGGCAGCAATATGTGGACTTCAGCTTGATATTGGCGACAGTTCTCTTTCAAGTGACAACCTGACAGATCTCCTGGCCAAGATCACACACACAGATGTGGTGAGTATCCTGTTACACTATTCAAAGGCATTGACAGATGGTTGGCAGCCAATATCTTTTCTCTAAACTATGTTCAATCTTTGTTGAAAATCCACATGCAGTTAAATTACTGTAGGTGCAAGTGTGGTAATATTCCTGGAACGCTACATTTTAGGGCAGTTGGGGATTTAGACCTTCTGATATGTGTTAAAATGAATAAATATGGGAAAAAAACAAAGGCGTGGTGAGAGAGGTCTTAGTTTGTGTAGCGGTGGGTTATACATCTTGAATAATCCTTGCAAAGCAGTGGATTCTTACAGAATCGCACCTTAAGCGATTACTGGGCCTCCATTTCTGTTTTATGAATGTCGGTATAGTGGCTTAGTAACACTGCGTTTGTCTCTGCCTTTGTGTATTGTATATAATATAAAAAGGCAAGTACTTGAGGTGCTAGTTGAAAATGTTTTAGAAGAAAGTAAATGTCCGTGTTCAGACGTAACAGTACTGTTGTGCTTAATAACCACTTGGTGTTCTCTTCTACTTGCTTGATCTTCTATCAGTGACTAATCGTGATTAAAGGCACATGATGTGCGTGCAGTTGATTAGCTAGTCACAGTGCATTTGGAATGCAAGAATGGAATGATGCAGTCATTGTACTTACCAGAAATTTGGAATGTATAAAAGGTGATTTTAACAGCCTTGGATTTAGAGTAGTTTGTGAACATGTGAAACTTAGGCCTGGCTTTTGCTGCTCTGATGTGGAGATGCCGGCGTTGGACTGGGATAAACACAGTAAGAGTTTTAACAACACCAGGTTAAAGTCCAACAGGTTTATTTGGTAGCAAATGCCATTAGCTTTCAGAGCGCTGCTCCTTCGTCAGATGGAGTGGAAATCTGCTCCCAAACAGGGCACAGAGACACAAAATCAAGTTACAGAATACTGATTAGAATGCGAATCTCTCCAGCCAACCAGGTCTTAAAGATACAGACAATGTGAGTGGAGGGAGCATTAAGCACAGGTTAAAGAGATGTGTATTGTCTCCAGACAGGACAGCCAGTGAGATTCTGCAAGTCCAGGAGGCAAGCTGTGGGGGTTACAGATAGTGTGACATAAACCCAACATCCCGGTTTAGACCGTCCTCGTGTGCGGAACTTGGCTATCAGTTTCTGCTCAGCGACTCTGCGCTGTCGTGTGTCATGAAGACCGCCTTGGAGAACGCTTACCCGAAGATCAGAGGCCGAATGCCCGTGACCGCTGAAGTGCTCCCCCACAGGAAGAGAATAGTCTTGCCTGGTGATTGTCGAGCGGTGTTCATTCATCCGTTGTCAGAGCGTCTGAATGGTTTCCCCAATGTACCATGCCTCGGGACATCCTTTCCTGCAGTGTATCAGGTAGACAAGGTTGGCTGAGTTGCAAGAGTAGGTACCGTGTACCTGGTAGATGGTGTTCTCACGTGAGATGATGGCATCTGTGTCGATGATCCGGCACGTCTTGCAGAGGTTGCTGCGGCAGGGTTGTGTGGTTTCGTGGTCACTGTTCTCCTGAAGGCTGGGTAGTTTGCTGCGGACAATGGTCTGTTTGAGGTTCTGCGGTTGTTTGAAGGCAAGAAGTGGGGGTGTGGGGATGGACTTGGCGAGATGTTAGTCTTCATCAATGACATGTTGAAGGCTCCGGAGGAGATGCCTTAGCTTCTCCGCTCCGGGGAAGTACTGGACGACGAAGAGTACTCTGTCCACCGTGTTTGTCTTCTGAGCAGGTCGGTGTGGTTTTTCGCTGTGGCGCGTCGGAACTGTCGATCGATGAGTCGAGCGCCATATCCTGTTCTTATGAGGGCATCTTTCAGCGTCTGGAGGTGTCTGTTGCGATCCTCCTCATCCGAGCAGATCCTGTGTATACGGAGGGCTTGTCCGTAGGGGATGGCTTCTTTAACGTGTTTAGGGTGGAAGCTGGAGAAGTGGAGCATCGTGAGGTTATCCGTGGGCTTGCAGTACAGTGAGGTGCTGAGATGACCGTCCTTAATGGAGATGCGTGTCCAAGAATGCAACCGATTTCCGGAGAGTAGTCCATGGTGAGTCTGATGGTGGGATGGAACTTCTTGATGTCATCATATAGTTGTTTCAGTGATTGTTCACCATGACTTCAAAGGAAGAAAATGTCATCGATGTATCTAGTGTACAGCATCGGTTGAAGGTCCTGTGCGGTGAAGAAGTCTTGTTCGAACCTGTGCATGAAGATGTTGGCATATTGAGGTGCGAATTTGGTCCCCATGGCTGTTCTGTGTGTCTGGATGAAGAACTGGTTGTTGAAGGTGAAGACATTGTGCTCCAGGATGAAGTGGATGAGATGTAAAATTGCATCTGGAAACTGGCAGTTGTTGGCGCTGAGCACTGAGGCCGTTGCAGTAATGCCATCATCGTGGGGGATGCTGGTGTAGAGTGCCGAGACATCCATTGTGACGAGGAGTGCTCCTGGTTCAACTGCTCCATGTGCGTTGAGTTTCTGTAGGAAGTCCGTAGTGTCACGACAAAAGCTGGGGGTTCTTTGTACAATGGGTTTCAGGATGCCCTCGACATAGCCGGAGAGGTTCTCGCACAGGGTCCCATTGCCCGATGTGATGGGACGGCCGGGTGTGTTTGCCTTGTGTATCTTCGGGAGGCAGTAGAGATCTCCAACCCGGGGAGTACGTGGGATGAGAGCACGGAGGGTGCTCTGAAGGACCTGATCAAAGGTCTTGATCAGAGTATTGAGTTGACGGGTGTGTTCTTTGGTCGGATCTGTGGGTAACTGTCTGCAGTGTTCCTCGTTGTTCAGTTGTCGGTACACTTCTTTGCAGTAATCCATTCTGTTCAGTATGATGATGGCCCCTCCTTTGTCTGCTGGTTTGATGACAATGTTGCGGTTGGTCTTGAGAGCGTGGACGGTGTTGCGTTGTGCTTGGGTGATGTTCGGGGCTGTCTTGTGAGTGCGGCTGATAAATTTGGTGTTGACGCACCTCCTGATGGCTTGGGCATACATGTCAAGTCGAGGGCAGCAGCCTTCCAGAGGAGTCCAATTCGACTCTTTCCTCTTCGGTTGCACTGCGGATCTCTGTCGGCTGTTCCGGTTCATTGGCTGTCTCATTGTCTTCACTGTTGGCCTCTTGGGGTTTGTGGAAGAACTCCCGCAGCCTCATTCGTCTGATGAATTCCTCTGTGTCTGCTGCGAGACTGATGGGGTCTATTTTGGTGGTGGGGCAAAAATTGAGCCCTCGGCTGAGAACTTCGATTTCATCTGGTTGAAGTGTGTAGTCCGACAAGTTGACAATGGACTTCCCTGTCGTGGTACTGTTTTCTACTGTGGTACCGGGGGAGCTTGGTTGCTGCTGGTGGTAATGCCGAGTTTCTCAAGTTTCCTGTTGTGTGTCTGGATGAAAACAGTACCACTGCAGGGAAGTCCATTGTCAACTTGTCGGACTACACACTTCAACCAGATGAAATCGAAGTTCTCAGCCGAGGGCTCAATTTCTGCCCCACCACCAAAATCAGTTTCGCAGCAGACACAGAGGAATTCATCAGGCGAATGAGGCTGCGGGAGTTCTTCCACAAACCCCAAGAGGCCAACAGCAAACACAATGAGACAGCCAATGAACCGGAACAGCCGACAGAGAGATCCGCAGTGCAACCGAAGAGGAAAGAGTCAAATTGGACTCCTTTGGAAGGCTGCTGCCTTCGACTTGACATGTATGCCCAAGCCATCAGGAGGTGCGTCAACACCAAATTCATCAGCTGCACTCACAAGACAGCACCGAACATCACCCAAGCACAACGCAACACCATCCGTGCTCTCAAGACCAACCGCAACATTGTCATCAAACCAGCAGACAAAGGAGGGGCCATCGTCATACTGAACAGAACGGATTACTGCAAAGAAGTGTACCGACAACTGAACAATGAGGAACACTACAGACAGTTACCCACAGATCCAACCAAAGAACACACCCGTCAACTCAATACTCTGATCAAGACCTTTGATCAGGACCTTCAGAGCACCCTCCGTGCTCTCATCCCACGTACTCCCCGGGTTGGAGATCTCTACTGCCTCCCGAAGATACACAAGGCAAACACACCCGGCCGTCCCATCATATCGGGCAATGGGACCCTGTGCGAGAACCTCTCCGACTATGTCGAGGGCATCCTGAAACCCATGACACACAGTGCAGAGTCGCTGAGCAGAAACTGATAGCCAAGTTCCGCAGACATGAGGACGGCCTAAACCGGGATGTTGGGTTTATGTCACACTATCAGTAACCCCCACAGCTTGCCTCCTGGACTTGCAGAATCTCACTGGCTGTCCTGTCTGGAGACAATACACATCTCTTTAACCTGTGCTTAATGCTCCCTCCACTCACATTGTCTGTATCTTTAAGACCTGGTTGGCTGGAGAGATTCGCATTCTAATCAGTATTCTGTAACTTGATTTTGTGTCTCTGTGCCTTGTTTGAGAGCAGATTTCCACTCCATCTGACGAAGGAGCAGCGCTCCGAGAGCTAATGGCATTTGCTACCAAATAAACCTGTTGGACTTTAACCTGGTGTTGTTAAAACTCTTACTGGTTTTGCTGTTCTGACAGTCATGGATCATTTTTGCAACTTAGGTTTTCAGAAAATGTTTAAATTGATGTGGCACTCCTGATTTTCGTGTGGACTGTTCAGCTGGATGATAGTGTGTAGGGGGAAGATAATGCACAGAGGATGGCTGAGATTCAACTTATTACATCAGTGGAAAAGTCCATTTGAGAAATGGGGAGAAGTAAAATCCAACTACTATATTCAAGGTCTCAACATTTTAATTGATCTATTTTTAAAACTTGTTTGCTGTTACTAATTAGTTATTTTAAAGAAAAGCAGCTGTGTGTTCCATCAGTTGGTAAGTAATTCGATGCTTACATGATATCTATATTTTGGCAGGGCAGAGTATTGCTGTAGGCTTGTGCAGTCTAGCCATAGCTTTAGCATGACATTACTTTCCAGACATGCTACTCTACATTTAGCATTTTCCTGTCCAAAATAGAGGGTAGTGTTCAAAAGCAACACTTAGCTTACAGTTGTGAAGCATAAAATGTGAATCAAGTATAAATGCTTACGGGATTCTTATACCACTGATGAAAGCTATTAGAGACATAGGAACAAATTTCAACCCAGATTAGGTGCAAATATTGGTGTAACTTAACAGCACAGACCATGAACCGACATGTTGGAAGTCAGTTGACACAATGTTTTGTTAGTACAAAAACGACTGCACTGACTCATTACTGGGACTGCTACGTGATGCATTTTAAGGATCCAGACTTGGGGTATGCACAGCACAATTTCAGCATTTGCAGATGGCACACAGTTCACAATACTTCCAAGTTGAGATGGATAGCAATGGACTTCAAGAGGATGTAGGCTGGTGGAATGTGTGAACTCGTGGAAGATGAAATTAATGTAGATAAATGTGAAGTGGTACATTTTTGTTGGAGAAACAAGGAGAGGTAATATAAACTGAAGAGCACAATTCTAAAGGAGCTGAAGGAGCAGAGGGACCTGGGTATATGTGCAAAATCATTGAGGGTGAAAGGGCAGGTTGAGAAAGTGGTTAAAAAGGCATGTGGAGATCCTGAACTATATTAATAGGAACAGTAGATTACAAAAGTAAGGAAATAATGATTAATCTTTACAAAACACTGACTCAGCCTCAATTGGAGTATTATGTCCAATTGGGTTGGATGTGATGACTTTTGAATACAGAAAAATATTGAAAATAGTTCCTGGGCCAAGGGACTTGAGTTGTGTAGAAAGATTGGAAAGGCTGTGGTGCTGCTTCTTGGAGAAGTGAAGGTTGAGCGAGATTTGATAGAAGTATTCAAGATCATGAGGGATCTAAACAGAGTAGATAGAAATTCTTTCCATTGCTGCCAGGGCTTAGAACCCGAGAGAAGTGATTTTAAGATGACCCAGCGGTGACATGAGAACCTTTTTATGCAGTGGGGATTGCATTAGGATTTGGAATATATTGCATGAGAATATGGTGGAGGTAGATATATTGGGCTTTCGTAAAGGAATTGGATAAGCACTTAAGTAGAGAAATTGCAGGGCCATGGGGAAAGGAACCAGCTGAATTGCCCTTGCGGAGAGCTGGCATGGGGATGATAGAATCTATAGAATCCCTACAGTGCAGAAGGAGGCCTTATGACTCATCAGGTCTGCACCAACTCTCTGACAGAGCATCTTCCCCAGGCCCACCTCCTGCCCTATTTCCATATCCCCGTACATTTATCCTGCTAATTCCCCTAACCTACACATCTTGGGACACCAAGGGGCATTTTAGCATGGCCAATCCAGCTAACCTGCACACTTTTGGACTGTGGGAGAAAATCAGAGCAACCAGAGGAAACCCATGCAGACACGGGGAGAACGTGCAAACTCCACACATTCGCCCAAGGCTGGAACCCCTGGGTCCCTGGCACTGAGGCAGCAGCACTAGCCATTGTGCCACCGAGCTGCCCAATAATGATGGGCTAAATGGCCTCCTTTGTCGTAACCATTCTGTGATTAGCAAGAATACATTGAGCAAGGTACTAAAAGTGAAAGATTATGAAAATTGCATTGCTCATGTCCTGATGGGAAAGGTAAGTATTGCAGGAATGCCCAAACATTAAAAGGAACGCTCAATGTACATTAGGTGTTGTGCAGTGTGACTACAAACAGCTCCAGGTTTAAGGCACTAATTTTAATTTTTCGTGAGATGGTAGCTGGAAGGCATTGGAACTACAAAGATTAAAGTATTTGAACTCCTGGTATGCAGCATGTATTTATTTATTTAAGTTGTTCTTGGTCATTGCCTGTTCACACAAGTGTATAATTTGAGAGGTAATGATATCCAAATAAGTAAATGTGCTTATATACTGCTAATGAGCCACCTGGTCTTTTCACAGATCAACTAAATGCTACCAAAGAGTACTGGCTCACCTGCATACCAGACATCATCACTCCCACTTGAAGCAGGCACCATTGCAGATACAGCCAAAGGGGAAAAGTTTGTAGTGATGTTGAGCAGAAAGTTCCAGGAAAGGTACAGAACACTGATTTAGAGTAGCACTGGAGGAGGCAGTTGTTGTTAAGTAGAGGTACAGTATGCTGTGTACTCCTCCTTGATTGTATGGGAATCTAAATTTCACACCTTCAAATGTCATGGCTATATGTTCTTCAGCATGAACCTTGAGTTCTGAGATGTTTAATAATGTCCATTAGGAGGCAGCCTCAGTATGATATTTGTGGAGATTTCATTGCATGACTTCAGTTTCAACCACCCCAACCAGAAAAAAGGCTTTTTTTTTTCCACCTCCAATATTTTGACTAAAAAGAAAGTTAGAAAAATACAGTTTCTTTTTCACACCCTATTGTTTTTCTCTTTGCTTGTAACGGTGACCACAAGATTGAACTTTGAGGATCACAGGAAAAGAAATCCTCATATAAATAAGGATATTTTAGAAATCCTCATCTGTCCAATTCTGCCTTAAATATTTCTGTGCTCTTTAATGTCCTCTGTCTTTCTTATAGCCTGCCCCATATGTTAACCACCCACTGTTTAAAATAGTTTAGGCTAAAATTCCTGTGCATCTTATAAGCTTGATCTGTGTCCAACACCCCCCAGTCCTGGAGTTAATTTCAAACATGGGGATTCCATTTACCTTTTTATTTAATACTATTCCCCTCCATGAAATCATTTGACTCCAACTAGTCTACTGAAATTCTTGTCCATTCCTTTGTAACTCTGAGACTTGACTATTCTAATGCTCTCCCGATTGACTTGGCAGCTTCTGCCCTACATAAAATTGAACTCGTCGAGAACCTGCTGCCCATATCTATGCACGTTCCATGTTCCATTTACCCATCACCCCTGTGCTCAGTGGCCCTCACTGGCTCCCCATGCAACAATGCCTCTATTTTAAAATCATCGTCCTTCTTTTCAAATCCCTCGCTGGCCTCCCTCGTCCCTATCTGTGCAGCATCCTCCACCACCACAAGCCTTTGAGATCTTTGTACTCTTCTGATTATGGCCTCCTGCACGTGTCTGATTTTAATCATTTCACCTAGGTCTTGGGCTCCCATACCCTCCAGCCTCTCTACCTCTTTCTCCTTCTCTAGAATGCTTCTAAAAACCCTACCTCTTTGATCAAGCTTTTGGTCATCTATACTAATTGCTCCTATGGCTTGGTGTCACAAATGGTTTTTTATTGGTGTCACACTTGTTAAGCAGTTTGGGACATTTTACTGTTAATTTAGACTACTTTATATGTAGAAAGAAAGACTTGTTATTTATATGGTGCTTTTCACAGCCACAGGACATCCTAAAAGTGGTTTACAACCAATGAAGTACTTTCGAAGTGTAGCCATTGTTGCAGTGTAGGAAACGTAGTAATTAATTTGTGCCCAGATAGCAATTTTTAAATAGTGAGGCATGCCGACCCCTTTAAATAAAACCAATTGTTGGATGCACCAGTGACTTTCACCTTGAAAGAAAGGTACAAGGTTGATAGAGACTTATTTATGAAGAATGGTGACTCATAATCTCATTCTAGAGTTCAATGTTATATTCAGCCAGCTGGACTTTTGTCAAAATAATTAGCTGTTTTAATCTTCCTGTTGGAATTCATCAGTCTATGGAAAAAAATGTGTAATAAGGACCAGAAAATCTGTCTTTGTGATATTGATTGAGGGATCAGTGTTGGTCAGGACACTGTTGTTCAGAATTGTTACATGAGATATTTTATGTCCACCAAACCGGCACCTTTCGTTTAATGTTTATCTGAAAGATGTACCGGGCGGCACAGTGGTTAGCACTGCTGTCTCAGTATCAGGGACCCAGGTTCAATTCCTAGCTTGGGTCACTGTCTGTTCGGAGTCTGCACGTTCTCCTCGTATCTGCGTGGGCTTCCTCTGGGTGCTCCGGTTCCCTCCCATGGCCCAAAGATGTGAGAGTCAGGTTGATTGGCCATGCTAAATTGATCCTAGTGTCTAAGGGCTTAGTGGGGTAAATGTGTTAGGTTATGGGAATAGGGTCTGGGTGATATGTGGTCAGTACAAACTCAATGGGCCGAATTGCCTCCTTTTCTGTACTGTAGGGATTCTATGACAACACCTCCAGCAATGCAGTACTGCTCTGGAGTGTCAGTCTTGATTTTTGTTCTCAAGTCCTCAAGTGGGACTTGAACCTGGGACCTGTTGGATCTTTCTCTTGAGAATAAACAACGCCAAGCTTTTCAACTTTAGTTAAGTTACGCTAGGTATCGGTTGTATTGCGATCCCAGTTGGTGTTGCTATTGGACAGTCAGATCCCAGAATGGATTCCTGGCTCAATAGACTGTCACATTTTTTTGTTTAGAAACATGGATTAACAGGGTCACAGAACTGCCACTTTAAACAAAAGAAAAAATTTCTTAAACATAAAAAAATTGACTATAATACAATACCCGAGGGGGCATAACTATAGGGTTCATGGTGGGAGATATAGGAAGGTGTCCGAGGTAGGTTTTTTACTCAGAGTAGTTGGGGTGTGGAATGGACTGCCTGCAGGGATAGTGGAGTCAGAAACTTTAGGAACATTTAAGAAGCTATTGGATAGGCACATGGAGTACTTCGGGATGATGGGGAGGAAATAGCTTGATCTGGGTTTCAGACAAAGCTCGGCACAACATCGTGGGCCGAAGGGCCTGTTCTGTGCTGTACTGTTCTATGTTTTATGTTCTAATACCCCTTCACCATACCTATATCTTCACAGATGAACACATTGTTAAGGATAACACAAGTTACCAAATATATCTTGTACTAAGATTCTCAGTCAGTACATAGTCCATGTAAACCAACAGGCCAACTGTGGTCAGACACACCACACTCTGAAACCAAGTGGCAGATGCCACCCAATACATCTTCTGTGGATTTCTCATCATCCCCCCCCTCCCCATGCCTATCACATTGAGCCAGCTGATTTCACTGTAATCTGATTTTTGCGGCGGGGGGGGTGGTAGGAAGGAAAAAGCCTTGGATTCTTCGCCCAACCAGTGCTTTCGCTTGGATGTCTTCACCAAGGATCCACTTCCAGGATTTCAATTTCCTTTCAATATTCCTCTGCCCTTGATTGCCATGTGCATTCAAACTTCTGCACTATCTCTCAGGTACCCAGTCACACCTATAGAGAACCACCTCTCTACAGGCTGTATTAAGGTGTCGCCAACCTTAAGATTACTTCAGATGTCTGGCTTCTTGCTAGACAACTTCACTAGGTTTGTACTTTTCATCTCTATAACTAGGAGCTTGTCTCTTTCGCTTTCTTTAACTTTACCGTACAATACCTTGTTTAGATTCTAGTTCTTTGTTCCTTTGACTTCAGAGGTCCTGGGACTTTTTTGTTCCCTAGTTTCTAGAACTATCTGTTCTTTAGCTTCTGGGACTTGCTTTCTGCCCCTTACTTATTATCCTGCCTCTCTGCTGGCAGTTTCTATGAGAGAGACTTTTTTTTCAGATACCTGGTTCCAAATGAGCCAGAAGTGCTTGTGTCTTTTAGTATGGGCCCCTGTTTGTTTTCACATTATAAACCTTTAATTACAGTGGAAGCACAATTTGAAATGAAACCAAAACCCACAGACATGCAGGCATTTTTAACATGAAGCTAACTAAAGTAATAACCTTTTTTCTCTCATAAACATAAAGTTAAACATCTTTAATTTGTTTCTAATACCCATAAATACAAATACAAACTGATTCCTTGCAGTTGATTGCCCTTTTCTGATGAGTTATCACAAAGTAATATTGCAAGCACATAGAAGCATGGAAGCCCTAATCAATGTGGGATTGAAGGTAACGGTAATTCTGGCAGAATCAATTATAATGAAGTCTACTGGAATAGCCAGAAACTATACCAGGGTATGGATATGTCCTGGGCTGAAATTTGCCAAGTCCTCTTGTTCGGGCAGAAAGTCTGCTCACCATTGCAAGGGGCTTTTAGTGTAAGGAGGTGGCTGGAGGAGAGAATGCTGCAGGTGGAATCCCCAAACTGACAGTGGCCTGCAATTATGACACTTTTTGTGATCATGTGAACTTCAGTGGCTACTGATTGTTGTATCTTAGCATTTACACCCTCCCCACCCCTGCAAAGGTGAATATTCAGCCCCATGTAAAGCAAAGCTATTTAATCTACATAAGCCATTTGTATTTGAGTGCTGTTGATACTAGGAAAACCTTGTGTGCACTGTACACTATCACTCCATCAAGGTAGAAGGGTTTTTAGCATGGGGTCATGTAATACTTTGCCAGGCAAACTGAAGGCTTATCCACTCATTGTGCTGCTTAATGCTTGTGGTTTTGGAAGCATATGACAGGACTTGCTCCCTCATCCTGCTTTGTTTGTTTGCAGACTGTACTTAGTATGCAAGAAAACAGCAGCCAGGGTTGACTGAAATGAATGGAAGAATGAGATCGTTTCCTACTTGTATTTGGTTGAGTTGGCAGCTATTAGCATTCATTCAACTTCTCAATCTGAGTGCTTTGCATGTGGAGCAACAGTGGGGTGATGCAGCTCCATAAAATAATACTGCTGTTCCATCACATCCCATTCACAGTGGAAAGCAGAATGTAGCAGGTGACTCTGTGCCAGTGATCTTAAAAATGAGGGAAATGAGTTTGTGTTTCCAAAGGCAGTTGTAAATTTTAACACTTTTGTGTTGAAGCAACCGTAGTTTGTTCAGTACACTCTAGTCTCAAAATTTGTACTAAGTGTACTTCAGGATTGCAGATTGGCATTAATGATGCTGTTGCAGCTTGGGCGTTTAGTGTCGAAAGACTCATAACATTTTTTACACCCTGTAAGTTGTGTAATGGAAATAAAATATCTTTTCCCTAGAGAGCAATTTTTAACTAATGAAGTATATTGACCCGTTTTTTAAAAAAAAAGCAATTGTTGGATGCATCAGTGGCTTTCACCTTGAAAGGTACAAGGTTGACTATGAAGAATGGTGACTCATGATCTCTGAGACTAGAGTTCAATCTTGTATTCAGCCAGCTGGATGTTTGTCAAAATTTTCTGTTTTAATCTTCCTGTCCAAATTCCTCAGTCTGTGGAAAAAGCTGCAGCTCCCTTGTGTGAAAACCTTCGGTTACCCTCCTTGATAATTTACATAAAATCTTCAGTAACCCTCTCGTCCACTTATAGGAGTTTGCAATTGTCTTTCACCTCTTGTTCCCTTCCTAGTTTATTTAACAAAAATAATAGGTTCCTAGGTTTTAGTAGTTGCTAGGGAAGAATACCATGTTCCAGTGCCAGAATCTGATTTCCTGTGTTCTTTTGATCCCAGTAATTTGAAGCAGTGGCATAGATCGGCTACTTTTCACAAGCTGTTAACAGCCATTAATAATGGATGCTTTCTCATGGAAAAAAATCAATCCTAGCTGATTCATACAAGAAAGAAAAATGTCTGAGTCATCATCCAAATCCACAATTTATTCAGTTTTATTCATTTATCAAAAATCTTAGTACTGTACTTAGGACTGCCATTTGCTTTGTAAATGCAATGCAAAGGGAAAGTACCTTAACATCCCTTAACTGCAAATATTTAACTGCCAGCTTTGTTAGTGGCTTTTTGGTCATATATAACCATCGCTTTAACACTTTACAAGACAATATTTCAGTAACCCTCCAAACATATTATTTTACCTAATACTTCGGCTTAACCTGTTAAATACCATTGTTTGGTTCCAAGGATGATAGTTTCTGATGCATTTGTAAATATTTTCCCTTTAGCAATGCAATGGTGATAGCATTACTCTAAATGTCCTAAATGGACTTTAGAAATAGAAGCAGTTGTGGGTGATGGACTTGATGTCCATTAAGTAAAATCTTTCCGCTTACCCACCAGTTCAATGTACCTATTAGGTATGTTGTGAGCAGTTTTGAGTATGAATGCACACATGTACTAGCGAGGGAGCAGAGCATTATGATTGTCCTGTAAAGTTACTGTCACAGATATTAGTACACCAAGAGTCCGAGTACTAAGTTTTTTTTAATACTTTTCCAATTCTATCAAATCAAGTCCAATTCAGAGTCTCAACAAGTTGAGACATTTCCGATCCAGGCTGACAAGACAGGGCCTTCACCACCTGTCTTGGGTCTGATCTACATGAGCCCAGCTGATTGGAGGAGGGGCAGGGTTCCTCCTGCAAGGCTGGATCTCATTTGCATTTTAGCCAAAAGTCCGAGATGCCACTTTTAAAAATTGCTTCATATGAATATGAAGCTTAAATATAACCTAATGACCTCAACCAAGCGCAGCATCCTGTCCATACTACGCTTGATCTTAGCCAAAAGGCCGAGAAGCGTAGAACAGATACTACACTTGATCTTAGCCAAAAGGCCGAGAAGCGATAAGTTTTTAAAAAATACTTTTCCAATTCAATCAAATCAAATCCAGAGTCTCAACAAGTTGAGACATTTCAGATCCAGGCTGACAAGACAGGGCGAGCGACCAAACCACCCTGTCCTGGGCCTGATCTACATGAGCCAAGCTGATTGGAGAAGGGGGAGGTTCCTCCTCCAAGACTTGAGCTCATTTGCATCTTAGCCAAAAGGCCAAGATGCCGCTTTAAAAAATTGCTTCATATGAAACATATGAAGCTTCAGTGTAACCTAATGACCTCAACCAAGTGCGGCCGACCATGGGCTGCCGACCATACTACACTTGATCCTAGCCAAAAGGCCGAGAAGCGATAAGTTTTTTAAAATACTTTTCCAATTCAATCAAATCAAATCCAATTCAGAGTCTCAACAAGTTGAGACATTTCAGATCCAGGCTGACAAGACAGGACGGGAGACCAAAACCACCCTGTCCTGGGCCTGATCTATATGAGTCAAGCTGATTGGAGAAGGGGGAGGATCCTCCTCCAGGACTTGAGCTCATTTGCATCTTAGCCAAAAGGCCGAGATGCCGCTTTTAAAAATTGCTTCATATGAAACATATGAAGCCTCAGCGTAACCTAATGACCTCAACCAAGTGCAGGCGATCCATACTACACTTGATCTTAGCCAAAAGGCCGAGAAGCGATAAGTTTTTTTTTTAATACTTTTCCAATTCAATCAAATCAAATCCAATTCAGAGTCTCAACAAGTTGAGACATTTCCGATACAGGCTGACAAGACAGGGCAAGCGACCAAACCACCCTGTCCTGGGCCCGATCTACATGAGCCAAGCTGATTGGAGAAGGGGGAGGTTCCTCCTCCAAGACTTGAGCTCATTTGCATCTTAGCCAAAAGGCCGAGATGTCGCTTTTAAAAATTGAGAAGCGATAAGTTACAGTTGGAAAGTTTACCTTGCTGAGTAAGATTCTGATAAATCTCTGGGCTAGATGTGGGCCAGTGATGAGTTTACATGACTATCTTCAGAGGAAGACTGACAGCTGGCAGATACAGTTTAATGTGGATAGGCATAAACTTTTTTTTTTAAACTTGCCTTTATATATTGTGCCTTTCATCAGCTCAAGACTTTCCAAAGCACCTTGCAGCCACTTGAGTTTAGTCGGTGTTGTAATATGTGAAACGTGACAGCTAATTTGCATACAGCATGTTTCCACAAAGATGACTATTGAATGAGGGATAAATATTGGCAGGGGCACCAAAGGTAACTCCCGTGCTCTTCAAAATAATACCATGGGACCTTTTATGTTCACCTGAGGGTAGACAGGATCTTGGTTTAATGTGTCATCTGAAAGATAGCATCTCTGACAGTCTTGCATCCCTCAATGCTCCATTGAAGTGGGCGCCTGGAGTTTTGTACTCCAGTCCTGGAGGGAAACTTGAACCCTCTAACCTTCTGACTCAGAGCGTGCCACCAAGTGAGCTGCTGATGACACTTGTTATGAAGAGAGGTTGTAGGGAAAGTGTATTAGATTTCTTCAGGGTCAGTTGGACAAGTATCTTGGAAAGGCACATATCACCAATCTGCCACTGTGAGAAGGACGCATAGGTTTTGTTTAGCTTGGTGATTGTGTTGCCATGTCTTTTGGACAATACTGTATGTATGAACATTGAAAAAGCTAAAATACAGTCTGGTTGCTTTGAATTTGCTGTGGTTAAGCTGTAACATTTAGTGCATGCATGCTTTGCCCATCTATTTGGTAGGCTTAGCAATTTTTCTTTTTCACCTACACCCTGTTCTTTGGAGCACAGTATTCTATTAACTTGCATACAGTCTGTACAACTTGTCTGAGGAGGAAGCCCTTTAGTGCCAAGCAGGGTAATTCTTCTTTCATCCATTTCAGAAGGAGCAGCTGCATCAGTGAATGGAGAGGTTCTGTGTAGACGTTGCACTATTCTTCAGTAACTGCAGTGATTTCCTGACTCCTTTATTCTCGTTGCAGAAATAAATCAGTTTGCCTTTAATTTGTAACCGCAGCTGTGCCAGATTCACAGTCTCTTCTCTCCGCTCTCTTACCCACACACCCCCCCCCCCCACCCCCATTCAAATTAGAAATGGGCTGCACCTAGAAGATCTGGTGGTGTCAGTTCCTGAACATGCTCATCCAAAGCCTGCAGTGCACAAGTCCTACAAGCCAATTGCAAGATGGAAAAATCTACCTTATGTGCTGGAGCTAAACTGAAGCTGAATCAGTGCTTGGGGAATGCTGACATTAAAAAAAAAAGTCTCTAACAATTGGGTAACTGGAGTTTTACACAAAAAGCTGCAACCCAGGCTGCCTCTATCCTGCAGTTTGGAGTATATAATGTAACGAGAAGCAGCAAATATTGTGGGTGTAAAGTTTATATTTAAGATCATGGAATAGTTCAGTAAACTTGCAAATTGTATACGTATTTATGCAATATTATGGAAAATTTTGGAGAAATTATTTTTTAAAAACCTAGTTTAAAATAATACGTTGGGAACGTTTTTAGGAAGGTGTAGAGTGGCTGGATTTTCAAAAGCCACAAAGGGCAAGTTCAGGTGGAGGCATGCATTTAAAATCGTGTTCTCAGATGGAGTGACTGGATCCCAACACCTTTGGAATGCAGAGTGGTTAATTGGGAGAAGGGGAACTAGCAATTCGTACAGCTCTAATTAACTGGTTGCCGAGCTTGCTGTAGATCTCATGAAGAATCTTGAGATTTTTCAACCAAGAGGTGCAGCGAAAACAGCAGGTCTGGTACACATCAGTGGATACATCTGTCATGATTACAGTGGGGAGCTAGGAGGGATAATGGATGAATTTGTCAACTGATCCTCAGCTGCTCAACCAGTGGCACAGAGTTGCTGTCACTGGTGATGAGAGGCTTGCATTTATGAACTGAGTGGCAGTATTCTTGTGAGGGATGGGAGGCTGCTGGCAATAATGGCATCAGAGGTTAGTAGAAGAAGCCCTGGTGAACAAACAAGCAACAGAACAGATGAAGGAGTGGAGTTGGGAACAGGCTCCTCTGACATTGAACAGAGTAGGGAGAAGGAGCTTCAATAGATGCACCTTCCTTGTCAAGAGGAAGTCAGGACCACTTAGAAGGGATGAAAGGGGAAGAAGGCATTACCCAAGACATCGGGTGTACAGGCTAAGAGCCATCCACTTGCAGGTAACAATGCCAGTGCCCAAAGTATGTGGTGATATAAAGAAGCCCAGGCATTGGAGGGAACACACTGAGGCTGTTTCTGGGCTCTTGGCAATTGGTGGTGGTGGTCTGGCACAGCCACAAGCCACATTAATCAGCAACCTTACACTTGAATGACTCTTAGCCTTATGACTGATTTGTTCTCTAACTTGCCTGCCTGCCTTGAATAAAAAATTATCCCACAAGCATGCACATCTGAATCATCTCATTGCCACCCAAGTAGATTGAGAATGGTTCACCACTGTCAACAATCTCCTGCTGCACCTAACATGATGCTGCAAGAAACCCAGCTCCCAACCATGACCATTAACACACGTCCTTTTTGACATTGAACAATAATAATACAAGTCTGATCGTGGGCATATGTAATAATTATTAAAGGATAAGTTCACTGCCATACAAATGAGAAAATATCACCCGAGTGACACACAGTGCATCTGATGTGGTGTCCTCTGTTCCCATCAACTTCTACTGGTTTGCTGCCCCTTGTGGCTGAAGATGAGCCGACAGCTTCCTGTTTCATTGGCTTTGCTTGCAGCTGGCATGCATGTGACTTTCATCCTCATGATAGAGGTGCCCTCGCGGACCCCTCTGTGCCTATATATTTCTGGGGCAGCTTCTGTCACAGGGCCTTGACAGGAAGGTGCGGAGGAATGAGTGACTCTGGCCCTGCAACAATTCTTCTGACCAAGGAGGCTAGCAATGATTGACTGGAATGGTATGTTCTGCTCCTCCTTTGAAACTGGCCCTATAGGAAGCACTATAAAATGGTAATGAGAACTCTGGTTGCTCATCAAGGGCCTCAGTACAACAAGCCCCATAGATGAGAGTGGTTGTTTGGGCAGGAGCTCTTCACCTGGAGATTGAGCTATCAAATGACTGCTCTTCATTATCTCCTGTCTCTCCATCACCCATGGCCTGACGTAACAGCGCCCTCACGATCTACCTCTTCCATTAGGGTCAGCTGAGACACACCACCCTTACGAAACAATTCCGTGGAATAGTGCTTTCTCCTCCAACACGAAGAAGAGATCATTACTAGGTCCCGTCACCAGGTCCTTCCTGGTGCTGCTGATTGAGTGCTAGACTTTCCCCGTGAGGCAATAAGAGATGTGAAGTTGAGGATAATTTTACTTGGCTATTCTGTGTCAGCAAAGTCAGAGGTCTAGATGAACAAAACCTAGTCTGCAACAGAAACAGATGAGTTTTGGACACATTTGAATTTCTGGGGGATGGGAAATTGATTAGGAAGATATTAGAACAATTGAATCTAGAGCTAACAAAAATATGGATAAAGGGTTCACCAGGTTGGAGCAGAGGAGGGCAGTGTTATGAAAAGTGGTTTTGATGATGGAAAAGATTTTGGGTCTGCACTGAACCCTACACCATGGGTACATGAATGAAGATGTAACATAGAAATTGCCATTGGTCATTATATGACTTGGCTGATATCCTGCTTTTTTGCAGTTGATGAAGCTAAATATTGGACAGCTGAGGAAAAGGTAACTGCAGTTTTACATCCCTACTGAGGCCAACTTTACTCCTCAGGGCTTTGTATGGCTTTGTTTAGTATGAGTGAGTTGACTGGAGAGAGGGGATGTGTAAGTGGCTCGGAAAGGGGTCTACGACAATAACTAAGAAACCTTGGTTTTTCCAATAGATGCCGTGTAGATGATCAGTAATGTAATGTCACAGTTGAATTTGATGTCTATTGAAAAGCAAAGTAATGCATTTTATGCAATATTCTGGTAAATCAAATAATTTGAAAAAAAAATGGGGAAAAAACTAAAATTGCTAATGTTTTGTTAGTATCAGATTTGATAATAAATTAGTACATTTTATCTCTGTCTAGATGTAATCTGTAATTATGATTACAATATCTTAATCTCGATTGACTGCAAATAATTGATTTTGATATCGATTGTATCATTCACAGTTGAAAAATGCTTCTGAGAATCTGTTGTACTTTGCCCTGGCCATTGCTTCTGTATTTTGACATTCCACCATTAATTTTTAATTTACTTTAACTTTTTTATCTTGGAATTGTGTTTTTAAATTTCAATGTTTATCTGACAATAATGTTTCTTTCATAAACAGGTGGTTTATTTGAACAGTCCCTGACTGAGATAGAGAGTAAAGATCATCATAGAAATCACAGGAGCGCTGCAGTGCAGGAGGCGGCTATTCAGCCCATTGATATTGCTAAACAAACAAAATGATTGTGAACCGAGGAAAAACAGTGAAAGAATATGATTTGCAGGATATATTACATCTACCTTCACCCTAGAGCAGAATGGTTGAAAAGTGTCGCAGTGTGATATTTATCAACACCTCAGAAGTTACATTTATGACATGATTTATCTTTTTATTTTAGGATTGCCTGAAAGCTTGCCAGGAGCAGATTGAATCATTGCTGGTCAGCAACCTGAGACACATTCAGCAGCACCAACAGCAGCAGGACCCTTCAAAGAGGGTGGATGAACTGGACCAGGCCAGCACTCCCACAGATGTGAGAAATGTAAATCTGTGAGGCTGCTGGAATGGAAAGGGCTGTGTGTGATCTTCCCTTTGGGGAGAAATACTTTTGTTTTTCCTTTTTAAAAAAATGCTCCCACATAGAAACTATCTAAAGCTTATTTTAGAAAAACAAAACTGATATTAAAAACTCTGGTGCCTATGGTGTTCTGCAGAAGGGAATCCCACCTTATTTGTTTGCATAATTGCTGTTATATTATCAATGATGAACATGCTTAAAAAGCATAAAATAGCTAGCTAAGTGCAGGCCTGTGTATGTGGGATCAAATGATTTAGATATTTACTATTCTATTTTATGGTGCATGCACCCTCTTCAGATATAAGAACTTTTGTGGCTCAATTTAGATTGCAAAGCAATAGCCTGAGGGATTGGGGAGGGTTGCTGGAAAATAGTCTTCTCTTTTGTGAATGAACCATCTTCAGTGTAGAAGGAATGTAACTGCCATAACATTGACCCTTTCATCTTCCAATGAAGTTCAGTTATTAGCAGATTTGCTATGATGTGGGTATATGTTTTGCCTTAAATAATTAGCATGTGTATGGAAGGTTCCTATTTAAACCTACTTTAACTTCTTTGTGTCTTGGGTGTTTTATACATTTCTTTACTATGTGTCTATGTCTCGTCTCTTCCTATTGTCGTTAGTTCTGTATGCCACTTGCTTTTTCCCCATGTGTCTCTCTCATCTCTTTTCAACATCTTACTGCTCCCTCTCTATCTTTTCCCATGCATTTTTCTCTCTTTCCCCCTTTTCCCATGCTTCTTCCTCTTCCCTTTTCCCATACGTCTTTGCCTTTTACCTGTTGTGTGTGTTTGTGTGTAGCTACTCTCTTCACTGTATCATCTGTTTCTAATTCTGCTGTCCAACTTCTCCCTCCATCAATGTATGTCTCTAACTCTTTCTAATTCCTTCTTCAGAAATGGTTCATTCTAAACACAGCAGCATTGTTAGCTGCTCCTCTAACTGTGGGCCAAACTTGAATGCGTCCAGGGAATTCCTGATTCAACTGCCTGTCAGCTGATTACACTGCCATAGAACTCTGCATTAGAAGATATAACACAGGGTTGTCCAGATTGATGTAGATCTTTTGGTCATCACTATTGATCTTGCAGAGAGATTTCAACTGTGATTACCTAGCATTTTGTGTGACAAGCAGAGAAACTGAACTGTATCCTTCCACTTGAAAAGAGGCATAAAACTTGTCAAAGAGAAAAACTTCCAAATGTTTTGTTTTTGTGCAGACATTGGCCCACAGTTAGCATTATTGTAAACCATTTCATTTGAAAAGCACTTTGAATATATTTCCCAAGGGATGGATGGAATGGTTTATGAAATGGACTTGTTTTTGTTTCCCAGTATCTGGTGTATTATATAATTATGGTGTTGCTGGAAAAAGGAACAACACTTTTATGGAAGACATTCCAGTTTGGGTTGCAACATTCCGCAAATCTTCAGTAACTTCATGTATTTTCAGTGTCATAGAAGGATCTTGTGTGCCACAGGTGTACCGAGCCTTGGACATTTGGATGAGAATCATTGCTGGTGCGAGAATCATTGCTGGTGCAAGAAGCAGCAAATACCATGGTTCACAACTTGTTGTTATTTGAAAAAATTTGTATTCAGTCTACTTGAATTTTTCTGCTCCATCGTTAGGGCATGGATGGTAAAGAGTTGGGGCGGTGTTTATTTGCACATGTTTTGTAACAGTCAGAAATTTGCAAAATGAAGTTATTGATTGAAATGTTGAACTAGGGATTTGTGAAAGGTGGGACTAAAGAAAGTATTCCGGGGGTGGGGAGGGAGGGGGTTAATAGATTTTTGCTGAATTGACACAGCCTGACCTGGATTGATGAGGGTAGAAAATGGAGTACGAATCTTTATTTTGCGCTGCTATGAAAAGCTATGATTTTTTTCATTCTTATTCACATTAACAGTACTTGGCTGTATTGTTTCACTGAGTGTGCTGCTATTTTATAAACATTTTTATAATATATTATTTTACTGCTTAAGTTTCAAAATCCTGAAGTAGTGGGTAATGGAAAATGAGTACATTGATTTACTGGAAGTGCCCATGTACAGTTTTTTCCAGTATTGTTTCATGATTTTCTTTTTGTCACATTCTGCAAAGACAGCATAGTTACCTCAGGTTTACTGGACAATAAAATGGTTCATATTCACAATACCTCACACTTCTACAGTTTCTGGGGAACCTTAAAGGCTTCGTTGCTATAAAGAAATATGGTTGGGCACACTGTAGTACAGTGCTGCCTCAGCTGAGATGCACAAGCTGGTTGCACAAGCAAAAGGCTCCCTTCTGGGCTCAGTAACATTACCATGTACCTCATTTACTTTCAGATGCACAACTCTGTTCTTAAACTTTTTGCTTTACTGTGTGATGCCATATCAATACAATGTTATTCTCTCACAAAGTTCTCTTATGTTTTGTTATTCATATGGTTAGGGATGAGTAGAGAGCATTTATAGTTTGAGTACAATGTGGAAAACTTGTGGGAGTATATGATCAGTTGATGGGTACAAAGCTGAATTCAGTAGATTTGTGAATTGTTTGTTCAGTATTGATTTTTATTCAACTTATAATGACTTTGGATCATGGTTTTATGGTGTGAAGGAAATAGGCATGTCTTATGGACAATAAAGTCGCTTGGTCCAAAGTGCATGTGTGTGGGTCTTTTTCACTCTTATTTTCACACGTGTCACCCAAAAAGTGGCAACTCTAGTTTTCACGACTTAATTTTAACATGCATCATACTCATAGGATGTGAGCTAATACAGCTTATGCTAAGTGATGCATTCTGATGAGTAGAGCAGAATCTTGAAAGACATTTAAATGTAACCAAGTTGCATTGTTTGATCGGGTAAGAATTGGATATTATGGTTAATTCATTGTGCCTTGGTTTACTAATTGTGGTGCTATGCAATAGGTAATCCATCACAGATTTGGGATATAATGCTACCGTGTAATGGTGTGGCTCTGTCCACAAAATCCACATAGTTTTGGGATTCTGCTGTTAGTGTCACCATCCATTTTGGACACCTGAAACATTCCTTCTGTGGGTGTTCATTGTCATAACCAGCTGAACCACGGAAGACCCGGAAACATTCAGATCATTTCAAAAGGGGGATGTCAAAATTTCCTTCTACCTGGAATAAATTGAGGATTCCTGTCTTTTGATCATTTGGTTACTAAGTAAGAAGTGTCACAACACCAGGTTAAAGTCCAACAGGTTTATTTGGTATCACGAGCTTTCATCAGGTGAGTAATATATTGCTTTATTGGAAGATTATAGGACATGTTAATACTTCCCCCATTTAATTCAATTACAGTAGATCTCACTTGTATCCATGTTAGTAACCATCACGTTGGATGTGCTCAGACTGCAAATAAAGAATTCCAATTGACCATTTATACTACTGTTATGAAGATTTAGCCAAGCAATTCCAAACCAAGGTTTCCTGCAAATGTTTATGTTGGCCTCTATATTGAAAGGTCAAATGCTGTAGTTTTTCCATACAGTAAACCATAATTCTAGAAATACTAAGTCAGACTACCTGAATAAAGCAGCTATGGGAAAGGTAAAATTGTTCTGGTGGTATACTGATTAAATTTCATGTCACACCAATTTGTGACATTTTCAAATGGATAAATGTGTTGTATGAGTCATAATCTCATTGCTACTATGATTTTTTATGACTTGAGTAAGTCTCTTTAAGATAAGCCCTACGAGATGTTTTAACAGCTTGGAAATTATTGCCATAAATATTAAAATTAGATGACTAATGTTTAATGGTGACAGTATTTTAGTGGAACTTTCTGATCTGGTTTTGCTTTCACTCCCACTTGCCAATGGAGTATTCACAGTGCTATGATTAACCCAACATGAGCCCATTCAATGTGTACTACAAAACAAATGACATATTTAGAAGAGGAAAACAATCCAAAAATGATGCCTGCTTGTAGGAATACCTGGTGCTGACTAGGTTTGCTGTAAAGTCAATGTGCTTTCCATGTTATCAATATCTAAAGTGGCAAATTGTAAATACTTGCAATTTTAAAACAATTGGGTGAAATAATGTACCGTCTGTAAAGGTATGCAATAGGTTTGGGTGCCCTCAACCCAGCTCCAAGGAGACAATCAAAACACTAGCTCACAATCCAGCACTTTTTAAAGAGTGGCAATCTCTCAAAAGGGTGAGTAGCAGAATTGGAAAAAAATGCATGGCGAGGTTGAGTTTGCAACACTTCTTGGGAGTGTCAGGAAGCTTCATTAAGTATATGGCCATACGGTTTCTGTCCTGGTAGTGCCTACCAAAGTCATCAAGATGTGTGCGCAGTAAACCAATTTATCAAGGTGGGTGCAGAACAAATTGAGCTTGTTTACTTGGTGGAAAATGCTGTCAGAATTGTGTGGTTTCAAATCAATGTTGAATCTCAAATAATACTATGTGGAAGCAACAATGCTGAGTTCTTGTATTTTTTGCTGACAATGGGTCTAATCCTCGTCTCCATTTAAAGATTAAGATAACCTTTTTGGCACTGGAATTTAAAAACGACCAGAAGCCATAATTTGAATCTTGTAGCTCTGATGTAAAAGTATTTTTTTATCTAAACCTGCTTGTAAAAATTATTGTTTTATCTACCTGAGCATATTATAGAAAACAAAATGAATTAAACTAAGATGGATAACAATCTTGCTAGTCAGATTAAAATATGAAGTGGTACATGGTGGATTATGCTTGCAATCTCTGTTTTTACAGTATGTGAACAAACAGATATCAGATTATAGAGCAAAGATGAGTTAAGGGGTAGTGAGGTGCATATTCAACATGTTTCTCACTCTCCTATGCTACTTTGCCCCCAAATACTTACCATACTTGCTGTGCCTAAAAATGTTTCCAGCTTTCTCCCATTGCGGCATCATTCTAAATGTTTTACCAATTTCCTTATTCAATATTCAGCTTTTATTTTGAAATCCACTTTCCAATGGCCTCAATTTAGTGGAATGCAACTTGTATATCAAAACTGTCTATCAATGCAGGCTTTTCAGAGAAAAATAGACAGTTGTGGACTTAGTCTGGAAAACCCCACAAAAATTTGGAAGTTCCTGTGTAATAAAAATGGAATTTGACTTGTTCCGTCATAAATTCTTGACCTTGCTGATCAATTCTTCAGTTTGTTTTTTAAAAAAATCTTTCTAACAGTAAATTATAAATAAGAATATTTTAGTAAAAGGTTCTTTTCAGGCTTCCATCACTCGTGTTAACGCCAGTGGTTTGACAGCAGTCCCAATCCATGTTATGCTGCCTCTAACCACATTTTCTAACCTATTTCTCACTACTTGTTCTGTGGAATGCACAGCCAATGCAAGGCCTCAGTAAGAAATATTCAAAGTTTAGAAGCTTGAAAATACAGAGTTGTTGTGCTGCTCCTATGCTCCAAGTGCAAAACGAACCAATAAACTGCCCAGTAAACAAACATTTTGTTGGTCCGAATCACTGTTTCTTGTGTCTGTGCTTCAGGTAAAATATTAGAATTCAGCAAATTTATTTTACTTATTTATTTACCCTCAACTTCATAGTATGAAACTATGTTGGAAATAACCCATAGACAACACATCATTTATGGTTTGGCTGGATTAGTACAACCACTAGTTCACTTCTATATGGTTTTTGGGATTATTTCAGTTACCATGTTGTTTCTTATAAAAAGTAATCTAGATTTCATTTCCAATTGTTGTTTTCAAGCATTTTTGTAGATCGTAGCTTTTTAATACAAACTGATTTACTTTAATGGTACAAGCCACCAAGGCAGCTTGCTTTTGTCTTGAATTCCTATCCCGTTTCTTGAAAGTAGAAACTTCTGTTGAGATTAAGTTTCACAGCCATCTATTCGGCAGCACTTCCTGTCTTGGTGAGGTTATTTTGCACAAATCTGAGGCAAATGCTCAAGAATTAAATACTTTACACCTGGAACTGACGTTTTGTGGATTTATAAGACAATGGCAGGAACACCGTTACATTGTGTTACAGCACATTGCCACTCCACGACAGAAGGTTTTGGCAAAGTTCTACACTTTTTTGAGCCCAATGACTTTTGTTATGTTGCAAAGAAAGGTTTAATTCATTAAGCCTGTAAAATATGTTGCCTAAAAAGCCCGGTAAAACCTGGAAATACTGGATGAAAATTGGGTTGATTTCAAAACATGCAGCACTCCTTGAGTTTATAGATTCTTGCCAAAACTTTACCACAGAATAGCTGTCTAACATGTTTGATTATCTTCGACTGTACTTGCAGTTAAAAGTTTATTTTGAAAAAATGTTGGTGTATCTTTTGAGGGCAGGATGTTTGGTCTCCAAGTTCTGTTTTATTTTGCTTGGTATCATCGTATGGTATTCTGCGAAAGAACTTCAACAAAATTGACATTTACCAACTTTTTTTAGTCTTAAACATATACACACTGGAAAAAGTTCACTGAACGCAAGCCCCTGAAAAGGTTTAAATGCAAATCCTGACCTTTGCTATAGGAATCGATAGATGTAAACTCCCAAGTACAAGAACGGAGGTTTGTATTTTCTATTTTCCTTTTGCCCGGCTCGTTATGGTGAGCGGGCGGGTAAGTGGAGCTGAGTCCACGAAAAGATTAGCCATGATCTTATTGAATGGCGGAGCAGGCTCGAGGGGCCAAATGGCCTACTCGCGCACCGAGTTCTTATGCTCTCCTACTTGTTAGAGGATCAAAATTTGGAACCTTAAGCTTAAAAAATTTCTTTCCTTCTCAATTTTTGAACATTTAAAAGTCATAGTTGCATCACTTAGTGCATGGAAGGAGGGGAAATCATGAATAAATCATGGTTAAATTAAAGGACTATTAATCCAGAGGCCTGATTGAATAATCTGGAGTTGAGTTCAAAACCCACTATGACAGCTGGGAACTTAAATTCAATTGGACAAATCTATAGTAAATAGCTAATATCAATAATGTTAACTATGCAATTACCAGTTTGTTAAAAATCTGTCTGTTTCACTGATATTCTTTTGGGAATAAATCTGCCATTCTTATGTATGTGACTCCAGGATCACAGCATTGTAGTTGATTTTTAACTGCTGTTATGACTGGTTGGTAGGAGTCCACAGTTCCTTGAGCCCCACTACACACAGGTTCCACCATCAGTTTAAAAAAATTTAATTCACTCACCAAAAGGACAATTATTTACCTTCACTACTGTTAGGCCCAGAATAAAAGACTTTAACCAAGCTTCTTTCAATAAACTCAGCAATGGATTTATTATAAAACACCAGTTGTTGTAAATAAGTTGCAAGAACTGGTTAACACAATTGTAAACCAGAAATATAACCATCTACCCTGTTTTAAAATACCCTGTAAGAAGTCTCACAACACCAGGTTAAAGTCCAACAGGTTTATTTGGTAGCAAACGCCATTAGCTTTCGGAGCGCTGCTCCTTTGTCAGGTGAGTGGGAGATCTGTTCACAAACAGCAAACAGGGCATATAAAGACACAAACTCAGTTTACAGAATAATGATTGGAATGTGAGTCTTTACAGCTAATCAAGTCTTAAAGGTACAGACAATGTGAGTGGAGGGAGCATTAAGCACAGGTTAAAGAGATGTATACTGTCTCCAGCCAGGACAGATAGTGAGATTTTGCAAGTCCAGGCAAGTCGTGGGGGTTACAGATAGTGTGACATGAACCCAAGATCGGTTGAGGCCGTCTTCATGTGTGCGGAACTTGGCTATCAGTCTCTATTCAGCGACTCTGCGCTGTCATGTGTCGTGAAGGCCGCCTTGGAGAACGCTTACCCGAAGATCAGAGGCCAATTGCCCGTGACCGCTGAAGTGCTCCCCCAACAGGAAGAGAACAGTCTTGCCTGGTGATGGTCAGGTAGACAACGTTGGCTGAGTTGCAAGAATATGTACCGTGTACCTGGTGGATGGTGTTGACATCCACCAGGTACACACTCTTGCAACTCGGCCAATATTGTCTACCTGATACGCTGCATGGTACGTTGGGGAAACCATGCGGACGCTACGAAAACGGATGAATGAACACCACTCGACAATCACCAGGCAAGACTGTTCTCTTCCTGTTGGGAAACACTTCAGCGGTCACGGGCATTCGGCCTCTGATCTTCGGATAAGTGTTTGCCAAGGCGGCCTTCACGACACACGACAGCGCAGAGTCGCTTAGCAGAGACTGATAGCCAAGTTCCGCACACATAAGGACGGCCTCAACCGGGATCTTGGGTTCATGTCACACTATCTGTAACCCCCCGGACTTGCAAAATCTCACTAACTGTCCTGGCTGGAGACAATACACATCTCTTTAACCTGTGCTTAATGCTCCCTCCACTCACATTGTCTGTACCTTTAAGACTTGATTAGCTGTAAAGACTCGCATTCCAATTATTATTCTGTAAATTGAATTTGCGTCTTTATATGCCCTGTTTGCTGTTTGTTAACAGATCTCCCACTGACCTGACGAAGGAGCAGCCCTCTGAAAGCTAGTGGCGTTTGCCACCAAATAAACCTGTTGGACTTTAACCTGGTGTTGTGAGACTTCTTACTGCGTTTACCCCAGTCCAACGCCGGCATCTCCACACAATTAAAATACCCAGCATGTATACGCAAACAAAGGGCTAGAGTCATTTGGGGAATAGATTGTGGGGGGGGGGGGGGGGGAGAGGATAAAGTTCACAAGGTTTTGATGCTGTCAATCTGGAGTCCCTTTGTGCGCACACATTGCTAGTTTCAGTAGAGGCCTGGAGGTTCTCGGTGTGGAGGAAAATATGACCATTTCAATCCTCAATGTTTCAGCCTCGGGTTTTCCAAAGACAGCTGGACATTGTTAACCACTCTATCTCGGGCAAGGTAAGGAGAATGACAGCTGGGCAGCTTCTCACTTTGAGTTCCGTCCCAATTGAATTTTTAAAAAGGTTCAAAGCTTCAAACTCCTCCCTGTCATGTGATTTCCAGTAAATCACTAGCCTTTGCCTTTTAGCCAGTTATTAAAATAATTGCAGTGCAAACAAGCCACGCAGTTCTTCCCCCTCTACAGTACCATGCTGATAAGCTGATTTCATGGAAAAGGAATTCTGGCTCCCAGTCCAAAGGTGAATTTATGAACTTTTAAAATCCAAGTGTCCAAATAATGCAATGTTCTTAATTTTAAAATAATAGAACAGTTTATGAAGATATGGTTTCCCCTATACATCTGAACTAACCTAGCATGCTACTCTTGGGGGGAGATGATGATGGTGTGGTGGTAATGCCACTGGCCGAGTAATTCTGAGGACACTGGTTCAAATCTCTCAGTAGCAGCTGATGCTGTTTGAATTCCATTAATGAAGAAATAAGAATAAAATATCTTGACCAATCATTGGACACAAACGCAAGCCCAACCCAGTCAATTCTCAAAGTTGTTCTCACTTAACATCTGGGGACTTGTGCCAAAGTTGAGAGTTTGGGCTCATTGTGAAAGAGCTAACACAAGGGGAAAAGCCTACTTGACCTCAACATCAATCTGTTAGAGATGCATCAGTCCTTGAGTGCACTGGTAGTGATCTTATAAAAGACAAGTCCAATCTTCACACTTGAGGTTACCTTCTGATGTATTATGTGGCTTTAGGATAGATTCAGAACCGATCTAGCCTCTTGAAACTTGACATCCACGGAGCAGTGTGGGCCATTAGCAGCACAATTCTAGTCATCCAACAATCTGAAACCTCATTGTTCAGCATTTATCTTGTCACCATCAAGGCAGAAGACCAATTCTGATTCAATGAGAATGATGCCAGGAACAGCACAAAGTGAACCTCGAAATGAGGTGCCTTTTTTTTAGTGTGTGCAGTAATCACCAAGTCTGGCAATAGCTTCCGCAGTGGTCAACTGGAGCTGCTGAATTTTCTTAGTGGGGCAGTCTTCAATGATGTCAGTCATTGATGGGGTGCACCGTAACTGCAATCTAGGTTACCTGCAATGCCGCATGTGTACCAATTTGCTGCATAAAGACCTTGACAGCAATGTTTGAGTGATTGATGTTGGTGTGGCAGGTTGAAGCTGGATCGGTGGGCTGTGGGATCTGTGATGAGGAAGTGGTTTTTAATGGTGGTGTGTTGATGCCATTCTCACTGCCACAGGGCCTCTTATTCCTTGGCATGGTGGTCTTAGCCATACGAGCTGGTGTGTTGGGAGGCAAGCAGCCAGTGGATTATCAGTAAGGTCTTCGTATAGCAGCAGGCTTGGGTTGGTGTCGACCTTCTCCAAGAGCAATCTCCCTCCTTATTTGAGGGGGTGGGATGTTGCTCAAGATTGAGAGCCAGGGGTTGAGTTAATTGGAGGGTACCAACTGGTGCATGGTACTCTGCAGTCAAATAGATGATGGCAAGAGCTGAATTCCTGCAGGTTGAGCATCTGCACCCAACCAAGAGCCAGCAAGTTTGCTGAGGAGGTTGTTCCACATTTTGATCTAACCTGCTGTCTTGCTCAGAAGTTTTTTGAATGTTAGTATTCGGTCAAGGGTAACATCGAGATAAACACGATGTTTGTAATTTGGTCTCTTTTGCCATTCAAAGAGATGTTGAGTACCCTCTTGGCACTGGCATGATGGTGATGGAATAAATTTGAGACTGTTTTGTTGCTGCTGGGCTGAAGGCTCCATATCTTACCATAGTTGGCCAGCTTTGCAACCTTGTTGTTTAGTATTGCCTCCAGTTTAGAAAATGCCCAAGCCTGAGGCACAGTAGATGTTGTCATAATGTTTGGAGGAGAAGCTACCACAGAATTACAAGTATGCTAAATCATTTATCCAGATTCAATGGTATTATCATCACTGAATCGCTATCAATATCCTGGATTTACCATTGACTGGAAACTTAACTCTGGCTACAAGAGCAGGTCAGTGTAGATTACCAGCACCTCAAGATTGGTGTAGAATCTCCATGAATTGAAGATTAATCCCCAGGGCCCTGCTGTCTGCAATACTGGAGAAAAATCATCAGGGCATTGAAAATGTTTTTTTGTCATTTTCTTTGAGCCTTTCTCTTTACCGACATAAAAATATTGGGAAGTGGAGGGGAGGAGGCCAATAGTCAGGCATCGTACAATTAGGTAATGAGTCTTTTTTGCATACGAAGGCAGTGCATCACAAGAATGAATGTGTTGGCTGACTAATAGCTGGAGTATTGGGGGCGGGGTGGTGGGCAGGGAACTTCCAAGAATACATTTAAACACAGTTGACAAACCCTATCAGGAATCTGGGTGTACTAGGGTGAGTGACTCCCCAAAACTTTCCATCACTTGCAAGGCACAAGTGGGGGAGCAAGAATGCAATATCATGCACTAATGCCATTTAGGGAAGCAAATCTGCCGTCCTTACACGTCTGGCCGACATGTGACTCCAGAGCCACAGCAAAGTGGTTGACTTTCAACTGCCCTCGGGCAACTAGGGATGGGCAAAAAAAAATGCTGTCCAACCAACGACACCCATGTCCCACAAATGAATGAGAGAAGACTTGCCCGGATGAGTGTAGAAGCGGGTGACGGTGTGAATGGGTGCGGGTGTGAATAGGGCGGGAAGTGAGAATGAATGGGAGCAGAGTGGCGGGAATGGAACGCTGAATTGTTCGCGTCACCGGGAAGCCTCCCGCTCCGATTGGTTGCTATGCGGGTGATGTCATGGGCCGGGCCAGCCTATGGGAGGGCGGTTTGCTGCGATGTGATGCTGTTTTGCGGGAGAGCCGGCTGCTGGGGCAGCATGAAGTTCGGCGTCACCTTGGTTCGCCAGTGAGTAGAGCGCCGGGTTAGGGAGGCTTGGGCCGGCGGCGGCTGCTGCCTGAAACACAGGCCTCATCCTGCGCTGCTGGGCCGTTGCGCTCTCTGCTCACACCACTGGGGATTGCCATCTATCCGCAGCCCTGGCTGGGCGCAGCAACCTGAGTTACTCATCCCCTGCTTGCTCGCTGGGCCTGTTTGAATATTGTCGGGAGGGACGATTCATAACCTTGGTGCCTCTCTGCTGGGTTAATGCTAACTGGCAGCTTGAAGTCCCATCAGTATCACAAACTTGTGAAGAGTGTAGAGTCATTGACTGGAAATGCATTCATGGCCCGTGTGGAGAAGAAATTGGATATTGCTCTTGGGGCTAAACGTATCAAGGGATATTGGGGGCAAGGTTGGGGGGGGATTAGGATATTGAATTCGATGATCAACCATGATCATAGTGAATGGTGGAGGAGGCTCTAAGGGCCGAATGGCCTACTCCTGCTTCTAGTTTCTATGTTTCACAATGTGCACCCACCAGGCCTAAGATTGAAAAACAGAAAATGCTGGAAAACCTCAGCAGGTCTGACAGCATCTGTGGAAAGAGAATAAAGCCAACGTTTCGAGTCTGACTTGAAACATTGGCTCTATTCTCTCGCTACAGATGCTGTCAGACCTGCTGGGATTTCCCAGCGTTTTCTGATTTTGTTTCAGATTCCAGCATGTGCAGTATTTTGCTTTTATTTAAGCCTAAGTTTTGTCCCTTGGCCTGAGACTTCAACCCATTCTCTCTCCACAGATGCTGCCTGATCTCTAGAGCATTTCCAGCGCTTTCTGTTTTCACGTTGAAACATTAACCGTGTTTCTCTCTCCACCGTTGCTGCCAGACCTGCTGAGTTTATCCAGCATTTTATGTTTTTATTTCAGATTTTCCAGCATCTGCAGTATTTTGCTTTTGTTTTCTCTCACTAAGATTGGACACTCCTAACTTATCTGGTTAAAGCACACCTTTCAAACTTTACGCAAAGTCGTAGGGACATTAATAATCCAACATTCATCTTGTGCAACTTGAGGTGGAGGGTGTTAGTAGTTCGGGGAAAAAAGCCAAAGGACGTTGCAGCACTGGAGCAGGCTGTTGCTCTTTGAGAGTTATCTCAAATTATTAGCACTGCCTTACTCTGTCCCATAGCCCTGCAGTTTTTTTCTTTCCCATATGTATGCATGTATAACCACCCCATTCTCTTTTAAAAGTTCCTGTTGAATCTGCTTCAATTGTCTTCAAGCAATGGAATTGTGAAATCAATGTGACTAAAATTTTTAAAATGTTTTTTCTGCATAACCAAATGAGGGTATTTACTTTTAATGAAAAAGTGAACGTTAGTGAATTTTGCAGTTACCTTTTTCACCCATCAGGTTGTATATTCAAAGCTGGCATAAGGTACATGAGGGGAGAGCACAGTGCAGAATTTGGCATGATGTAATCAAATCCCCATGATTAAATTTTGCAACAAACCAGAATCACTTTTTAAGTCCGAATGTAATTCTTTATATGGCATTTAGTTTTTGTCTTAGTGGATTCCATCTGGATGTTCACTTCTCTGTCTGCAAATTTCGTGACGCATTTAAAACTGGTTTGCCCCAAATGTCATATTCCTGTTTGAGCCTGAGTATGCGGCCTACTGCAATGTGCTTTGTGGCACTGAGTGGCAGTAGCAGGGTTTCAGGTAGTGAGGTTTTCCAGATTTCGGAGCACTGCTGATAATGCACACATGCTTATTTGAACTCCAAATAGGCCCAACTGGTGCCACACAAAAATAGAGAAAAGAAATTAGTGTCAATGTGAATACATGTGATGCCAAGCTGAATGTTGTCCACAGAAATATTAGGTATGCCGTGAGTTGCTTTGAATCTTGCATACTGTGACAGGCCAACATTTGAGATCTGTTCCAGTGAGATAAGCTGGATGGATGGCTCCTGGGGAATCTATCTATCCTCTTTGACCTTGGCTGATGAGACTAATTGCCATGACAACCAATAAGGCCAAGCAACAAAACAGTGAGGTCTATGCCAAAACCTGGGTTCATAACTAAGCAGTGTTTTGAAGCAATGATTCTGTTGCCTGGGCGACTTAGTGACTTTTAGTACACATGACAGAAATTGTCCAAGCTAGTGATGATGTGCTGTATGCTCTATAACATTACAATCAATGGAGGCATCAGCATGCAGGCGATGAGCAGGACAAAGAGAGATTCAAGGATGTGGATGAGACATTCTTGCGTGGCAGCCAGTAGTGTCAAAAGATCATTCCAACATTCTTCAGCTGAGCTGCAGCATTGTCATTGAAAAATGGTGGGCCATCATGACTGTTCCTTCCACTTGTCCTTGCAGTGCTGATGCTGTCCTGCAGCTTATAAGAAAGGTACAGTCACTTCCTGGAATTGGTGACTGCTAGCTATTTGCCAGCAATCCGGGTTAGTGATTGGGGGAGACTGGGAGAATAAGGAATCCAGCTCTTTAAGGTACAGTGCATTTAATGTGAAGGGCCGTTCTGCATTCACTCTGTATGGTCTATTCTGCTATTAATGGACATTACTTTTACCATTGATCAGCTATAGATACATGGCATAATACACATACTGTTGATGTAGAAAGGGAGGCTTTCATCATGTTGAATGCCAAGCAAAATGTATCATCCTCTTAATGGACTCCACTTCTGCGGAATTACTTGCTGGTTGTGGACTGTTCAATTCTGGAATTCCCATTTCATTGTGTAGCGAGCCCAACAAAATCAAGCGTGCTTCTTTCCAGACATTTCTTAAGAGAATTGACCACACCTGTCTTCACATTTGAATTGTGTACCTGCAGCAAGCAGAATAATGAGACACTGTAATATGACAGTTTTTACGTAGATTCAGTAACTTGAAAACTGCTTGGCTTAATTATCCTACAATTGCACAATGGCTCATTTTTTGTTTCTTATGATTGTGTATATGTGACGTAGGCATGGAAAGACGAGCTCTCCATTACCAATTTTGTCTTGTTGATCATTGCCTTGCCCTACCTTGGATGGATCAGGTATTCAGTTATTCTAAGCAGCAGTCAGAGAATCTCAGAATGGTTGCTGCAGAGGAGACCATTTGGCCAATCGTGTCCCCGCTGGCTGTCTGAAGGAACAATTCCCACTTTTTCTTCCTGTAGCCCTGCACATTCTTCCTTTTCAGATAATCCGAATCCCTCTTGAATGCCAGTTTTGGGCTTGTAATAGGCTTCGAAACATTGTCATGCTGAGTGTTCAGACGGTGGCTTTCTGGAGCACTTCCTTAGGTATTTTCTTCTTATTTCCAAAGATGAAACCTATCTGAATTCGTCCTGTAATCTGAAATGTGTATAACAAATTGTTTTGGAGCTGTGATCCTTCAGTTCTTGTGTACAGCAATGGCACTGCACTCAGGCAGTTGTGTTCATTTCTGTATAGAATTAATCGTTGTGTGATTGATCTGTAGAGATTTATGAATCTGGTATTGTGAAGTGGGAGATGGTGGTGTAGTGGTAATGCCACTGGGCCAGTAATTCAGAGGCCCAGGCTAACACCCTGCTTCAAATTTCACCATCTGCCATGGTGCTATTTAAATTCAATTAATAATTCCTGGTGTATAGTAATTAGTAATGGTGACCATGTTATTTAAAAAAAACCTTTCTGGTTCATTAATGTCCTTTAGGAAATGAAATTTGCCATCTTTACCTGGCCTGGTCTACATGTGATTCCATGTGTTTGATTCTTAACTGCCCTCTGAAATGGCGAGCAAGCCACTCAGTTTCCAGCTACCTAGCTATGGGCAACAAATGCTGGCCCGGCCAGTGATGCCCACATCTCCTGAAAGAAAGGGGGAAAAAAGTATGAAACTGTGATTCTTACTGTTTATTGGTTTAACATTGTATTTCTTTAAACATTTTTTTAGTGGTGAAACAAGATACAATAAAGCAAAGGTTCTTCAAGGTAAGTATTGTTCAAAAATAACGTAATGTTTTATCTCAAGCGTAGATTTCCAATTATGATTAGCTGTGCAAAAAGAAATAATAAGCAAGTATTCTGTGGAGACTCTGCTTTTGAAATATCTTCTCCCCTTTATTCATTTGTGGGTTCCCCTGTGTTAAGGAACGTTCTTGGGAAGGTGAGTTGCTTGCAGGACTTGACTAACTGCCATCAAGAAAAGGATGCTCGGATGTGTGCAAAGATGTAGTGAAGTGGCTAAATCTCTTAGCTTGATCCTCTTGATTTGTTTTTACTTCTTGCCGGTTCTTTCAGTTTAGCTGTGCTGCATGATGTAATCCACCATTAACCAGTCTATGCAGCATTGTTCTACCACTCTACCATTCATTTTCTACTTAAAAGTGATCTTTACACAAGCTGCTTATTATTATACGCTATCTTCTAACACAAGTAAAGGTAAAAGAAGATTTATTATTTGCTTGTAATTTGACTAAACTACTCATAAAACTTTAATGTATGAAGATGACACCGAGGGCAACATCCTCTAGCCCTGGAAGATTTTCAGGCCTTGAACCCGATCACGATCAAACCCTACCTGCACGATCTTCCCAGAGGTGCATAATTAACAACCTACCTCCACATCTGCCTTCCAGTTAGGGACAGCTGATGGTCTGCACAGTCAGGAGGGCAGTTTCAGCTCCTGCAGTTGTGGGTGATTTGGCAGCCCTGCCAGGCGAGGTGGGCGCCACTGATGGAGTTGGGAAATGGCAAGGATGCCTCACAATGGAGGCCCCATTTGAATGCTTCTGGAAATTTTAAAATTAAGCTTAAGCAATGGGATGCAGCTGTAGCCCCCTCATCTCCATGGCTTTGGGATGGAACGAGGCATCAATGGCTTTCCCCCCAACCCCTACTCTGCCCAATTCCCTGGCCTGCTGCTGGGATGCTTAATCTCAATGGGGGGCCCAACTGCCATCAGGAAGATGCTGACAGTGTCAATAATATTCCCACTGGTGAACACTTCATTGCTACAAATTGTTTACTTGCCGCTATTGGTTTGACCCCTCCTCTGGCAAAATAGCTTGTGCATGAGGTAGAGATGCCGGCGTTGGACTGGGGTAAGCACAGTAAGAAGTCTCACAACACCAGGTTAAAGTCCAACAGGTTTATTTGGTAGCACAAGCTTTCGTAGCACTGCCCCTTCATCAGGTGAGGGGCAGTGCTACCAAATAAACCTGTTGGACTTTAACCTGGTGTTGTGAAAATAACTTGGAGGCAGGAATACATTGGGAAGCCACAGGTTTCAGAAGATTCTACTCTTAATCAGGAGGATGTCTTATCTAATTTGGCTGAAAGATCTTGGCACTGAGAAGTAAGTAGACTTTAAACTACCAGGTTAAATAAAATATAGTCCACATGTAGATTAAACCTCTTCCAACTCGATTGTAACAGTGCCATTGTGTAACATCAAAAGAAAATCACATAGTCCTCAGCAACTGAAACCTCTTTCTGACACAGACCATCGTAATGATCTTGAGGGATTGTCAACTTAGTTTTAAGTTTTGCTATACATCTGTGCTGTGCACCCCCATTTACTTAGAAACAAGATTTCCCAAACTCCTGTTATGTTGGATTTTTACAGGAGAACGTTAGCCAACTTGTCACATCTATACATTGTGGCAAATGGATACCAATCATTACACACACAGAAGAAAGGGTGTTCTGCAGACTTAGCCACCCTTTTACTTTGTTCTTCTGTATAATTTTCAACACTTCTACAATTATGTCTCTTAAAAAACATTAAGCACAAAAAATATTGCTCTTGTATCTTTTTATCCCTTTTCAGGGCAAGGAGTGGATGAACCGCTGTCCGAGTTTGGCTTCAAGCAGGCGAAGGCTGCGGGTCAGGCTCTCAGGGAAATCAGGTTCTCTCATGTGTTCTCAAGTGACCTACAGCGTGCTAAACAGGTGCTTTTTACCTTCATTCTGTTGATTTTCTTCAAGTGATGATTTAACTTCAAGAAGTTATTGGTTTTGTGACTAGCTTTTTTGTATCTAAGTTGGACGAAAATGCAACATGCTAGTAACTGTTTCAGGAAAATAAGAGTTATTGAATGTTGAAATAATAAAGATGAAAGTGCTGTAAAAGCAAAGTAGCTCTTCAGTTCCCTAAATGAAGGAAGGCCCATGATCTCCTCCATGACTAGTGCAAGGAGACAGGTCCCAAATCCACTCCAATCCCAACAGGGATTGAACCAATGCTGTTAGCATCAATCTGATTTACACTGGTCATCCAGCCAACTGAGACATGTGAAAATAGACATGGAACTTTTTTCAGAATGTGAGATTGTGAACCTGCCATGTTTCAAATAGCGATGTTAAAGTCTCCAATTGCTGGGAAGATAAAGCATCTTTGTCCCATTTAGCAATCTTTTCATCTTAAAACTTTTGAGAATTATTAAACGTTGATTATTTTTTGGTGCTGATGCTTGTTATTTGTTAACGAGCATAGTTGAATGTTTGACTCTGAGTTTGATGGTGCTGTGGGTCTATGCTCTATCCTTTCCCATTCGGTACCTAATCCTGAATGTGACTCAAAAAATACTTCTGTAAATATTCATTATATAATTTTGACCACTTTTTTTTAAAAAAATGGTTGAGATACAATTTGAGACAAAGTAACAAAAAAATAATATAGAATAAGAACAGCTCCTGCTGTACATCCGCTTTTCTTGCAAAACTGAACTTGCCATCAAAAGAAATTAACTCTTTCTATTTTAATGTATCCCATCAGAGAAGTTTTGCATTTCCAGCAAAACAATAATTGTGTTGGACAAAGTAATGATTAAGAACTCCTTTTTGTAAACTTTATGACTTTTCTACAAATTGGTTTTATTTGCTGCTAATTCACTGCATCGTTCCTCTGTTTCAGACTGCATCTGCTATTGTATTAGAGAATAGTTGTGGACATAAACTTGAAATAGTCTCTGATACAAGGCTTCGAGAAAGAGTAAGTATCAAACGTAAAAGAATGTCTAAAATAATACATTACGAAATAAACTGGGACTCTGAATAGGTTGACAAGTGATTTCAAAAACGCCATGGCACATGGATTTTCACAAAGTATGTAATCTGTTGTAAAATATTGCATTTAAGCTGAAGTTGTTTATATAGCTCGCGGATCAGCTCACCAGAAAACGAAATAGCTCTGTGACAAAAAAAAAACTGCCTTGTAGCAGGGCACACTCCAGTGACCCAAACTTCCAGCTCATGGTTTTGCTTTTCATACCATTGCAGTTTTCTTCCCTGTAACCTCCTAATAGTTTTCCTGTGCGTGTAATGCACAAGAAAGTGAACAGTCTATTGAATTACTATGTTTCACATCTGCTAGGTATTAGCAGATATGAAACATAGCCTTATGCAAGCCATAAATCAGCTTATGGCATAAAAACAGTAACTGAAACATAGGAAATAGGAGTAAGTCATTCAGCCTATTGAGCCTTCTCCATCATTCAGTGTGATCATCGCTGATTCTGTATCTCAACGCCATACTCCCACTCTCTCCCCATACCTCTTGATGCCTTTAGTGTCTAAAAATCTATTTATTTCTTAAATGCATTCAGTGACTTGCCCTCCACAGCCTTGTGGTAGAGAATTCCCCATCTTCGTCTTAAATGGCCTAACCCGTATCCTGAACTGTGACCATCTTGTTCTAGACTGTACAGCCAGGGGAAACATCATCCCTGCAACCAGTCTATCCAGCCCTGTGAGAATTTTATATGTTTCAATTAGATCCCCTCTCCTTCTACTAAACTCAAGTGAATACAGGCCTTGTTGACCCAACCTTTCCCCATACAACAATAATGCCATCACAGGAATCAGTCTGGTGAACCTTTGCTGTGCTCTCCCTCTGTGGCAAGTGAATCTTTTCTTGGATAAAGGGATCAAAACCCTTCAATTCTGCAGGTTTGGAAAGATCCAGCAGGCCAGGTAACATTGGTGTAGAGAGAAACAGATTTATTGTATCAGATTGATGAACTTTCATCAGAATTGGAAGAAGCTGGAGATTTAGCAGTTTGCAAACGATAAGTGGAAAATGGGCCCAGAGGAGAGAAAAAGAACGAAGATCTGTGATGGGGTGGAAGGCAGGAGTGACCTGTTTGATGGTGCAGGCTGAAAGGGAAAGATAATGTGACAAGTAAAGAAACAAAAGATAAGTCTGGAGGAGCTGTAAATGACAGCAGCAGAACTACTACTAGGACCTCCTGTCAAAAAATGGGAGCATTGCTTGTAGTCTGAAGCTATTGCAATCTCTGGTTGTATAGCACCTGATCAAAAGATGACGTGTTGTTCCTCGAACCTCCGATGAATTTTATTGTAATGGTATACAAAACCAAGGGCAGAATAGGAGTGGGACTGAATTATAATGGTAAGGGGGGGGGGGGGGGGGGGGGGGGGGGGGGCGCCAGGCGGCACAGTGGTTAGCACTGCTGCCTCACAGCGCCAGGGACCCGGATTTGATTCCCGGCGGTCACTGCCTGTGCAGAGTTTTCATGTTTTCCCTGTGCCTACTCGGGTTCCCTCCAGGTGCTCCGGTTCCCTCCCACAGTCCAAAGGCGTGCTGGTTAGGTGTATTGGCCATGCTAAATTCTCCCTCAGTGTGCCCGAACAGGTGCCGGAGTGTGGCAACTAGAGGATTTTCGCAGTAACTTCATTGCAGTGTTAACGTAAGCAAACTTGTGACAAATAAATAAACTTAAATGCTGGTTGCTATTTGAAGTTACTTGTGCAGATCCCACAGCTGTACTTACTTAACTTCTTATTTTGAAGAGGTGACATCTCAAATTATTCGTGACTCCTCAGATAGGGAAGCAATTCATGTTCAAATGCAACAAGGTCTTGACAATATCCAGGCTTGGGCTGATAAGTGGCAAGTAACATTCGCTCCACACAAATGCCAGACAATGACCATCATCAATGAGAGACACTCTAACCACCGCCCCTTGACATTCGATGGTGTAACCATCACTGAATCCCCCGCTGTCAACATCCTTGGGATTACCATTGACCAGAAACTCAACTGGATTCACCCATAAACACAGTGGTTACAAGAGCAGGTCAGAGGCTGGGAATACTGCGGAGAGTAACTCACCTCCTGACTCCCCAATTCCTATCCACCATCTACAAGTCAGGAGTGTGATGGAATATTCCCCACTTGCCTGGATGCGTGCAGCTTCAACAACACTCAAGAAGCTTGACACCATCCAGAACAAAGCAGCCCATTTGATCGGCACCTCATCTACAAACATCCACTCCCTCCACCACCAAATTCTGAGTTGCAGCAGTGTGTACTATCCACAAGATGCACTGCAGCAATTCACCAAAGATCCTTAGACAGCACCTTCCAAACCCACAGCCACTTCCATTTAGAAGAACAAGGACAGCAGATACATGAAACCACCACCACCTGCAAGGTCCCCTCCAAGCCACTCGCCGTCCTCATTTAGAAATGTATCACGGTTCCTTCGCAGTCACTGGGTCAAAAGGAATTCCCTCCCTAATGGCATTGTAGGTCAACCAACAGTACATGGACTGCAGCGATTCAAGAAGGCAGCTCACCACCATCTTCTCGGGGGCAACTAGGGATGGGCAATAAATGCTGACCAGCCAGCGACGCCCGTATCCTACAAAAGAATTTTTTAAAATTGTCATGTATAAGCCTTTGAGCAAGTGCCTTACGAAAAGCTGCTTTAGAAATATCATTGTTTATTATAGGTAGATTTAGGATGTAGATTTAGGGGAGTCTAAACGCAGACTGGATGACTGCTTTGTGGAACACTCCAGTCCATCCACAAGCATGGCTCTGACCTTCCTGCCACTTGCCATTTCAATTCACCACCTAGTCCTCATGCCTGCCCTTGGCCTCCTGCAGTGCTCCACAGATACCCTATGCAAACTGGAGGAACAGCACCTCATCTTCCTATTTACAGTTTTCTGGTCTTAACATTGAGTTCAACAACTTCGGACCATGAACTCTCCTCCATTTCGATCTATTATTTCATCTTTTTTATTGCCCCAAGCCCCTCCTGCCACAGGGCCATCTGTAGGCTGACGGATCCTTACTTTAACAGGTTAGTTGACTATCTTTTGTTTACAGTTCGTAACTTGTACGTGTGCAAATTTTAATTTGAATAAGGTGAATCAAAGTGGCTTTATTCTACATTTCCTGTCACTTGGTGAAAAATGAAGCAGGGCATAATGTCTGTACAGGCTTGCTTTTGAGCTGCAGGGTTATAACGATTGTTATGAACCGAGATTGCCTCCTCCTGCCTTTGACATTGCACGTCTCTGCCTCAGTCCAAATGCTGCTGAAACTCTCCCATTCTTTTATTATCACTAGACTCGACTATTTAATGCTTTCCTGGCTGTTCCCCTCTCCACCCTCTGTAAACTTCAGCTCAGAGAATACAAGCAACTGTTTTAGAATACACACCATCACGTTCACCCGCCATCCTCTGTGCTCACTAACCCATGTGGGCTTTCAGCAGAGAAACAGCTTGAATTTAGAATTCTCACCTTTGTTTACAAATCCCTCCATGGCCTTGTCCCTCCCTATCTGTGTAACTTCCTCCAGCTCTATATAACCCTCCCAAAATTCTGCATTCCTCTAATTCTAGCCTCTTGTGTATTCCCGATTTCCATTGCACCATTATCTGGCGCCATATTTTAGCTATCTAAGCCCCAAGCTCTGGAATTTTCTCTCTAAATCTTTCCACACCCTCTCTCCTCCTTTTGGGATCCTTAAAGCTTCGCTGTTTGACCCAGATTTTGGTCACCTGGCTTCCTATCTCGTTAGGTGGCTCTGTGTCAGTTTTGGTCCTGATAAGCTGCCTGTGGATATTTTTCTACACTGAAGGCATTATATAAATGCAATTTGCTATTCTCAAGCCATGACATCATACATGAGGACGGAGACAAACACTTGGCTGGTAATTTATCTTGCATAATATTAAGTTCTTGTTTGACATTGACTCAGTTAACATTGTTTCACTTTACAGCCGTGAATAAAGTAATGTCAGCTAATCTGTTCATCCAGTTTCATTTTAACATTGTTTGTCACAGACTTCCTCTTCTGTGGCCTGTCTGCTCACTCCTACCCTTGCTGACCCCCAGCCTCTTGCTTCCTGGCCTTGCTGACTAACCCCCCCCCCCCACCCCTGCCAAGCACACCACCGCCCTTGCCACCCAGCCTTTGTTCTTGCGAGGAACCCTCAAGGTCTGTTCATCAGTGGCTCCTCATTCCTGCTCTGGCTCAGCTCCTGACCTCCATCTAGTGGCAGATGTTGGTTGGTGCAGGTAGTTAAGACTTCAACTACTAACTGTATAGACCAACTACTGCCACTCGATGGAGCCTGGTCAATGTAAGAGTACTGAGGTGAATACTATAATTTTAAAAAGTAGTTTGTATATTGTATTTTTATATTTAGCGATGTGTTTTATTTTGCAAGTTATTTCAGCTAGGAATGCACAGTGCTGCACCTATATGTTACAGTATTTCAACCTGTACACTTTTTTTCTGGGTGACAAATGTCTGAAGGAAGCTGACTCTGACTTTAACATTCGTTGTTTCATTTAAAGTTGCAACTTTCAGGAACACAGCCAGAACTTTAAAGGAGGAGTTACTGCAATGAAAATCATAGTTTTTAAATAATTGTTACTATAGAGTAAGTAAAATTCTGGAACATTTTGTTTTTTTTAATATGAATTTACCTACAGCAATAATCCTGAGCTGTGAAGTACAGTTTTCGGTAACTATAACTTCTATGTTGTCTGATCTCTCCTGCGCTGAATTTATGCTTACAGATATTAATTACCCGAACAAAGGAGAGCTTAACTTTTGCTACAGATAAAAACAAAATCTAAGACCAGTTTAAAACTGGAGGGAGTTTTTTATTTGAATCTAATCCATGTTAAAGTATATTATACAGGTGAGAGGAGACAGATGATGCATAATGGTATGGTGCAATCTGTTGTATTATACTCAAAGTTCGAAAGCTTCTAAGAATGTTTCATCAATGGAAATGTGTGATTTCTGTGTTGGTCAAAGTAGGAGGACATAAACACGTAATGACCATTTTAGATTTGCAGTTTTCAGATGAGAAACTGCACAAACCTTGTTCCTCATATTGCACTTTGCAAATAAAGTTAATTTAATTTGTATAAATTCTGTATTTGTTTGGTGAACATGACTATTATCTGTTTGTTATTGGCACGACTGCCTCAATACCACAGATAGGAGGCTGCGGAATAATTGTTTTCACACTTAGATTACTTTGTAATTTACAGAAGGCTGAAGTAATTATCTATATTATAGTAAAACAAGCTTTTCAGTCACCGCACAACATTTTGTATGGACTGCAAGGAGTGTTCTTTCTGTGCAAAGAATGGGCTTTTCAATGGGAGTACAGGAACTCGCAGGTTCTGGTAGAGTACTCAGGTTTAATCACTGCTAGCCAGTCTCCATGGTGCTGCACAAGCACCAAGTGTAATCTGCAGTTAAACCAGGGGCACGGTTGGGGACTGGTGGGAGATAATTGAGTCGGGACATGCAGACATAATTTAGTCCCTGTTTTAGAGTAATATGCTCCATCTTTTTTTTTTTAATATCACGTGGAAAGCTTATTGCAGTTCGGGAAGCAGTTAAGTAGGGTGGAATTCTCCCCCCAAAAATTCTAAGTGTCGAATTTGCCTGAAAACTGGAGAAATTCACGCTAGCTTTTTAGGCGGGAATTCGGAGAAGAATCTCCCAGACTCTGTGCACTGCAGAGGCCACCAGCGTGAATATCATTAAAAACTAGCGGGCAGGGCCTATCCAGCTGGAGAGGCTGAAATCAGCACGCAGAGCGGGCTACTGCTCATGCACCGATCTGTCTTTGCCGAGATTGGCGCATGCACAGTGGTCCCACACTGACGACCCCCCGATTACTGGCTAGCTCGATCATTGGCCAGCCCCATGACCCCCGCAATGCTGGATTCCATCCCCCCCCAGCCCCGATCTCCGTTAGTGGGGAGCTACTGTAAACCCCACTGGAGTGAACCACTCTGGTGGGAGTGGATGCTAACAGTCCCGGGCCAGCTAATCACATTTAAATTATATGCAAATAACCATTTAAATGGTCTTTGTGCTTCCCTGCCAATTTCCGGCGTGGATCTGATGCCGCTGGAAATCCGGCACTGGAAGACGTTAGCGAGGCACGAACGCGTGCGTGAACCCCGTGAATCAGCCAACGTGAGAATCTCCCAGCCTGCTGCGCTAACAAATTAGCGCAGCGAGATGGGAGAATCACAGCCATAGTGTTGATTCCTGCTTAGGAGTTTATCTGCAGTACAGCCTGAACGAAGGAGGTGCAAAGCTGAAGCATCATAGTGTCACGAGAATCATTGAATGGAAAGAGCACAGAAGGAGGCCATTCATGTCTTTGCTGGCTCTCTGCAAGAGCAACTTGGCTAGCCCCATTTTTTCCCTGAAATCTTGTAATGTTTTTTTTTCTCTTCAGCTAATTATCCAATTTCCTTCCGAAAGCTACAGTTGAATTTGCTTCTGTCACACTCTTGGGTAGTGCATTCCAGATCCTAAATCCATGCGATGTGAAAATGATTTTCCTCATGTTGCCTTTGGTTCTTGTACTATTTGGCCTCCTCCTGAGATCCGCAGCATCATGCTGCCAGTCTTCTGTCAATTTGATTCACCCTATGTAATATCAAGCAATGGCTGAAGGCACTGGATGCACCAGAGAATGTGGGATCTGGCAACATCCAGCAATTGTACTGAAGACTTGTGCTCCAGACCTCACCACACCCCTAATCAAGTTGATCCAGTAGAGCCACAACACTGTGTTAAACTGGTCAGTGTAGGTAACTGCCTTGGTATGTCCTGTCCACAAAAAGCAGGACAAATCCATTCTGTCCAATTATTACCCCACCAGTCTAGTCTCAATCATCAGCAAACAGATGGAAGATGCTGTCGACAGTGTTATCAAGTGGCACTTAGCAATAATCTGCTCATTGATGCTGAGTTTGGGTTCTGCCAGGGCACTCAGCTCCTGATTTCATTACAGTCTTGGTACAAACATAGAAACACAGAAGATAGGAGCAGGAGGAGGCCATTTGGATTTTCGAGCCTACTCCACCATTCATCACGACCATGGCTGATCGTCCAACTCAACAGCCTAATCATGTTTGCTCCCCATAACCTTTGATCCCATTTGCCCCAAGTGCTTTATTTAGCTGCCTCTTGAATACATTCAATGTTTTTGCATCAACTACTTCCTGTGGTAATCAATTCCACAGACTCACCACTCTTTGGGTGAAGAAATGTCTCCTCATCTCCATCTTAAATAGTCTACCCCGAATTCTCAGACTGTGACGCCTGATTCTGGACTCCCCCACTATCGGGAACATCCTCCCTACATCTACCCTGGCTCGACCTGTTAGAATTTTATAAGTCTCTATGAGACCCTCCCTCATTCATCTGAACTCCAGCAAAAACAATCCTAACCTAGTCAAACTCTCCTCATACATCAGTCCCGCCATCCCCAGAATCAGCTGGTAAATCTTTGCTGCACTCCCTCACTAGCAAGAACATCCTCATAAAAGGATGAACAAAATAGATGAATGTAAGGGAGAGGGATGGGAGTGGCTGTCTTTGACAACAGAGTCTTTGACTCTGCTTAAGGGAACTCTAGCAAAATTGAATTCGATGGGAATTGTGGGGAAAATTCTCCACTGATCAGGTCATACCTAGTACAAAGGGAGATGGTTGTGTTGATGGAGGCCAATTATTTCAGTCACAGGACATTGCTGTAAGAGTTCCTCGTATTCAGCTGCTTTATTGATAACCTTCCCTCCATCATAAGGTCAGAAGTGGGGATACTTACTTGTTGATGACTGGAATGTGTTCAGTAGCATTTGCAACTCCTCAGATACTGAAGCAATCTGTATCTATATACAGCAAGCCCTAGACAACATTCAGGTTTGTGCTGGCAAGTGCAAGCAACGTTTGTGCCACACAAGTATCAGTCAGTGACTGTCACCAACAAGAGAGAATTTAACCACCTCCCCTTGGCATTCAATGGGATTGCAAGTGCTGAATGTCCCACCATCAATATCCTGAGACTTGCCATTAACCAGAAACCTAACTGGAATAGCCATTTAAATGCTGTGGCTACAAGAACAGGTCAGAAGCTGGGAATTCTGCGGCTAGTAACTCACCTCTTGCATTCCTAAAGTCTGTCCACAAACTACAAGGCACAAGTCAGGGGTGTGATGGAACACTCTCCACTTGCTAAAGAAGCTTGGCACCATCCAGGACAAAACAGCCTGCTTTGATCAGCACCCCATACGCACCAACTTAAACATTCATTCCCGCCTCCACCAATGTGCAGTGGCAGCAGTGTGTACCATTTACAAGATGTACTGCAGCAACTTGCCAAGCCTCCTTTGACAGCACTTCGCAAAATTTGATATCTACCATCTTGAAAGACCAGGGCCACAGGCACATGGGAACACCACTAACCGCAAGTTTCCCTCCAAGTCACACCTCATCCTGGCTTGGAACTATATCCCATTCCTTCACTTTTACCAGGTTAGTATCCTGAAACTATGGACATATCTGCACCATATGGACTCCAGCATCTAAAGAAAGCAGCTGACACATCATTCTCAATGGCAATTACAGCTGGGCAATAAATTCTGCTCTTGCTTCTATTTTTAGACTAACTGAGTTGACAAATAAATTTAGGACTTGAATAAATAAAGACTTGCCATCGACTCATCAATCAGCTGCATCCCTTGTCCTGACACCATTTTATCTTATCGGGAGTTAACTTAAATGTTATCTGTATCTGTCATTAAGTATATAATTTCAGATTTTAATTTACTAAAAAATTCAGAACCCTTGTGTGTTGCTGCCTCTTTTTATTTAATTCCAACATTGTCCCGAGGTGTGATTAGTTTAAGGCTAATTATTATAAATTATCAAATTGTCTTTAGTTTTCTGCCAAATTAATTTGTAGTTGAATTTTATTTGAAACGCTATATAAATTAATTTGTAGTTGATTCATATTAATTTGTAGTTGATTCATTTTTAAAAAAAAATAAAAATTAAAAGCTTGCCCAGTGTTCTTATCCCACATAATTCTTTTGTTCTGTGATATGTCCACTGCTCTCTCCCACTGGGCTTTACTGTTCTCTCCTGCTGTGCTTTGCTGCTCTGCAGCTGTTGGTGATTTCTGCGCTGTTTTTAAGGGCACTGCTTTCACAGTGCTTTGTTTCTCAAGTGGAAGGATGTGATTATAGGGTGTTAGTTTTGATAGGCAGTTCACATATTACTTGTGGACAAATATTATAATGGGAAAAGCTTAACTAAAGAAGTGAAGCAGTTACATACTTACAAAAAGTGAACGTGGTAAGTTATTTGCTTGTTATGTGTCCTGTTGCTTTGACAGCAATTGTTCAATGTGATTATGCAGAAATCTGTAATTGCAGATACAATAAGTGCCTTATAAGTTTTTTGTTTCCAAATTACAACAACATTCTTGCAACTTTAATCCTATTTTTGTTCCTAGAAATATGGGATCGCTGAAGGAAAGCCCCTGAGTGAATTAAGAGCACTGGCAAAAGCTGCAGGGCAGAAATGTCCTTATTTTACTCCACCAGGAGCAGAGACTGTGGATGATGTAAGTCACTTATTGATGGATGGATGTGGCTGATCACGTGCTTAAAACACACAAACTACCTAACTCTCAGATTTAGATTGGGACTTCGATTCTATTCATATCTTAGGGTTGCGCGGATGGAAAATCCTGCCCAATGTCTTTGTCTAAGACACTTTGGTTGGAATTTTCTGGTCCCATCCAGTGCAGGGCCAGAAATTCCCACCCCAAGTCACATTTTCCATCCTGCCCCTGACAATTCCCACAATGTGGAGATGCCGGCATTGGACTGGGGTAAATACAGTAAGAAGTCTAACAACACCAGATTAAAGTCCAACAGGTTTATTTGGTAGCAAACGCCACTAGCTTTCAGAGCGTGCAGCTCCTTCGTCAGGTGGAGTGGGAGATCTGCTCTCAAACAGGGCATACAGAGACGCACTCAATTTACAGAATAGTGATTGGAATGCGAGTCTTTGAAGCTAATCAAGTCTTAAAGGTACAGACAATGTGAGTGGAGAGAGCATTAAGCACAGGTTAAAGAAATGTGTAATCTCTCCAGACAGGACAGCTAGTGAGATTTTGCAAGTCCAGGCAAGTTGTGAGGGTTACAGATAGTGTGACATGAACCCAAGATCCCGGCTGAGGCCGTCCTCCTGTGTGCGGAACCTGGCTATCAGTCTCTGCTCAGCGACTCTGCGCTGTCGTGTGTCGTGAAGGCCGCCTTGGAGAACGCTTACCCGAAGATCAGAGGCCGAATGCCCGTGACTGCTGAAGTGCTCCCCAACAGGAAGAGAACAGTCTTGCCTGGTGATTGTCGGGCGGTGTTCATTCATCCGTTGTCGTAGCGTCTGCATGGTTTCCCCAATGTACCATGCCCCGGGACATCCTTTCCTGCAGCGTATCAGGTAGACAATGTTGATAACACCATTCACCAGGTACATGGTACATACTCTTGCAACTTGGCCACGTCTGCCTGATACGCTGCAGGAAAGGATGTCCCAAGGCATGGTACATTGGGGAAACCATGTAGACACTACGACAACGGATGAATGAACACCGCTTGACAATCACCAGGCAAGAGTGTTCTCTTCCTGTTGGGGAGCACTTCAGCGATCACGGGCATTTGGCCTCTGATCTTCGGGTAAACGTTCTCCAAGGCGGCCTTCACGACATGACAGCGCAGAGTCGCTGAGCAGAGACTGATAGCCAAGTTCCGCACACATGAGGACGGCCTCAACCGGGATCTTGGGTTCATGTCACACTATCTGTAACCCCCATGACTTGCCTGGACTTGCAAAATCTCACTAGTTGTCCTGGCTGGAGACAATACACATCTCTTTAACCTGTGCTTAATACTCTCTCCACTCGCATTGTCTGTACCTTTAAGACTTGATTAGCTGTAAAGACTCGCATTCCAATCAGTATTCTGTAAATTGAGTTTGTGTCTCTGTATGCCCTGTTTGTGAGCAGATCTCCCACTCCACCTGACGAAGGGGCAGCGCTCCGAAAGCTAGTGGCGTTTGCTACCAAATAAACCTGTTGGACTTTAACCTGGTGTTGTTGGAGTTCCCACAATGAGCAGGGCTGGAAAATCCCGACCTTTGTCTCAGTTGTTATTATACTCAGCCTTGAATCAGAAGGCCTTGGATTCAAATTCCACTTGAGATTTAAGCACATAATCTAGCCTTCCGTGTTGACCTGTTGAAGATGTTGCTTTACGGTTGAGATTAAGCTGGGAACCCATATGATTGCTTGTGTTAATGTCAAAGATCCTATGGTACTAATCCAAGAAGAGCAGCAAGTTCGCAATTTCCTGGCCAATGTTCATCCCTAAACCGATATCACAAATGCAGGTTATTTGGTCATTACCTCATTGTTGTTTGTGGGACTTGCATTATGCAAATTGGTTGCACTTCAGAAAATCATAAAAACCCTACAGTGCAGAAGGAGGCCATTTGGCCCATTGAGTCTGCACAAACAGCAATCCCACCCTATCCCCACAACCCACATATTTACCCCGCTACTCCCTCTAACCTACGCATCCAGGGATACTAAGGGGCAATTTAGCATGACCAATGCACCTAACCCGCAGGAAATGTTTCTCTAATATTTTGCATCTGTGACAGTTTGAGTGACAATGTGCTGTATGTTTTACAGGTTCAAGTTCGAGCAAAGGATTTTTTCAATTATTTATGTCACCTTCGTCTGACACAAGCAGGAAAAGACAACAGTGCGCCAGATCAGGTCAACGCAGTTGCTGAGCATTCAAGAGACTTGCATGGTCCACAAGAAAGTCTCAGCAGTGTGAACTCCAACACCTGTGACATAAACGGTAGCAATTCGGACAAGGGCAGAGATCTGACAGCTAATATACTCGTCGTCAGTCACGGTGGATTTATGCTACAGTGGATTAGGCATTTTGTAGAGGATTTGAAATGTCCTTTACCGCCATCCTTTGACCAGTCCAAAGCTTTTCCTGTCAGTCCGAATGCAGGAATAAGCAGGTTTGTCATTACTTTAGATCCGGTAGCAAGCTCATCTCCTCAGATAGCCTGTGATTATCTATATAAGTGCAGCCACCTTGATGACATAGGTGTTGAACAGGATGTTATGTCAGTCTGAACCCATAGTGATAAATTATTCTTCGTCAGGCATGTTAGCTGTAAGAGTATTTAGTTGCCAGTATACAGATTTGATTGCTAAAATCAGTCTCTGATTAAAACCTGTGATTACAAGCTTCAGAACAAAAGTAAAATACTGAAAATTAAAAACAGAAAATGCTGGAAATACTCAGCAGGTCAGGCAGCGTCTGGAGGGAGAAACAATTAATGTTTCAGGTCGTTTTTTTTTTAACCACAACTACAAAAGGTGGATGTTACAGATTTTGAACAAGTGCGGGGAAAGGAAAGGGGGTGCAGCAAAGAACACAATGGAAGGTCTGTGGAAAGGTACAAGGCAGGAGAGATTAAATGAGGCTGTATAAGACTCTGGTCAGACCCCATTTGGAGTATTGTGAGCAGTTTTGGGCCCCATATCTAAGGAAGAATGTGCTGGCCTTGGGAAAAGTCCAGAGGACGTTCACAAGAATGATCCCTGGACTGAAGAGCTTGTTGTATGAGGAACGGTTGAGGACTCTGGGTCTGTTCTTGTTGGAGTTTAGAAGGATGAGGGGGAATCTTATTGAAACTTACAGATACTGCAAGGCTTGGATAGAGTGGACGTGGAAAGGATATTTCCACTAGTAGGAAAAACTGGAACCAGAGGGCACAACCTCAGGCTAAAGGGATGATCCTTTAAAACAGATGAGAAGGAATTTCTTCAGCCAGTGAATCTGTGGAACTCTTTGCCGCAGAAGGCTGTGGAGGCCAGGTCATTGAGTGCCTTTAAGACAGAGATAGATAGGTTCTTCATTAATAAGGAGATCAGGGGTTATGGGGGAAAAAGCAGGAGAATGGGGATGAGAAAAATATCAGCCATGATTGAATGGTGGAGCAGACTCGATGGGCCGAGTGGCCTAATTCTGCTCCTATGTCTTATGGTCTAAATGTCAAAAGCGTTGATTGTGCAAGAGAAAAGGAGATGGTATGGGCCAGGTAAAGAAACAAAAGATGGATCTAGGGGTGGCATAGGTGAGAGAAGCAGAATCATCAACAGCTGCCAAGTGGGAAAACACAACTAGCATTTTTAACTCTTTCTAGTACTGACAAAAGATCATCAACCTAAAACGTTAAGTTTCCCTTTCTCCATGAATGCTGCCTGACCCTGCTTAGTATTTCCAACACTCTCGTTTTTAATCTCTTTTTCAAATTTCACCATGGTATATTAAAATAGTGCAGAGAAACTTTTTATTTATTGTAGGAAACTGCCTTTTAATATTTCCTTCCATGTGGCATAGAGCAAAAGATTATCCATCTCTTTAATGGGTGTGAATGGTGCTTTAGTTTCCTTACTGAGAGAAGGCATTCTATAATTTATTGCTTGAATCCGTGGTTACTGATTGACTCTGTGACAAATTCCTCACAACAGGAGTTATTTGGTGCAAACATATTGTAACTATTGAGCAGCATTTTAAAAACTAGTCGGGTATAATGAGACTTGTAACCAGTGACATTACAAAGCGTATTATTAAAAGATTTTAAGCACCTTGAAAATGGTTGTCACCACTGCTTGAAAACCTAAAGGTGCAGCTGCATGGAAGTGTGCACCTTTTGCATGTTGATGTGAAGAAAATACAATTGTTATACCTGTAAATTTGATTGAACTGAGATAAATTAAACAAAACTTCATTGGATAACTGTGTGCTACAGTAGAGATGAGAATAAAATCCCATGCTGTGACTTGATTGTTTTTCTTTAACGTTTTACTGAGTAAGTTATGCTTCTAACAGTTAACCTGGTGCAGTGCTTCTGCAGCTCACAGAGCTGGGACCTGTGTCCTCATCGAGAAGTGAGCTAATGCTGTCGGTGAGGATTTAAATTAATTTGGCAAGGCTGGGTGTCAGGATGGATCATTAACAAGAAGAAGCCAGGTGCACAGAGAACTGAGAGAGCTCAATTGCACTAGGATAAGGAGTTGTTCAGCAATAGTAGGGGTCAAACAGGTCAAATGCTAGGGAGCAGAAGATGGGTTTGGAATACATGTGTGTAACTGCATGTGGTTGGTAAGTAAGGATATCTTTTTTGGAAAGACAGTTGATTCTCAATGGGCCAAATGGCCTCCTCATGCACTGTAGAGGTTCTATGAATCCCCAACTTGATGTGGTGGAAAGGTTTGCAAGGTCTGATGCTCCCTTTGTTCTAGGTGATCACATATTTCAGCATTGGTTTTATCAAACCAGTCATGATGACGACGATACTGGAACCCAATTTTCTGGGTACAGGAGTTTAGTGCAACTGAGATTTTCAAAGCTTCCAAATTTCTCCTCAGACCAAGACTCCATCCACAGATTTGTAAAGAGAAAGAACTCCCCAAACCACCACCGCCCCACATCCCCTTTCTTGAACAATCTTCAAGAAGGGAGTTGAATTATGCTGTGCAAACCATCGTGTGATTTCCCTTTTCTCCATAACAGGGAAAATCCTGATTTGTATTCTGTTAAATTGTCTACTTCCTGCGGCTGAGGAACTCCTCTCAAAGACACAGTGTAGCTTTAGACCTTCCAGCGAACCCTCTGATCCAGTCTCTGTTGCCAGACAAATCCAAGAAAAATGCCAGAAGAACAGTACCAGGAACTCGTCCACTGAATCAAAGCATTTGCCTGTTAATTGTGAAGCTCTGTAGATTGGGAATCCAAATGTTTGGAGCACAGCAAACTTCCCAATCCTGCAATTACTTCACCATTATACAATTGCAACAACCTTGAGTGGAAGATCGAAAAGAGATGCTTTCAAAGTGTGGACTGGAGTTGAGCAAGGCAGTTTGAAAGCTCCCATACTATTTACAATCTACCTGACGCTAGCTACTCACCTCATCAAAGATCAGTTGTCCTCTGGTGTCAGTATTGAATGCTGTTTAGATAGAAAACTCTTTAATCTCAGTCACCTCCATGCCAAAACTAAACCGGCCATCTTAGACATGCATGATCTACAGTTTGCAGGATGACTTCAGTGCTCACTCTGCATTAGATTTGCAAGCTACTCAACTTCTCCAATCCTGCATAGAATATACTGGCCCTCCTTGAATATACTTGGCCTCCTGCAACAAAATCTCCAATATCAACCCACATCAAGTTAGCCAAATATTCCACCTCCCTTTTAGATGAAAGACTCCGAACACTTCCCATACTGCGGTAGCTGCAAGTCATAAAAGTCCTGGTGTACAGATTAATTGTCACCACACTCCCCGTACTTCTGTGATTGTGTATCAGTGATGTGTAAGAGTGCCGGAGAAATTCCATCAGTACTGCCTCTGGCATACCCTCTGGACTCGATGGGAGGACGGTCGAGCAAACACTAACCAGCTCAACGAGCATTCAGGCAAAACTGCAAAATCATCTTTGATGAACAGGACACTGGTGTCCAGGTGGTGGAAAAGCACCTCCCTCACAGGGTCCTGTTTTCTCAGCCCTTAAATGGCCAACTTCCCCGGGGAGGACAAAAAAAAAACACATCAAAGATAGACTGAAGCTCTTTGTGAAACACAACAGCACTGCCAGATGACTGGGAGGAGTTTGCTACCAGTCATTGATAATAGCAGCAACTTGTCCATCAAGCTGCATCACCAAGCCCAGCATCGTAATAATGAGGAGTGGCGGAGAAGGAAAGAAAAGGAAGCACATTCGGCATTGGAGCCCAAACATACGTGGGGCTGTGAATTGGCCGAATCGATTATAGGCTCCCTCATCACCCTCTCCTTTCTGATTTGGTTGGCACCTAATTCCCAAACTCCTCAGATTTCAATTTCTCAATCTTGTATTTAAATCCTCTTGCCCATCCCTGCCTCAGTAGCTTTCCCCAAACTCTCAATTCACTTTGCTCCTGTGCTATCCCTTGTGTTTCATTTCACTGTTAGCAGCCATGATCACAGCCACCAAGTGATCTCATCTGAATTTCCTTCTTTAAACCCCATTGTCGTCACATCTTTAAAGACTCTCTTTAAGATTATTTTGACCAAACTGATGGTCACTCATCCGAATAGCCCCTTCTCTGGTTCTGCTTGGAGGGGAACTTGCAGACGATGGTGTCCCCCATGTATCTGCTGCTCCTGTCCTAGCTGGTAGAGGTCGAGGGTTTTGGAAATTGCTGTTGAAGGAGCCTTGGTGAGTTGCTGCAGTGCATCTTGTAGTTTGTACACAGTGCTGCCACTGTGTATCAGTGGATAGAATGAATGTTGAACGAGATGAATGGGGTGCCATCAAACAGACAGCTTTATCCTGGATGGTGTTGAGCTTCTTGTGTTGTTGGAGCTGCACTCATCCAGGCAAGGGGAGAGCATTCCATCAGACTCTTGACTTGTGCTTTGCAGATGGTGGACAGGCTTTGGGGAGTCAGGACGTAAATTACTTGTTGCAAAATTCTCAGCCTTTGACCTGTTCTTGTGGCCACAGTATTTATGACTGGTCCAGTTCAGTTTCTAGTCAATGGTAACCCCCCCCCGGGATGTTGATAGTGGGGGATTCAGCAGTGGTAACATCATTGAATGTCAAGGGGAGATAGTCATTTCTTGGCACTTGTGTGGCGCAAATGTTATTTGATACCCGTCAGCTCAAACCTGGAAATTGTCCACGGCTTGCTGCATATGGACACACAAGACTTCAGTATCTGAGGTTTTGCAAATGGTGCTGACCAAGGTGCAAATTATCAGCAAACATCCCCACTTCTGATCTTATGATGGAAAGATGGTTATTGACGAAATAATTGAAGATGGTTTGGTTTAGGATATTATCCTGTGGAATTCCTGCAGTGATGTCCCGGGACTGAGATAGTTGACCTCCAACAACCACAACCATCATCCTTTGTGACAGGTATGACAACCAGTGGAGAATTTTCCCCCGATTCCCATTTACTGGTTGAAGATGTTCAGCCTTGTCTTTTGCACTGATGTGCTGGACTCGTTGAGGATGGGGATATTTATGTAGCCTCCTCCTCTTGTTAATTGTTTAATTGTCCAGCACCATTCATGACTGGATGTGGCAGGGCTGCCGAGCTTAGATTTGATCTGTTGATTAGCAGATTGCTTAGCTCTGTCTATTGCATACTGCTTCTGCCATTTGGCATTACCACACTCTTCTTTGAAAACCATTTCATATTTTCACCATGAAGTTTTCTTAAGGTTCAGGAGTCACAAGATTGGTGGTTGAGAAATCGTAAGTGATTTTCAGATAGACTAAGTTAATTAAGCAGCTACAGTTTAGATGTAATGCATAAGCTAAATAGACAGGAAAAGCATATGATCCATAACAGTTGGGAGTGGCTTGCTGATCCCAGAGGATGACCTGACAGGTGGTGCTGAGTGTATTGATCTCTGTAGCATGGAGCGGTAGCCTGAGTGTTGGGAAGCTCTTCCTCCAGTCTTCCTCCTTCATCTCCATCTTCTGCACTCTTCTTCCACCTGAGGAAGGAAGGTGCCTGACAAGGATAGCCCCTGACTCTGAGCACCCACTAATATATTCTATTTCCAGGTACTGGTAGTTAACCCTATTTTAATCACTTGTTCAAATCCTTCTAACCAATGAATAGTCATAGAGTTTTACAACACACAAAGAAGCCTTTTGGACCATCGTGGGCATGTACCCAAGATGTCAGGGTAGTCACCTTCCAACACTTTAGTTGAAGGTCACTTTGTAGTTTACGCTGAGGGCCATTTGCTAATGCCTACCAGGCACTTGTTTAGAGAGTACACAAGATTCCAGAAGACTCCCTGCTGTCCATTCCGAAGTGTATACATCTTTGTTTTGTCTCAGCCCCTGGCTGCTAGGAATGGGTTTTTTCTGAAGAGAAAGAAAGCATGTAATCTCCTGCTAAGGGTTCACAATACTATGCCTGCTAATTCTATAATATTCTTGAAGGCACCATCTCTTACAGTTCTTAGCCTTTCCCTGCAGAAGAACATTTCCTTTTACATCTCTCTCTGCATCCTATTTATTTTATTTGGTAGGTTTTTATAAAATGTTTAATTATTTCCCAGGTGTTACCTACCAGCCTTTTTCCATAATCTCTGATAACCTGTCAAAGCATTTTTGCCTTCCCTCTAGATACTGAATTCTTCTTGTGTTAACAAACTTCCATTTTACAGGATGACTGCATTTTAAGCAATTCATAAATCAGCGATGGCCTTAAGAAGTTTCACACCCCACTGGTTGGTTAAATTGATCTGGAGGTAAGATCAGGCTGCTTTGAAATGACTACATTATTCTCCACAATTGAAGCCTACTCTTCCACGTCTCTAAACTGCAAACCTCATTGATGTCTCAGTGTCCATGAACAGCAGTGAAGTGAAAATCAACGCCGTTTAGATTGTGGAACATTACTTCCATTCACCTCCTGGCAGAAGTTTGCTTATGTTACCAGTTTTTTTTGTACTTTAATTACAGAATATTATACTTTGTGACATTCAGTTAAAATGTTATTTAGTAGTTGTATAAAATGATTTTCTTTTGTTCTTAATCTTAACTGATTTAGCAAGAAGTCTCACAACACCAGGTTAAAGTCCAACAGGTTTATTTGGAATCAGGAGCTTTGGGAGCGCCTCTCCTTCCTCAGGTGAGTCACTTGATGAAGGAGCAGCGCTCTGAAAACTCGTGGTTCCAAATAAACCTGTTGGATTTTAACCCGGTGTTGTGAGACTTCTTACAGTGCCCACCCTAGTCCAACACTGACATCTCCACATCTTAACTAATTGACACATTTGTGTTCACTGTGTGCACAGTTTGGGTGCAGCAAGTGCTTATATCCCAAAGAGCAGATTGAATATCGTTTGTGAAATTTTAAGTATTCTGCCCCATTGAAGTACCTACTTACCTCACAGTTAAAAGTTCTGAAGAAGGGTTAGAGCTGAAGCATCAGTTTGTCTCCTCTTTCCAAATGCTTTCTGTATATTTCCAACATCTGCATTTTTTAAAATGTCCTTATAAAGATACAAGCCTGAACATGTATTGCCATTATTTAGGGAATCATTGTTTATCTGTATACAACATTGAATAATCTTATTTACAGTAAAACAGATGAACTGATGTTGCACCAAACAACAATGCAGGGTTTTGCTCAGCACTGGTTGAATGTGAACACTAGGTGGTAGCAAAGTGCAGCAGTTGATAGCTCTCGTGAGGAAAGGGGAATGCCTTTGAGTGTTATATGTCTATGTTGGAATTGCATTGTAAGGTTTTGTAAGGATAAAGTTTTAAAGTTTGTATATTGTTAAAGTTTGTATATTATTAGTGTCACAAGTAGGTTTACATTAACACTGCAATTAAGTTATTGTGAAAATCCCATAGTCGCCACACTCTCGCGTCTGTTCGGGTACACTGAGAGAGAATTTAGCATAGCCATTGCATCTAACCAGCACGTCTTTCGGACTGTGGGAGGAAACCGGAGCACCGGGAGGAAACGCACGGGGAGAGCGTGCAGACTCCGCACAGACAGTGACCCAAGCCGAGAATCAAACCTGTGTCCTTGGCACTGTGAGGCAGCAGTGCTAGCCACTGTGCCACCGTGCCACCCTAAACGTCCTCCTTACATCTGGGGGATAGTGCCAAAATTGGGAGCGCTGTCTCACAGACCAGTCAAGCAACAGCCTGACAGAGTCATTCTCACAGAATCATACCTTACAGATAACTCCCCAGACACCACCATTGCCATCCTTGGATATATCCTGTCAGGATGTGGAGATGCCGGCGTTGGACTGGGGTGAACACAGTAAGAAGTCTCACAACACCAGGTTAAAGTCCAACAGGTTTATTTGGTAGCAAATACCATAAGCTTTCGGAGAGCTGCTCCTTAAGAGTCGCTGAGCAGAAACTGATAGCCAAGTTCCGCACACATGAGGACGGCCTAAACCGGGATGTTGGATTTATGTCACATTATCAGTAATCCCCACAGCTTGCCGCCTGGACTTGCAGAATCTCACTAGCTGTTCTGTCTGGAGACAATACACGTCTCTTTAACCTGTGTTTAATGCTCCCTCCACCCACATTGTCTGTACCTTTAAGACCTGGCTGGCTGTAGGGATTCGCATTCTAATCAGTATTCTGTAACTTGATTTTGTGTCTCTGTGCACTGTTTGAGAGCACATTTCCACTCCATCTGACGAAGGAGCAGCGCTCCGAAAGCTTATGGTATTTGCTACCAAATAAACCTGTTGGACTTTAACCTGGTGTTGTGAGACTTCTTACTATATCCTGTCAGGACAGATTCAGCAGAGGTAGCAGCACAGTGGTATACAGTCAGGAGAGAGTTGTCCTGGGAGTCTTTAACATTGACTCCGGACCCCAAGAATCCTCATGGCTTCAGGTTAAACATGGGCAAGGAAACATCTTACTCATTACCACATACCGTCCTCCTTTGGCTGATGAATCAGTATTCCTCCATGTTGAACAACACTTGGAGGAAGCACTGAGGGTGGCAAGGGCACAAAATGTACTCTGGTTGTGGGATTTCAATGTCCACAACCAAGAGTGGCTCAGCAGCAGCACTACTGATCGAGCTGGCCGGGCGCTAAAGGATAAAACTGCTAGACTGGGTCTGCAGCAGGTGGTGAAAGAGCCAATAAAAGGGAAAAACATATTTGTCCTCATCCTTACCAATCTGCCGGCTGCAGATGCATCTGTCCATGACAGTATCAGTAAGAGTGCCCACCGCACAGTCCTTGTGGAGACGAAGTCCCGCTTTCACATTAACCTCCATCATGTTGTGTGGCACTATCACCATGTTAAATGGCAGGCTGGAAGGGTCAAAGGGCATCTTTCTATGTCTCAATTCATACGATTCTATGGATTAAGTGTGCAGAGAAAGAAAGATGTGTTATTATTTAATGTGTGAAGATCCCTATATATTTCTTAGTTTGAAAAGTTCAATTAGAAATTGGACTTAGTAGTTCTTTCTTATCCATGACCAAGTGAAACGGACTTTATTTACAACAATTTTCTTAAGTACTTTATTTGTTTAGGATTTTACTGAAACAAATCTTTCTGAACATCTGTATATGGTGAAGTACATGCCACGTTGATCACTAATGAAAATTTTAGAACTGGTTGGAAATGTCCGCCACCGTGTGGTGATAAATGGTACTGCCAATGACAATCCAGAAATAGTGACTGCCCAGCAAGTAATTGTGAACAAGTGACCAGATGGATAAATTTCATAAGTGGTGGAAATGCTGTAAAAATGGCAAATAATTTGGATTTAAATGCGACAACATTAGCTAAGAAGGAGGAACTTGGTGTAGCCAAAGTACATCAGTCTCATTAAAGGGATATAACACCACAAGTAATAAAGTTTAAAGTTTATTTATTAGTCACAAGTAAGGCTTACATTAACACTGCAATGAAGTTGCTGTGAAATTCCCCCTAGTCACCACTGTCCGGGACTTGTTCAGGTCAATGCACCTAACCAGCACGTCTTTCAGACTGTAATGTTCAGTATCACCAGATTGGCATCAATTAAGGTTGTACAGGGCAGGCTACTCCATTGTTGGGTGAATTTATCTAGAAGTAATAATAAGAAGTTTAATTATAATAAAATACAAACTGGGTTTGTCCTGCTTAGAGCAGTGGAAGTTAAGGGCAATTTGATAGGGATGTTCAAAACCTTAATGTTTCCCCACCACTAACATTAGGCCAATTGACTTTTAACTGTCCTCTTCCTTTATCTGAGCAAAAGTGTAACACTTGCCATCTTCCAGTTCTCTGATCCATAGGGTTTTAAAATAAATAGGTGAGAACATTGTAGATGCTGTGACTTTAATCTTTAATATCCTTTCAGAAACAGTTCCTTTAGATTGGAAAATTATATATTGCTTCTCTATTTAAGAAAGATGTGAGACGGAAGTAAGGGAATTATAGACCAGTTCACCGAACGTTTGGTGTTGGGAAATTGCTACCGTCTATAGTTAAGGATAGGGTGACTGGACACCTTCAAAATTATCAGCTGATCAATGAGAACCAGTGTGGATTTGTAAGGGTTAGACTGAGACCCTAAGTTAATTTGAGTTAGTTTATTAAGTTGGTACCTTCAAAGAGATACCTAAAGAATCAGCTTAAGTATTCTGAAGAGCTTACTAAAGTTGTGAATAGGGGAATGTTTATGGGTATCATTTGTATTTGACTTCAGGACAGCATTTGATGCAATCCCTCATAAAAGGCTGAAGTTGAAACTCATGGAATTGAAGGCAAGTTATTGACTTCTTTTAGAAATTGGCTGATTTAAGGGGAAAAGAATGGGACAAGTGACCGGTACTCTGGCTGGCAAGATATGGCTAGTGTCTCACAATGACCTGTGTTGGGGCCTCAGCTATTCACTGTTTATTAATAACTCAGATGATGGGATATCATAGAATCGCAGAGTTATTACGGTGCAAAAGAGGCCATTTGGCCTACTGTATCTGCACCGGCTCTCAACCGAGCATCATGACTTAGTTCCATTCTCCTGCCTTTTCCCCATACATTGTTTCTATTCAAGTAATCATCTAATGTGCTTCTAAATGCCTCAATTGAACCTGCCTCCACCACACTTCCAGGCAGTACATTCCACATCCAAAACACTTGGTGAAAAAGTTTTTCTCACATCACATTTGCTTCTTTTGCAAATCACTTTAAATCTGTGCCCTCTTGTTCTTGATCCTCTTACGATCAGGAACAGTTTCTCCCTATCTACTCTGTCCATCCCCCTCATGATTTTGAACATCGTTATCAAATCTCCTCTAAGCCACCTTCTCTCCAAAAAGAACAGTCCCAATCTCACCAATCAATCCTCATAACTGAAGTTTCTCATCCCTGGAACTATTCTTGTAAACTTCTTCTGCACTCTTTCCAATGCGTTCACATGTTTTCTATAGTGTAGTGCCCAGAACTGTGCACAATATTCCAGCTGAGATCTAACTAGTGTCTTGTATCAGTTCAGCATAACCTCCTTGTTCTTGAACTCTCTTCCCCAATTAATAAAACACAGGATAGTGCAGGCTTTATTAACTGCTCTCTCCACCTGTCCGGCCACCTTCAATGATCTATGTACCTACACATGGGGAGACAGTGACATAGTGGTATTGCCACAAGGCATGATCTGAAGACCTGGGTTCAAATTCCACCATGGCAGAAATTTAAATTTTTTTTTAAAATCTGGAATTAAAAAGTCTACTGATGACCATCAAACCATTGTCAATTGTCATAAAAACCCATCTGGTTCACTAATCTGCTATCCTTACATGTGACTCCAGATCCACAGAATGTGGTTGATTCTCAAATGCCCTCTGAAATGGAAGGGAGTAAGGGATGGGCAAGAAATGCCAGCACAGCCGGCAATGCCCACATCCAGTAAATTAAAAAAAACATTTTTACCTCTTATTAGAAAGAACTTTACCTCTTATTTTCGAATTTTACTTTTTAGGTTATATTGTCTCTCCATTTACTTCCTACCAAAATGCATCGCCTAAGAGAGATCCACATTTGTTGTCGCCGTATTGTAAACAAATAAACGTGATGAAGTGAATGGGCAAAACGGCAGCAAATGGATTTCAACTTCAGCAAATGTGAAAACTTTGGATCTTTGAACAAGTCAAGGTCAAAGAGACATGGCGTTTCAGATTTGCATCATTAAAATGTCACAAATAAATATGATAAGCATTCAAAAAGGCTAATGGAACGATGGCCTTAATATCTAGCAGAATAGAATATAAACCCTAGTAAAGTCACATCTGGTGCAATAGGATTAAATAGTGTACTCCTGTTTCCATGTTCTGATGACACTACTCTAACAAAGACTGGAAGATTATGGTCAGAACCACCACAATTTGCCACTCGTGCGTTTCTCTCTCTGTGTTCCGGAATGTGGACCCTGTCTGGACCAGGTGACATTGAGTATTGCCAACCCTTTAATTGCTTCAATTTCACTCCCACATCTCCCTTTACAGTGGCATTGGCAGCAACCTCTTCCTCAGTGAAGTCAGATGCTAAATATTCATTTAGTACTTTAGCCATGCCCACTATCTCCACAAAACAATCTCCTTTCCAATTCCTAAAACCTTTCCTTTGACTACCCGTTTAGTATTTAAATGTTTACAACAGATTTCTGAGTCCCTTTTTTATATTACCTGCCAGTCCATTCTCAAGCACTTTCATCCTTTGACTTTCCCATTTTGGATCTGCCCCCCCCCCCCCCCCCCCCCCCCTCCACCCCCTCCACCCCCCTGTATTTTTATTTAATTTGGTTTTCTACTAAGTTATCAATCTGACATTTGTCATTTCCCTGTTTCATTTTCATCTTTAGACATCAGGGGAGCTGTAGTTTAGGATGCCGTTCCTATTTTTAAATTAATTCTTGGGACATGGACTTCACTGGCTTGGTCTACATTTATTGCCCATCCATTATTGCCTTTGAGAAGCTGATGGTGAGCTGCCGCCTTGAACTGCTATAGCCCTTATGGCGTAGGTGCGCCCACAGTACTGGACACTGCTCAAGGTAATGTGTCTATATGTGAACTATGTCCTCACTGAAAGCTTTCTCCTTGATGCAAATAATTACAAGAACTATTTTAAGCTCATTTTCAATTCTTTCTTCATTAGCATTTGGTGTGGTTCTCATCTTTTCTCTGATTACCTTCTTACTGTGATATTATCGAGGTTGATTTGAGGTTTTACTCATTTTAGATTTCTCTTTGCCCCTCTTAATCCATTTCTGTGTTTTTTGGGTGGCACAGTAGTTAGCACTGCTGCCTCACAGCACCAGGGACCCAGGTTCGATTCCGGCCATGGTCACTGTCTGTGTGGAGTTTGCACGTTCTCCCCATGCCTGTGTGCGTTTCCTCCGAGTACTCCGGTTTCCTCCCACAATCCAAAAATGTGCGGATTAGGTTGATTGGCCGTGCTAAAATTGACCCTAGTATCAGGGGGATTAGCAGGGTAAATGTGTGGGGTTACGGGAATGGGATTGTGGTCGGTACAGACTCGATGGGCCAAATGGCCTCCTTCTGTACTGTTTTGATTCTATGAAAACCCCTTGGACTAACTTTTCTCTTTGACTGGATTTGTCGAGTTTGTTTTTATTCTTTATTTCATTGGTCGACCAATGCTCATTTGAATTGCCCTATTAAGTATTTCTTCTGCAAGCCAAGCAGTGGGCCTTGAGAGGAATTCGACTGAAGTGCCAAACCACCCACTCTAATCAATTTGCTTAGGCTCCTCCCTCATTTTCTTGAAGTGGCCTTTATAAAATGTACACATGGCCTTTGGTCCCTCAGTATTGCAGAATCTCAGATTTATGTTGACAACTCGCTCACCTAACATCCCCTGTTACCTTATCTGGGGTATTCGGTAATGCTGCAGTGCTTTGTCACTCTTGGCTCACTTTATCATGCACTTTTCACATTTGCTCATCTCTGCATTTTGTACAAGGCTGTGACTTTCACTTGGTTTCTGATCTTTGGCACATACAGTATTGCGATTGGCACATTCTATTTCAAACACGTGAATGGCTGGTACCTCCTGATTTTTTTTTTGTAATATTTTCTCCCACTTTTTACTTGTTTGTCAGTTAGCAATGTATTCACTGTCCATCTGTTACCTAGTCCGATATTAATTTTCTATGGATAATATTTTAAAACTGTTGATTCTGCAAGGAGGTTGTCTGTAACTCATGGTTCAAGTAAACAAGCCACTCTATCATTCATTGATCCCATTTGAGTAAGCAAGTGCTCCAGATTCTGCTGGCCACAGTTGATTAAACAAAAGCTCCCAATACAGGAAAGAGATGGACTGGTGCAATGACAATAATCTCTCCCTCAATGTCAGTAAAACGAAAGAGATAATCATCGACTTCAGGAAGCGTAAAGAAGAACCATGCCCCTGTCTACATCAAAGGGGATGAACTGGAAGCAGTCGAGAGCTTCAAGTTTCTAGGTGTCCAGATCACCAACAACCTGTCCTGGTCCCTCCACGCTGACGCTATAGTTAAGAAAGCCCATCAATGCCTCTACTTTCTCAGGAGAATAAGGAAATTCAGCATGTCCTCTACAACTCTCACCACTTTTTACAGATGCACTATAGAAAGCATTCTTCCTGGATGTATCACAGCTTGGGATGGCTCCTGCTCTGATCAAGACCGCAAAAATCTACAAAAGGTTGTGAACGTGGCCCAGTCCATCACGCAAACCAGCCTCCCAACTATTGACTCCGTCTACACTTCCTGCTGCCTTGGTAAAGCAGCCAGCATAATCAAGGACCCCCCACACCCCGGATGTACTCTCTTCCATCTTCTTCCATCGGGAAAAAGATATAAAATACTGTGAACACGTACCAACCGACTCAAGAACAGTTTCTTCCCTGCTGCCATCAGACTTGGCACATATTAAGCTGATCTTTCTCGCCACCCTAACTATGACTAATACTACATTCTGCACCCTCTTTTTTCCTTCTCCCCTGTGCACTCAATGAACGATATGCTTTGTCTGTATAGCGTGCAAGAGGCAATACTTTTCACTGTATCCCAAGAAATATGACAATAATAAATCAAATTAAAACAGATCTAGGTAAGGATCAGTGAGTCATGGTTTATGGGAAAGCCTGTGGTCCCTGTCCAGCTGCTAGGAGAATTCTCGCACTAACATTGCACAGGGCTTTGCGCTGAGCTTGGAGCCCATGAGAGAACCTGTGGACCCAATTATGATGCAGCTTCTGATGGGTAAAATCTCAACAGCCATTGCAATGAAAGCAGAAGCCATGCAATGCCCAAGTGTTCCAGTGGACGCTCTGACCAAAGCCATGCAAACCCAACTCACTGCCATGCACAATCCAGGCTACAATACCCTGAAATGGCTCCATTCATGTGATCCCAATTGGGGGAGTCTTTGCCAGGAGTCTGTACTAAGAGGATGGTGCACACTGGGCTTAATTAGCTGCTAGAGTGGCCAATGTCTGGGCACAGAACTTTGGGATGTACAAACATCTGTACTTGTACAGTTGTTCAGTAGTCATAAAGTACTCATTTTGAGTTGAGAGCTTTCCAGACATTGGGAGCTGGTTTACATAACCTAACAATGACAAAAATACATTTCTGAATTATACAGGCAAACTGGGAGCTTAATCCAATCGCAGCCAGATATAAGATGGCTGTCCCAGTATAAATGCCACACATACAGATATTTATCTTTATCACCACTTGCACCTAAAAATTGGATGCACTAAGTGATCCTCGCGGCCTTGATTCCAATGATAATCTGGCGACAGATGTTTTGATTATTTTGTTAGGTTGCCTTGGATGGGGTCTTCCTCCTTCTCTGTGGACCATGAACACTGACTTGATGGGATGGATAGCCCTGATAATAAGGAATGGGATAAAGACAGCTGAGGGAAATGATCTTAACTTTGAAAAATCAAGATATAGGATTATTTTCACGGTGGGTGTAGTTTACCTGTCGTGTCTCTGTAGTGTCAGGTAGAGTATAAATCAGGATTGCAGGCGTGTTTGTAACAGGGAGAAATTTCTTCACTCAAAGGATTGCAAATCTTTGAATTTCTCCAGCCCAGAGAGATTATGGATGTTCAGTTGTTGTTTGCATTCAAGAAAGAAGTTGATAGGTTTTTGAGGACTGAGGGAAAGAAGAGATACGGGGATAGTGCTGGGTGTTGAAGTTAGAGTCGAAGATCAGCCATGGTCTTGTTGAAATGGCAGAGACATTCTTTGTCTTTTCTTCACAGAAAAAGACTCAAAACAGTTCAGCAAATAATGGGAGACCTGGAGGGGGGGGGGGGGGGGGAGCGATCTTATTTAAAAAATTCAAAGTCCAGAATGAGTGTGAAAATGGGAGAGTTTCAGATCCGTTTTTTGGGTGAGTTCAAATCTGCTATCTTATCCATCGGCTGGCAGGCTGCAATGGTAAGATTCCTCCGCCCCCCCACGCACACACAGAGTCTAGTGGTATGAGGAACTTAAAGAAATTAGTATTAATAAATAAAAAGCACTGGAGAAATTAATGGGCAAAAATGAGAAGTTAATTTGTAATTAATAATAATGGAAGAGCAGACAGCATTTAGGGCTGAGATAGTTCAGGAATAAACTGGCCACATCCTATTGAAGGGAAAAGATAGCGCATCCAAATGTACCGTGCTGTGGCAGACACAGCAAATTAAAATTAAAATAAAATGGAAAAAGGAGACTTATGACAAATGTCACAAGTCAAATTCAGTTAGTAATTAGAAAGACTATGGAAAATACATGAAGGAATTGAAATAAAGTTAATTCGGGAAGCAAAGAAAAAATATGAAATGTTTCGGAAGTAACACTAAATTGAATTGTAAGACATTTTATAAAAATATAACGTGTAAGTTGGTAGTTAGGGAGAATGACCCAAAAGGGTAACTTCATGTAGAGGCTAAATATTTATCTTTACAAAGGAAGCAGATAATGTGAAGGTTACACTAAAAGAGGAGGTGAAAGGTACAGTCAGAATAATGAAAAAGGGAAAGCATATTCATAAATCATCATTATTCAAAGTGGTCAAGGTTCCCAGTCCAGATGAAATGCATCCTGTGTTGCTGCAGCAAAAGTAGAAAAAGCAAAGACATTGGTCACAATCTTTCAATCCTCATCCGAGTCAGGAGTGGTGTCAAAAAACTGGATGTTGCTAGTATTATACCACTATCCAAGAAAGAGGAAAGGAACCATAGAACCCCTACAGTGCAGAAGGAGGCCCGTCAGCCCATCAAGTCTGCACTGACAACAATCTCACCCAGGCCCTATCCCCGAAACCCCACATACTTACCTTGCTAATCTCCCGACACTAAGGGGCAATTTAGCATGGCCAGTCAACCTTTGGATTGTGGGAGGAAACTGGAGCACCCAGAGCAAACCCATGCAGACACAGGGAGAATGGGCAAACTCCACACAGACAGTCACCCGAGGCCGGAATTGAACCCTGGCACTGTGAGACAGCAGCGCTAACCACTGTGCCACCCAACCAGTAAATTACAGGACAGCTACCCTAACACTGATCATAGAATCATAGAATTGCTACAGTACAGAAGGAGGCCATTCGGCCCATTGAGTCTGTACCGAGCACAATCCCACCCAGGCCCCATTCCCGTAACCCCACACATTTACCCTGTTAGTCCCCCTGTCACTAGCGTTAATTTAGCATGGCCAATCAACCTAACCTGCACATCTTTGGACTGTGGAAGGGAATCCATGCAGATACGGGGAGGAAGTCCAAACTCCACACAAACAGTGACTCAAGGCCAGAATTGAACGTGGGTCCCTGGCGCTGTGAGGATAAGGAAATTCAACATGTCTGCTGCAACTCTCACCAATTTTCCAATTCAATCAAGTCAAGTCCAATTCAGAGTCTTAACAAGTTGAGACATTTCCGATCCAAGCTGACAAGACAGGGCCTTCACACCTGTCTTGGGCCTGATCTACATGAGCCAAGCTGATTGGAGGAGGGGGAGGATTCCTCCTCCAAGGCTTGATCTCATTTGCATCTTAGCCAAAAGACCGAGATGCCGCTTTTAAAAATTGCTTCATATGAATATGAAGCTTAAATGTAACCTAATGGCCTCGACCAAGCGCAGCATCCGATCTATACTACACTTGATCTTAGCCAAAAGGTCTTTACAGATGCTCCATAGAAAGCAGCCTTTCTGGATGTATTACAGTTTGGTATGGCTCCTGCTTTGACCAAGAATGCTTTAGAATGCTCCTTTAGAATGCTGCTGCCTATTTCCAAGCCTAGATCATTTATAAAGATTACAAAGGATCATGAACGAAGCCCAGTCCATCACGCAAACCAACCTCCCATTCATTGACTCCGTCTACATTTCCCACTGCCTCGGAAAAGCATCCAGCTGGTGTGAATGGTCAGAAAATTCTGGCTCTAGTGTGTTATCAGATCAAGGTCTGTTCTCTGTGACTTCATGAATATACTTTGCAACAACTTGGTCATGTGATTGTGAAGATTTGTTATCCTGGTGGTGGATATCTTCATACCTCTACACCAAATAATCAGTATCCGAGACAATGCAAACATCTCCATGCTAAAGAGTAGCTCTGTGGACACAGGCAGGTTGGGAGGAGAGGTAATTGTGCAAGCTATGTAGAATAACCTAAATATAAGATAACTCAAGCCCCCAATGAAACAGTGATCTTGGGGCAATTTATGATGGCAGAGCCATTGATGGGAAGAGGATTGGTTACCTTTCTGTCCAAGGCATAGATGAATATTTGTGATTTTACTGGGTATTTGGTGGTGATATTTATGCTTTAGTGAATTGCCCGTATTGTTAAAAAAAAGTATGTTTTGTTATGTATACGTTTGTAGTAACATTTACGTTTGTGTTAGTGAATATAACTATCTCTATTGAGGCCAAAATCTTTATTTATTCAATAGTGAGCAGACAAATAAGATGAAACCATTTGCTAAGAGAGTTCTGGGGTCATGAAAGGCTCTATATAAAAGCAAATCTTTCTTTATAAAACAGATAATATAACAATCATGTGTTCATTATGTGCTGCAGGTACTGAAATATAGTGAACATAGAAACATAGAAACTAGAAGCAGGAGAGGGCCATTCGGCCCTTCGAGCCTGCTCCGGCATTCATTTTGATCATGGCTGATCATCAAATTCAATATCCTGATCCCCCCTTCCTCCAATATCCCTTGATCCCTTTAGCCCCATGAACCATGTTATAAATGTGATGTATGTTATTTGCTTGCCTTCCTGAGTTTTAGCCATGTTCGCCAATGCCTGAATATTGTAAAAAGCATTTGGATAAGTACATGGATGGGAAAGGATTAGACGGATATGGGCAAACCCAGGCAATTGGGACTAGCTGGGAGGGCACTATGGTCAGCGTGGACCGGTTGGGCCGAAGGGCCTGTTTCCGTGTTGTATTGCTCTATGACTCTATGATTCTAGCTCCAAACTGCCTAAACTTTGGCACTCCACTTACTTAGACACCAATGTTGGAGTTAATTTCCTCCCCAGGACTCCACCTCAATCTTTTTATCTCCTGGCATCCTGAAAGTCCTCTATCTTTCCTTCTATCACCTTAATCCTTGTTGGCTCTATGGCCCCGTGTCAGATGTTAGGAAATTCTTCAGTTCTTCGCAGCTGAACGGAATTGTTTTGGTTCCCTTTTGTTTCCCCAGTCCCTGTGGACTGTATTGGACCCTCTGGGCACAGTACCTGGTACCCCGCCAAGTCATTTCCCATCAAAAGACTACCCCTATAGAGATTGTCTGTGTACTGGTGACCCACTTACTCTGTAGGTGAATTTTTACTAGAGGCACGTTGTAACATTTGCCAGTAAGGCCTTTTACTGTGTTGTTTGTCCTGCTTTCAGGTGGCAAGTCAGCAATCTTCACTGCGAGCAGGGTTCAAAAATACCCTGTATCTCCAAAAATAGTAATTTCTTTTCTTGGAACATGTGATTCAAATGGAGTCATTTTCTCTTTCTACAGAAAACCTCGCTATGTATCTTGTCCTACCCCCATCTCATTTGTGTCTGGCTTGGTAAGGTAAAGGTAAAGTCGCCATAGTCCCAAATGACTATTGACTGCTCTCCCCTTTGAGGATGAGAGCTGACTGGTGGTGATTTAACCTGAGGATCACCATACCTCAGGCAAGGGGCAAAGTTGGGAAGGTGAGGCCTTCTTCAGTACAAGAGTTGGCAAATCATGTTGCAGCTATATAAAACATTGGTTAGGCCGCATTTGGAGTATTGCGTGCAGCTCTGGTTGCCACACTACCAGAAGGATGTGGAAGCTTTGGAGGGAGTGCAAGGAAGGATCAACAAGATGTTACCTTGGTCTTGAGGATATTGGCTATGAGGAGAGATTGAATAAACTAGAATTGTTTTCACTGGAAAGACGGAGGCTGAGGGGAGATCTGATAGAAGTCTACAAAATTATGAGAGGCATAGGGTGGATGGTGAGAGTCTTTTTCACCGGGTGGATGTGTCAATTACAAAGGAGCACGCAGGTTCAAGGTGAGAGGGGAAAAGTTTAAGGGAGATATAGAAACATAGAAACCCTACAGTGCAGAAGGAGGCCATTCGGCCCATCGAGTCTGCACCGACCACAATCCCACCCAGGCCCTCCCCCCACATATTTTACCCACTAATCCCTCTAACCTACGCATCCCAGGACTCTAAGGGACAATTTTTAACCTGGCCAATCAACCTAACCCGCACATCTTTGGACTGTGGGAGGAAACCGGAGCACCCGGAGGAAACCCACGCAGACACGAGGAGAATGTGCAAACTCCACACAGACAGTGACCCGAGCCGGGAATCGAACCCGGGATCCTGGAGCTGTGAAGCAGCAGTGCTAACCACTGTGCTACCGTGCCGCCCCAATTTACTAGATCCAAATATGTGGGGCAAGTTTTTTACACAGAGAGTGGTGGGTGCCTGGAACATACTGCCAGAAGAGGTGGTGGAAGCAGGCACATTAGCAACATTTAAGAAGCATCTAGATGGGTAAATGAATGGGGAGGGAATAGAGGGATATGGCCTGAGTAAGGGCAGAAGGTTTTTTTTAGTTTAGTTATGGCACCATGAGGGCCAAAGGGCCTGTTTCTATGCTGCACTCTTCTTTGTTCTTTATGAACAATCTCAGCCAATCAAGGAATTGAACCTGCACTGTTGGCATCACTCCACATCACTAAGCAGCCATCCAGCCAACTGAGCTGTACTTTCAAGACAATTGACATGGTTGTGACTGCAACTTCCCCTGCTGGTTTCTTGGTGAACCAACAGTTTTATTTTATGTACCTCAGCTTGTTGCATTGGAAGCAAGCAGGTGTGGTTTTCCTGATTTCCTTTTCAGGTTATTTCCTTTTCAAGTTGGGAATTGATCTGCCCCACCTTCTCTATTCTCCTTTCCTTTGGAGTTTATTTCTGTTCCATCCACTTCCTTCCTTTCTCTTCCTTGCTGGCAAGAGTTACTAGATCCAAATTTGTTTTGGACTAGAGGTTTATGAGTTCACATAGTCATCAATCATGATAGCTATGTCTTTGACTGTAAACCCTGTGTTTCTCTATGTGAGTGTTGAGGCTGTATAGCAGACAGTTCTTAAACTCCAGAAGCAGTACTATTTTTCTTAACCCTTCATGTGTGGTTAGTTGGCTTGGATCCACTGGTTCCTAAATTATTAGTGATAGGCCTCCACCATGGGTTTATAAGCACTGAGAATAGCAGCCTTTGTCTGATCATAACTGACAGAAACCTCAGCGGGCAGCAGGGACGAAACCTCACGGATTTTCCTACTGGCTGGCCTTGTATCCGATGAGTCCAAAGCTCTGCTGACCATTGCAATTGAGCTGCCAGTTTTCTGAAGGCTGAAAATAAAGTTTCTACATCCTCCTCTTCAAACTTAGGGACAAAGCAGGAAATCTTTAGGGGATCAAATTTTGGCTCTGGCGTAAGTCTACCTAGGTCAAGTCCCCAGCTGCTGCAATCTGTCTCTGCTGCTGATTTTTCTGTGACTGTCACTCTCTCTCAAGCTCTCTGAGCTGAGAAGTACGATCTCTCTCTCACCTCCCCTTGGAACTCCTTTTCCTTCTCTCTAGCCCTCCGTTCTTTGAGGTGAATTTTGTCTGATACCCTGATCTGTTTCAGATTCTTTAGCTTTTATCTGTTCCAAATCTATAGTGAGGTTGATTTGCTGGACAGCATCTTTAGTACTTCGGATATCAGTGCTTCATCGTATATATTCAATTCTATCTGCTTAGCTATGGCTTTCAGCTGTTCTGTGTTTAAGGACACTAACATTTGCCAAGTTAAGTAATTTCTTGCAGAAATGCTTTAACATGGAAAGTAGCATTTTACTTTCTATTGTTAGTTCTCATAAAACTCACTGCTGTAACCCCTTTCATTTCTTGTTTCAAAAATGTTTGGCTATGTAAATTTTCCCTTCTATTTCCAATTCCTTTAAAGTCAAAACTTGCCTCATTTGTAATGGATACAATTCCAGACTGCAACACCCAAATTGACACAGACAAAATGTATGTGCTTTCTTACTGTCCATGATCATGTTTCATACGTGAGGTCTACGTATTTCCTTATCCACGGAGTGATTGTCCCAATAGAATCATAGAATCCTACAGTGCAGAAGGAGGCCATTTGGCCAATCGAGTCTGCACCAACCACAATCCCACCCAGGCCCTATCCCCATATAACCCCATGCATTTACCCTAGCTAATCTCCCTGATACTAATACTACATTCTCTCTTCCTCCTTCTTCCTTCGGGAAAAAGATACAAAAATCTGAGGTCACGTACCAACCGACTCGAGAACAGCTTCTTCCCTGCTTTTGAATGGTCTTACCTTGCATTAAGTTGATCTTTCTCTGCACCGTAGCTATGACTGTAACACTACATTCTGCACTCTCTCGTTTCCTTCTCTCTAAACTGTATGTTTTGTCTATATAGCACACAAGAAACAATACTTTTCACTGTATGTTAATGCATGTGACAATAATAAATCAAATCAAATCAAATAAGGGGCAATTTAGCATGGTCAATTCACCTAACCTGCACGTCTTTAGACTGTGGGAGAAAACTGGAACACCTGGAGGAAACCCACGCAGACACGGGGAGAATGTGCAAACTCCACACAGACAGTGACCCAAGCCGGGAATCGAACCTGGGTCCCTGGCGCTGTGAGACAGGTCCAAATTTAAATAATTCCAGTAGCAAGTGGTCTTGTGAGTTTTAAAATAAAGAAGGTTATTTATTATCCCACATTTGCCCCAGAGCTTTAAAATGAGACACTTCACTGGCTCAACTGACACACACTCTCACAAAATCAGATACGGCTGAAGAAAAAAATACAATTACAAAGTATAGTTGTCACAGTCTCTCTTTCATGGCAGGCCTGCAGTTCCTTAGATGAACTGAGGCTTTTAGTTGAAGTGTTGGTCATGTAGGCAACGGAGTCTCGGTAAGCTGTGGAGCTTCTTGTAGTTGATTTTTAAAATTCATTCATTTACCGGATGTGGGCACCACTTGCTAGGCCAGCATGTATTGCCCATCCCTAGTTGTCCTTGAATAGTTGGTGGTTCTCAGGTGAACCTGTAGTTAAAACAGGCTGGGGAGTGTCATTCTCCTACATTCAATGTATGGCTGTTTATTACCTTTGTTGTTTAGTTGACTTGCAGCTGTTTTGATGGTTTTTCTGATGGACTCTGGTGGAACTCTGTCTCTTCAAGCAGCTTATACTGTTTTAAAAGTAGGCAGAAAACATAGCTGTTCCCATCATGTGCCTTGTACAAATTGAAAGTCCTTCATCCAAAGAAAGGTGGTGTGTTGATTACACATTCTATATCATTGTTCGATACTTTGAAATTTATCCTGTCTAGTTTGGATGAGGGGCCATCACAATAGAATGGAAGGTCTATAGGATCAATTTAAAATTCATCTAAGACATGAGTTTTGATGTCTTGTTTCTCCATTGTGAAACAAAAGGACGAGTCAACTGGAATACTATAGTTCTTTATGTTGATGCTTCATCTTTAAACAAAGGGATGTGTGAATCTGACAAATGAATGTCCACATTTAGTTCGGTATTTGCTTGGGGTTCAGGATTAACTGGCTCAGAATGGCAAAAGTCACATGATCTTCAGTCATCATATTAATAGACAGTGCGTCTCCAAAATCTTAATGTGTTGTCTGAAAGTTCATAATATACTGGCTCAAGACAGTCAATCACATCAGTGTCAAGTGGCTCTTGGTCCACACATGCAGCCAACTACCTCTCAAAACATTAGCTTTCAGTTACACCTTGAGGTCGCATTAGGATAGGTCACAATGGCTCTTGTCTAGAGACCCAGGAGAAGAAGATAGAGGAGATGTTTGTAGATTGCGACATGAAGGATAATTATTAAACAAATATTAATGTCCCACCAGAGACAGGTATTTTCTCAGTAAGATTTAGAATAACCCTGTTAGCTGCTGCATTGGTTATGTAGTCAGGGGAGTGCTGTTAAATCTATGAGAATGTCTGCCTGATAAGTTACCGAGATATCTCCCTGGTAAAGTAGACAATGCTATTTTTCAGTAAGTATTTTCATTGATTTCATGTTTATCATTGATAGACTCTGGTGACAGGGAATTCAGAATCGTTCATTCTCATAAGAACCTCTCTTTAACAATTTTATAGTTGGTGTGTACACTGGCACTCCATGTGTCATGGGAAACAATGTAGCAGATATGTATTATATGCTACTACAAGAGAATTGAAAAATAACCCGTGTTGACTTTGGGACATCAGGATCTGGGAGAGGGGGTGCACACAGTGCAAAACACGTGCTACTGGGGGCTATGGTAACCCAGGCTCTGTATTTTAAATGGAGTTCTTGCCATTGTCCAAAGCCAGCCTGATGGTTCTGATTTTGCTTTATAACCGGTCTTTCAGGTCAGTTTCACTGACAGTTGCTGCGCTGCTGCTTCTGAGCTTCAGACAGCGTCATGGTTCTGATTTTTTAAAAAACCTTCCAGAAAACCACAAAGTTGCCTAAATGTTAGCAGAATTCACAGAAACTATCACGAGAGTGCTTGGTTGACAATCTGGTTGAAAAATAGTAAGTGAAATCCCTGGAATAAATTTTGCAGATTGGGTGATGTAAAGGGGGGACTTTTAAGGTCATACTGAATGGATAAGATATGTTGAGGCATCCATAATTATCTTGTGAACAGAGGTTGGAATAGTGAGTGGAGTTTGGTTTATTTTGTTGCGAATGGGAGTTTACCGCGAACAGGCTTTTGTGGGGTAATTGCCAGGAGTGCATATTTGACCCTTAGTGAATCAGTTTTAAACCATACCTGATTATCTAGAGGCTTTTCCATTGACTTCAATCTTGTCCTATTTGCCCACTTACCTATTGCCCAATTCTATTTTGGTGCCTTTATGAGTTTTTTGAGTTTTCAGACTTGCTGACCAAGAAAACACAGATACAATTGTGAACCATTCAGTTTTTGTCCTCTGGCCCCTTAAAAGTTTAGGTCGGACAGAGACACCTGAAGGCTCCTATGTTTCTCACTGACAGTGATACTGTACAATCATTCCACTTTGTTGCTCAGGAGTCATTTGATCTTTTTACTCTGTGAGATTACTAATACAATAAAATCCAATTTGTATGAAATAATTACATGGAATAATATCATGTGCCCAAGCAGGAGAAAGTTTTTTTACTTCTTCGACAGAATGGAAAATATCTTGTGCAGCATAAGTAGTCTGAGTCATTTGGAAATCAGGTGTAACTGTGTCGTGAATTGTTGCCATTAAGTGCTTTAGAAAAGGAGCCTAATCTATCATAGAATCCTTACAGCGCAGAAGGAGGTCATTTGGCCCATCGAGTCTGCACTGACCAGTGGAAGACACAAATAACATGCCAAAAATTGATGACAGGAAGGCTATGGCAGGTGAGGACCTAGAAACTATCATTATCATGAAAGAGGTAGTGTCGGGCAAGCTAATGGGGCGAAAGGTAGACAAGTCTCCTGGCCCTGATGGAATGCATCCCAGGGTACTAAAAGAGATGGTGGGGGAAATAGCAAATGCACTAGTGGTAATTTACCAAAATTCGCTGGACTCTGAGGTGGTTCCCGCAGATTGGAAAACAGCAAATGTGATGCCACTGTTTAGAAAAGGAGGTAGGCAAAAGGCAGGTAACTATAGGCCAGTTAGCTTAACTTCTGTAGTAGGGAAAATGCTTAAATCTATCATCAAGGAAGAAATAGCGAGACATCTGGATATAAATTGTCCCATTGGTAAGACGCAGCATGGGTTCATGAAGGGCAGATCATGTTTGATTAATTTGGTGGAATTCTTTGAGAACATTATATGCGCAGTGGACAATGCCGCACCAAAGACTGCTGCATAAGATAAAGGTGCATGGTGTTACGGGTAATGTATTAGCATGGATAGAGGATTGGTTAACTAACAGAAAGCAAAGAGTGGGGGTAAATAGGTGTTTTTCTGGTTGGCGATCAGTGACCAGTGGTGTGCCTCAGGGATCAGTGTTGGGACCGCAATTGTTTACGATTTACAGAGATGATTTGGAGTTGGGGACCAAGTGTAGTGTGTCAAAATTCACAGATGACACTAAGATGAGTGGCAGAGCAAAGTGTGCTGAGGACGCTGAAAGTCTGCAAAAGGATAAAGATAGTCTAAGTGAGTGGGCGAGGGTCTGGCAGATGGAGTACAATGTTGGTAAATGTGAGGTCATCTATTTTGGTAGGAATAACAGCAAAATGGACTATTATTTAAATGGTAAAAAATTGCAGCATGCTGCTGTGCAGAGGGACCTGGGTGTCCTTGTGCAAGAATCACAAGGAGTTGGTTTGCAGGTGCAGCAGGTAATTAAGAAGGCAAATGGAATTTTGTCCTTCATTGCTCGAGGGATGGAGTTTAAAAACAGCGAGGTTATGTTGCAGCTGTATAAGGTGCTGGCGAGGCCACACCTGGAGTACTGTGTACAGTTTTGGTCTACTTACTTGAGAAAGGATATACTGGCACTGGAGGTGGTGCAGAGGAGATTCACTAGGTTGATTCCGGAGTTGAGAAGGTTGGCTTATGAGGAGAGACTGTGTAGACTGGGGTTATACTCATTGGAATTCAGAAGAATGAGGGGATATCTTATAGAAACATATAAGATTATGAAGGGAATAGATAAGGTAGAAGCAGGGAAGTTGTTTCTACTAGTGGGTGAAACTAGAACTAGGGGGCATGGCCTCAAAATAAGGGGGAGCAGATTTAGGACTGAGTTGAGGAGGAACTTCTTCACACAAAGGGTTGTGAATCTGTGGAATTCCCTGCCCAGTGAAGCAGTTGAGGCTACCTCATTGAATGTTTTTAAGGCAAGGATAGATGAATTCTTCAAGGGTAAAGGAATTAATGGTTGTGGTGAGCGGGCGGGTAAGTGGAGCTGAGTCCACGAAAAGATCAACCATGATCTTATTGAATGGCGGAGCAGGCTCGAGGGGCCAGATGGCCTACTCTTGTTCCTAGTTCTTATGTTCTTCTGACCACAATCCCACCCAGGCCTTATTCCCATAACCCCACATATCCACCCTGCCAATCCCCTGACACTGGGGTCACTTTAGCACAGCCAATCAACCTAACCCACACATCTTTGGACTGTGGGAGGAAACTGGAGCACCTGGAGGAAACCCACGCAGACACGGGGAGAACATGCAGACTCCACACAGACAGTGATCTGACACCAGAATTGAACCCGGGTCCCTGATCCTATGAGGCAGCAGTGCTAAGCACTGTGCCACTGTGTTATGCTTCATAACATGGAATAGACTGTGAATTGGACCAACAAAAGCATATTGCCAGGAGCGTTCTGGGGATTACTCCTCCCAAACTGGCTTCCTGAACTAAGGAAGATTTCTAAACAGATTAGAAAGATATTTATGCAAAGTGTAAACATGGAACAGATGAGGCATTGTGTGAAGTTGGAAAAATTCATTTGTCACAAAAAATATCTGGAAGTGACAGCCCTTAAATAAGCAGCCATCTGTGGATGATCAACTGGGAAAGTAGTTTTCACAGAATCACAGAATACCACAGTGCAGAAAAGTCTGCACTGACACATGAAAGGCTCTGACCTGCCCACCTAATCCCACTTGCCAGCACTTGGCCCATAGCCTTGAATGCTATGCCGTGCCAAGTACTCACCCAGGTACTTTTTAAATGATGCGGGGCATCCCGCCTCCACCACCCTCCCAGGCAATGCATTCCAGACCATCATCACCCTCTGGGTAAAACAGTTTTTCCTCAAATCCCCTCTGAACCTCCCACTCCTCACTTTTAACTTGTGTCCCCTCGTAACTGACCCTTCAACGAAGGGGAACAGTTGCTCGCTATTTACCCTGTCCATGCCCCTCATAATCTTGAACACCTCAATCAGATCGACCCTTCAGTCTTCTCTGCTCCAGAGAAAACAAGCCTATCCAACCTCTCCTTATAACTTAAGTGTTCCATCCCAGGTGAATCTTCTCTGCACCCCTTCCAGTGGATTCACGTCCTTCCTATAATGTGGTGACCAGAACTGCACACAGTACTCCAGCTGTGGCCTCACCAAAGTTCTATGCAACTCCATCATGACCTCTCTGCTTTTGTAATCTATACCCCGATTGATAAAGGCGAGTGTGCCATATGCCTTTTCCACCACCCTATTAACCTGCCTTTCCACCTTCAGAGATCTATGGACAAACACGCCAAGGTTCCTTTGTCCTTGGAACTTCCCAGTGTCAGACCTTTCATAGTATATTTCCTTGCCAAATTACTCCTTCCAAAGTGCATCACCTCACACTTTTCAGGGTTAAATTCCATCTGCCACATATCTGCCCATTTGACCATCTTGTCTATATCTTCCTGTAACCCAAGACACTCAACCTCACTGTTAACCACCCAGCCAATCTTCGTGTCATCGGCAAACTTACTGATCCTACCCCCCACATAGTCATCTATGTCATTTATATAAATGATGAACAATAGGGGACCCAGCATGGATCCCTATGGTACGCCATTGGTCACTGGCCTCCAGTCACTAAAGCAAACATCTGTCATCACCTTCCGTACCCTACCGCTAGCCAATTATGAATCCACCTTGTCAGATCACCCTGTATCACATGTGCATTAGCCTTCTCAATAAGTCTCCCATATGGGACTTTGTCAAAGGCTTTGCTGAAATCCATGTGAACTACATCAACTACACTACCCTCATCCACACACTTAGTTACATGCTCAAAAAATTCAATCAAATGTGTTAGGCATGACCCCCCTCTGACAAAACTATGATGACTATCACTGATAAAACCTTGCCTCTCCAAATGGAGATAGATTCTCTCCTTCAGCATCTTCTCCAGTCGTTTCCCAACCACAGATGTGAGACTCACTGGTCTGTACTTCCCTGGCTTAGTCTCTAAAACCTTTCTTAAATAGTGCGACCACATTAGCTGTTCTCCAGTCCTCTGGCATCTCCCCGGTATGCTTGCTACCTCTTGGGGGAAAGAGGGTCGGCGAGGCTGTCATATGAAATGCTGCAGTTTTAAAGTATGTCTTCATCAAATCACCAACTAAATAGAAGGAGAATCCAACTCAGAAAGTATTCCAGACGGAAGCATCAGAAGAAAGTTCATACTTCCACCTGAACTCCCACTCACCTGACGAAGGGGCAGCGCTCCGAAAGCTAGTAGCTTTTGCTACCAAATAAACCTGTTGGACTTTAACCTGGTGTTGTGAGACTTCTTACTGTGTGTACCTCCCCAGTGGCCAGGGAGGAATTAAAAATTTGGGTCAGAGCCCCTGCAATTTCCTCCCTTGCCTCCCACAACAGCCTGGGACACAATTCATCCAGACCTGGAGGATTATCCACTTTTAAGCCCACCAATACATGCGATACCTTGTCACTCCTTATGATTTTCTCTAGAGCCTCACAGTCTCTCTTCCCAAGTTCCATAAATACCTCCTCATTCTCATGGGTGAAGATCCCTACCAATGTCCTCTGCCTCCACCCACAGATTTCCTCTGGTCCCTAATGGGCCCTACTCTTTCCCTGGTTATCCTCTTCCCATTGATATACTCATAGAATATCTCAGGATTTTCCCTACTTTTACCAGCCAGAGTTTTTTCATATCCCCTCTTTGTTCTCCTAATTGATTTCTTAAGCTCCATCCTGCACTTTCTATACTCCACTAACGCCTCTGCAGACTTACTCCCCTTATACTTGTTAAAAGCCTCTCTTTTCCTTCTCATTGTATCCTGATTGTCTCTGGTCATCCATGGTTCTCTGGGTTTGCTATATCTTCCTATTACCCCAGAGGGAACATGTTGGGCCTGTACCCTCCCCATTTCATCTTTGAACACCCCCACACTGCTCTTCGTAGGTTTTCCCACAAGTAACTCGTTCCAGTCTACCTTGTCCAGACCCTGCCTAATTTTGTTAAAATCTACTCTCCCCCCAATCCAAAACCTTTTTCTGCAACTTGTCAATTTCTTTGTCTATAACAAATTTGAATTGAACCATGTTGTGGGCCTTGGTAAAGGGGAAACCGGCATGGAGGCGGGCATGGATTGCGCTACTTGCCTCACGCCCGACTGTACCAAGTTTTCCCACCTGAAAACGGGCACAACTTGATGGTAAAGTCGGGCCCAGAATCTGTGATTGGAGAGCAACTCTGTCTTTCCCAAGCCTGCTGCTTCTCCAATCACAGGAGCGGCAAGAGCAGGAGAGAGGGAACCTGTGGATGGAAGAGCTGGAGACATCATACTGGCTGTTTGCACTGGCCGATGTCTTTCAGCTGCACTGAATGATTTGTAACAACATCTTCCGGAGGCTAAGGAGAAGTAGCAGAAAATGAAAGAACAGGAAGGAGTCTTCACCAGTAACAAGGCTGGAGCAGGCCCAGGGAAACTGTTACCTTGTATCAGCCTGAACGCGGCACAAGCCACTCCCAGAGAATAGGAACTCACCTCTGGTGGTACTGACTTATCTTGAAGGACGTGACTGAGTGCTGTGTCAGTGTATCCAGGGATGGAAGAAGGAGCACAGGCAGCAGCAAGTGAATGGGGCTGTTCCCTCCCCTCACTCCCATCCTCATTCCCTTCTACAACTCTCCAACAATTGAACAATGGGAATTGAAGCCTGGAGATGGTCTTTCTGCTCTATACAGAACAGGTAGTCAAAATATATAAAACACAACTTGACAGGTTTTCTGGCGACCTGGGTTCCAGTATTGAATCTTTCCTACAAATATGAATTTACTGTACCCCAAATGATGCAATGTGCAGAACATGTTAGGGAGGACTGAGACAGTCACTGAAATCAGTGTTACTGTCTGCACAGGGTTATAAATAACTCATGGATATTTTCCTGTCAAATTAACAACATTGCATGATGCTATTAAAATAAAATTTGAATTCTCTGACTTGTTTAATAGTTGTTTAATTGTGAGTGGCACAGTGGTTAGCACTGCTGCCTCACAGCGCCAGGGACCCAGGTTCAATTCCAGCCTCGGGTCACTGTCTGTGTGGAGTTTGCACATTCTCTCCATGTCTGCGTGGGTTTCCTCCAGGTGCTCCAGTTTCCTCCCACAGTCTGAAAGATGTGCTGGTTAGGTGTGTTGACCCGAACAGGTGCCGGAGTGTGGGGACTAGGGGATTTTCACAGTAACTTCATTGCAGTGTGAATGTAAGTCTTACTTGTGACTAATAAATAAACTTTAAAATAAAACTTTTTTTTTAGTCATGATCACCTATTGGACTCACACAAACTAACATAGCATGATATCATTGCTGATCTTAATATTAATGACCCATGCTGCATTGGTATCGGACAATATTTGTAACCAGGTACCAACAATCATTTTACTAGCACCTTTCTTTGACTGTTTGATGCATTGATTGGCGAATCATGAACAAGGAAGAAAATAACAAATGATTAAGGGGGAGAGTTGGACGGGAGGTGCTGGCAGGTAGGGAAGGGGAATGAGGGACAGGAGATGCTCTTGCGTCTAAGATTCCTCTCCCTCACCCTGTGAGAGTTTAGATTACTTACAGTTTTGGCAAGTTTGAAGGCAATATATTTGCACTGCAAATGATCTGTTCTCCCCCTGCATGGGATGGGAAAGGCTTTATTGCCTTGATAAGAATATTCCTTTTCATATTGAAAGTGGAGACAAGACTACTGGCTCCAGGAGTGAGCCAAAATGTACTCGGAAATAAGGCTACTATTTCTGCCAAGTATGAATATAACAAAACAAAAACCACATCCATTAAAAAAAGCTACTGAACTCATTTACAAACTATTTCATCAGTTTCAGAAGTAAAGTTATACCCTTGATCTGAACCGATTGAGAAATGAAAGTGGATGGAAATTTTTTAATCTTAATTCCAAAGCACTCCCACTGCATTTTTTATCTCAACCATGTCACTTATGGTAAGAAGATTGTGACACCATCCATGTTTACTTTGGCAGATTGATTAGTACACAGCCGGTTGTGAAATATGCCAGTAAAATTCCAGTTAGAATGACAAATAGGATGCAATTTTATGAGATTTGCTCTAAGTGTCCAGCTAGCGTGAAAACGGGAGAGTTGCTGATCCGTTTTTCGGGCGAGTTTCCACTCCCAATTTTATGCAATCTGTCTCTGAAATTTTGGGCTAGACCGTTTCTGGCCACAGGAGGTAGTGGGCGGGACTTAACTCACCAGACAACCAGCAGCTTAGATCGGAGCCACAAACTGCGCATGCGCAGAGAAAGCGAAAAATTAAGCACCTCTCCTGGCAGAACCCTCCTGGGCCAGATACAACCTCCGCCTTCCCTCCCCCACCAACATCGGAGTCCCCCCCGACATTACTGACCCATTTATCCCCTCAGCCTGCCCCCCCACTCCGACCCACTTGGACATGGGTCCCCTCACCACCCCAGCCCGGCCCCGATGGCTGCCGGATATGACCCTCTCTCGCCCCTGCCTCCGATCTCCCCTACCCCTGGCCTCCCTCGCCCAGCCCCCCAGCAGTCCCTCGCCCTGCCCCTCCCCCGCACACCCTCGCCCTGCCCCTCTCGCCCTCACAGAGGCACATTCCCCCCCCCACCGCCCGCCCCCGCCCCATCAGCACACCTGCAAGTGCTGACTTGGCTCCCCCTTCATGGTAACAAGGCAAACTTTATTAAACTCACTGGAATGCTCTAACGGGTGTGTGACCCGCCCAAACTGCCAGCAGCTGATCTGCCCTAACAAGAGAAAGCTCCATAAAAACCTCAAGGATGGACAGACAGGCAGGCAGTGCAGGAAGAAATGGCCTCAAGGAAGTTAGCACTCAGATTTTCGGAATCTGATCTGGCCAGGTTCCTGGAGGTGGTGGAGGCAAGGCGGGACACCCTCTTCTCTGATGGAAAGCGATAGTAAAGCACCCTGGGACGCAGTGGCCGCGTGTCTGAGTGCCAGGGCATTGGCCATGAGAACTGGGAGCCAGAAAAAAAATGAATGACCTAATCCGGGCAGCAAGGGTGAGTGTGTAACCTCATCTAGCATCTTTCCCTTAAATGACCCCCAGATCCCTCCACCCCAGCACCCTGCATGCTTCCAGCTCCTGACCCCAAAGCACCTCCCTCTTCCTCCCAAGAGTATCACAGCCCTCTGAGGGCCACCCCCTGATACGCTGTAGGACTCCTTCTGTCCCCACAGGAGAAGAATGCCCATAACCGCCGGAAGAGGGTGAAGACAGGGGGGTGGTGAGCCTGAGATCTGGGTCCTCACCCCCTTTGAGGAGCGGGCTCTCGAGCTTCGGGAGAGGGGCGGATGTGGACATTAAGTGACAGCATGGTTGGGCTGGAGCATAGGAGTGAGCAACTGCCAATCCCCAACTTTATGGAGAAATGTCAAGAGAGTTGCCTGCATCCCAGATTCCTCTCCCTTCCTTGCACTTAACCTGGTGTCCTGCGTTGCAGGAAGGGACCCCGACACGTCCGGCCATCTGTGACTTACACCACCTGCCGTTGCATCCCCAGGACCCACAAGAGATCCCTCCCCTCCCCCACCCCTCCCGCCCCGGGGGGCCTGCATGGAGGTTTAGTGATCCCTTACCCACTACCCAGATGTGGGTCCAGATGCTAGCATGCATGCAAAGCACAGGTAGGAGTCAGGCTGCTTTGCACCAGGGCATCATCACAATGGTGCTAGCGAGTCGTCATCACCCTCCTGCCTACCAAAGAAACTCGTTAACACAGTGTACCCAGACCCACCACCCTGGTGTTACACTCATAGAATCATAAAATCATTCGGCCCATCGAGTCTGCACCAACCACAATCCCAACCAGGCCCTAACCCCATAACCCCATGAATTTACCCAAGCTAGTCCCCCTTACACTAAGGGGCACTTTAACATGGCCAATCCACCTAACCCGCACATCTGAGGACTGTAGGAGGAAACCGGAGGAAACCCACTCAGACATGGAGAGAATGTGCAAACTCCACACACTCACTGACCCAAGGCCAGAATTTAACCTGTTCCTCGGTGCTGTGAGGCAGCAGTGCTAACCACTGTGCCAGCGCGCCGCCCCAAATGTTGCAGAAGATTATCGAACTCCGGGATGGGGGGGGGAAATGGAACCCACGTGCGGCAACACAACCTTCCATTGCCCAAAGCAGGTGCTGATCAGGGCCTCACACGCCGCCCTCGCATGCCTGACCCTAGCTGCCACCAGCCCTCCAGCTGGTGGTGTTGCTCTTCATATACCTCCTCCTCCTCTTCCTCCTCCTCCTGCTGGGTGGACTCCTCCCCAGTGACGCCCGGCTGGTCAGCCTCCATGTCCTCCTCCTCAAGAAGGTCTCCTCACTGCTGCACCAGGTTGTGTAGGGCACAGCACACCGCCACAATGTGGGACAATATTGTACACGGGGCTATATTGGAGGGCCCTGCCAGAACACCTGGTCCTGGTGATCCAGGCACCTGAACCACATCTTGAGGAGCCCTACGCACCGCTTCACTATTGAACGGGTGGCAATGTGGGCCTCATTGTATTGAGTCTCCGCCTCAGTCTCAGGCCTCCGCAGAGGCGACATCAGGCAAGTCCGAAACGGGTAATCCATGTTCCCCCTGAGCTATCCCTGCACCCTGGGCTCCTCCTCAAAGATCTCTGGGATATCCGAGCTCCGCAAGGTGAAACTGTCATGCACGCTGCCGGGGTGTCTGGCGCAGACATGCACAATGTTCAGCTGATGGTCACACACTCACTGCACATTTACTAAATGGAAGCCCTTTCTATTCGTGAATCTTCGTGGATTCTTGATCGGGGCCTTGAGGGTGATGAAGGTGCAGTCTATAGCACCCTGCACATTTGGCATCCCCACGATGGCCATGAATCCTGCAGCCTGGGCTTGCTGCTGGGCCTGTCCAGATTAAATTTGATATACTGGCCAGCCTGGGCATACAGGGCATCCGTGACCTCCCTTACACACTTCTGGACGGATGATTGTGAAATGCCACAAAGGTCTCCACTGGCGGTCTGGAAAGACCCAGTGGCGTAAAACTTTAAGGCGTCAATTTCACAGGCACTGGGAGTGGGTGCACCCCCCCCCCCGCCCCCTCAACCCCCACCCCCGTGCCCCTGCAACAAATGTCAGGTGTCGCACTGTCTCCTTTCAGACCGGAGCTGTTGGCAGCACACGATGTCCGACAGCTGTTTGAAGGACACTCATGTGTGGAATTGCCGGGGTCTCCGCTCCCTCCTTCCCCTGCCCACTCCCCCCACCCCTCCCCATGGTGAATGGCGGCCACATCCTGCCTCCGGAGATAGTTTGCCTATATTCCTGCGAGTGGTAAGGCCTGGGCCTCCTGTGCCCGCAATTCATCCTCCAGCTCCTCCTCCTCAGCTCCAGCAGCAACTAAAAGAACAGCAAGATCAAAGTGTTGCATTGCAAAACACATCTCGTCAATGTGAAGGAGGGAGGGGGGAATTTGGAGAAGGAGAGAGACAAATGGAGAGGTTGAAGATCTCTGCTCACTCCCAGCCCAGCAACATACACACTCCCTATTCCCCCCCCAACAGTCCCCCAGCAACTCAGCCCCCCCATTCCCCCCACAGCCCCCAGCAACACAGCCCCCCATTCCCCCCACAGCTCCCCAGCAACAGAGCCCCACAAGCCCCCCAGCAACACAACCCCCCCATTCCCCCCCCAGCTCCCCAGCAACTCAGCCCCCCAGCAACACAGACCCCCCCATTCCCCCCACTGCCCCCAGCAAAACAGCCCCCCAGCAACTCAGCCCCCCAGCAACACAACCCCTCCATTCCCCCCCACAGCCCCCCAGCAACACAGCCCCCCATTCCACCCCCACCACAAACACACATCCAGTACCCATGCAGTAGTGACCACAGACAATGTTCCTTGACAAGTCCTGAGGCTGCAGCACTGCCACTTCAAAGAATTCTCAGCATATCCCCCACCTGCAGCAGAGCTTTCTGCTGCCTGCACTAGGACCCAGAGGCATCCCTAAGACTCGAGGTCAGCGCTCAGACTCGGTCCGTGCTGAGAGTCCCGTGAGCAACAACAGCCCCCCACACACTCGCAGCCCCTCCCCCCCCGACCCGAAATGCAACTTGGGCCCCATGAACTAACCCTCCCCCCCCCCCCCCCCCCCCCCCCCCCCCCCCCCCCCCACCCCCAAGCAGCACGGAGCAGTTTGAACGCAGAGACACCTCGCTCACCCTCACTGATCAAGTGCTAGAATCCGATTTTTATAAAGGAGGTGTTTTCCAGGCTAATTCAGTTGTGGCAAATGAGGTTGTAAAGGCAGGTGAGCTGGGACGATTGGGAGTGAAGCTCACTAATGACATTATGATGCATGCAAAGACATGTAAATTGACGTCTCATCCATTTTGGGCTGGCTCCCGATTGCACCAATGTTTCTCCCATGGTAAGATAGGAATGGGCATGAAAACAGGCGCTATTCCCGCTAGTCGTTTTACGCCCGACTTTACAACATTTTCCCGTCGTAAAATGGGCGCAACGAGGTCGGAAAATTCCACCCATAATGTCTGAAATTTAAAGGAATGGTGAGTTTTTTTGTACAAATTTAGCTTACATAACTCAAATCTTGCTAACTAATGTCATTGCTCAGAAATATTGGACAGTTCCATCTTGTGAAGCACACAAAATAAATTATATCCTCTCCAACCCTTTCCTGTAATGTTAACAATATCCTTTACAGCAAGAGATTAGAACTGGACAATATTGTGCATGATGTAATACATGGCCCCATAAAATTACACACCCATTCATTAAATAAAATTAAGTGAGTGATGCCTAAAACTACAAACCTTGATGCTCTTGGCCTCAAACTGCAGTTGTGTCTGGGGATTAACTGGTTGAATTGCACACTGGTTTTGTAAATATACAGAGGGGCAATCAGAACTTTTACCCCGAGGTAATGAATGGCAATATGCAAGTTCATGGAGCTTGACAAGGACATGCACACAAATCAAATCGTATCAATGATAATCTGACCATTCTGCTCTGTTGCAATAAGACACAATCATCAACCTTTGAACAAGTCAAACAAATGTAAAACTTCATTAGGAAACAAAGTGCCATTTATTTTCTACTTCAGTTATATTTAAGTTGCACAAATCGCCATTTAAGTTAGAAAAACATTTTTATAAAAAGTATTGGCATATATATATATATATATATAAATATAAATATTGACA